>NC_064266.1:40586250-40900000 GCF_003254725.2 Canis lupus dingo
AACAGGAACCTGGTTCATTTTGTGCATCTTTGGAACAGTGGGTGGCACATAAGGCATGGTCCTTAAACGTTTGCAAAATGAGAGGCTGATTTTTTTAAGGCAAAAGGAGAAATAGCTGGTCAATTAAGAAGCCTCCGGTTCCTCACATTGAAACAATAGTACGTTGTTTTAATTTGTCTTGGTTTTTATTAATAAGTATACTGGTTATACTGTCTGTAGAATATAGGGCAGTATCAATATACTTACTTTTTATTGAAAAATAATTTCAAACTTACAGAAAAGCCTTGTTCAAAGAACTTTTTTTCTTCTAAATCATTTGAGAATAAGTTGCTGATGTGATGCCGTATCACCAGCTAATATTTTAGTGTGTGTTCCTACAAATGAGGGCATTGTTCTATCTAACCGCAGTATAACCATCAAATTCAGGTCATTAACATTGACATATTGCTACCATATAATCCATGCACCCCATTCAGAATTCTTCAGTTATTCTAATAATGTCATTTATAGCAAAAGAAGCCAAATCCAGGATCACATCTTGCATTGAGTTGCCTTGTCTCTTTAATCTCCAATTAGGAATATATCCGCAGTTTTTCCTTGACTTTCGTGACATTGATTTGATAATTCGGAACTTTACAGATGAGTCATTTTTTAAGAATGTCTTTCAATTTGGGTTGCTGATATTTCCTCATAATTTGATTGAGGTTGTGTATTTGGGGCAAGAATGTCTCCATATGATGACATGTCTAGTCTGTGGCAGCTGTGGTTGTCACTACCCCCCATCAAGTGGCACGTGATTTCTCCCATTACTCTTAATGTTCACTTTGATCACTTCTGGACTTTTCCCAATGGAAAGTTATTCTTTTCCCTTTGCGCATCATGTGCATCTTGTTGGGAGGTAACTTGCAGCTTCATAAGTATCCAATTCCTAAACAAACTTTTACTGATTATTTCTGTATTCATTGATATCCCTTGGCTAAATTATTGCTATGATAGTTGCCAAATGGTGATTGCCCAGTTCTGTTATTCTCTCTACTTTTATTTATTTTTTTTAGATTTATTTATTTATTCATGAGAGGGGGGTGGGGTAGAGACACAGGCAGAGAGAAGCAGGCTCCCCACAGGGAGCCCGACACAGGACCTGATCCCCGGACCCTGGATCACACCCCAAGCCAAAGGCAGACACCCAACCGCTGAGCCACCCAGGCGTCCCTCTACTTTTATTTCTTCTTCTTATTTTTTAAATGTTTTATTTACTTATTTGATGAGAGAGAGAGAGAACAAGCAGAGGGAGCTGCAGAGGGAGAAGGAGAAGCAGGTTCCCCGCTGAGCAGGGAGCCTGATGCTGGCTGGTTCCCAGGACCCTGGGATCATGACCCGAGGTGAAGGCAGATGCTTAACCCACTGAACCACCCAGGTGCCCCTTCCCTCGACTTTTATTAGTTGACTTCTTGCAAGAAGATTTTTATTTTCCCATTTGTTCATATCAGTGCAATCTCATGGATTCATATTTTACTAAATGGGTATAATTTATGATTATAGTTGTTCATTTTGATGATGAGATTGTACCAGATTTGACCACTGGGAATCTAATCAAGCTGACTTTGGCTTCTTCTTTTCTTTTCTTTTCTTTTTTTTTTTTTTTTAACATGTTTGCTCTTCTCTGAGAGCATTTTTAAATTGTTTTTATTTTTTTTAAGTTTATTTTGCTTTATTGAAGTAAAGTTGCCCTACAATGTTACATTAATTTCAGGTGTACAACCTAGTGAGTGATTCAACAATTCTATTTATGCAGTGCTCACTGTGATAAGTGTAGTTACCATCTGTTACCATTCTTACTTCTGGCACAAGGTGGTCTAGGCTCATCTAGCTCTGCTTCTGTCCCAGCCTTGAATCAGGCTTTACTCCAAGAAACTTGGGTTCCTTTTGGTAGAAAATGATATTTAAAAATAAAATCTGGGCATGTATGTATGTGTGTGTGTGCCTGTGTGTGTGTATTATTCAACTACATTTTTCCTTTTCCATATATGTAACCTTTTTCTCCAATAGTGAAAAAAAAAACCTAGCTGCTATTATTCTTAATGCATCTATTCACAGGATTAATACTCCCCATCAGTATAATTAATCATCCATCAACACACCCTCCCTGTTTTGATGTTCATCCTTACCTTACTTGGTCTCTGAGGTTTTTTTTTTTTTTTTTAATTTTTATTTATTTATGATAGTCACAGAGAGAGAGAGAGAGAGAGGCAGAGACATAGGCAGAGGGAGAAGCAGGCTCCATGCACCGGGAGCCTGACGTGGGATTCGATCCCGGGTCTCCAGGATCGCACCCTGGGCCAAAGGCAGGCGCTAAACCACTGTGCCACCCAGGGATCCCTGGTCTCTGAGGTTTTGTGCCAGACCACCACTATCACCTTCCAACCTGGTCACCTCTTTACCCCTTTCTAAGCTCTTGGTCATCAAATATTTGTGAACCATATTCTGTGTGGGCACTCACTGTTCTAAAGACAAGAGATGGTAGAGTGAACAAAATGAACTTAGTTTCTGCTCACAAGGAACCTGCCCCCTAGCTGGAAAACACCAATATATTTTTTAGCTTTTACTTTTCTTTAGTAGGCACCAAACTTCATCAGGCAGTCACATAAACCATATCAGAGTTAAAGACTAACATATATGGAAACATTATGAACAGATTTAAACATAGGTGAACACAAGCAGGGATTTTCCCAGAATAATGCTTCTTTGGAAAAGATTTGTAAAAGATGTAGGTCAATTTGAATAATCATGATCTATCAGTCTTACTCATCACCACCTAGAATATTTATCGGAATTTATCAAAGTACTAACCTGTTTTAATAATTTTCCTTTCTCCCAATTAGGTCTTCATTGTCAAGCTTCATTTAGATGCAAATCTTTTAAGTTAAATCTTGCTTAGGAGGCTAAATTGTAGAAGACATATAAGAGAAGATGTTCTGTTTGAAGCGAGAATAGGGTCCCGGAAGCTTTGCCTGTTTTCTTCCCTTTTCAGTGCAATCTAGGGAGCAGCTCTGCAAAACACCACTTGAAACTCTTGGTCTACATGATGCCATACTTTTCCCTCAGTGAGTCTTCTAAGGCTGCATTCTTTCACATGTTTGACAAATAGCTATTGAGCATCTTTTTCTGTGCCCGATACTATACTCGGTGCTAGAGAAGAAACATACTGGAAAGGTCCACTGTCATCGCATGTGGACTACTGAGGAATAGGGACAGCATACAAACCAACACACACCAAGTTGACAGGCACCAAGTCAATACACACCAGTATATCTCCAGGCTGTCATAAGAAATATGAAGTGGATATATGAATCTGGTAGAGAGCCCTGTGGCAAAACGTGAGCTTTTTATGATAGTATGCTCTGATAAGAACTCCAAAAGTAGCTAAAGCCCTAAATGATGTGGACCCAGGCATGGGAGCGGTGGGCAGGAGTGGTAAGAGAATTTTACGCAGAGGGAAAGGCGTGCATAAAGGTCCAAAGATAGAGACCTGGTGCTCTTTCAAGAACCTAAAGAGGCCACTATGGCTGAGAAGTACCTTTCAAGGGAGTGAGAGGAGAGGTTGCAGAGGTAGGAAGAGGGACCACTTCTTGAAGTGCTCTGGTTCGGAGTATGGATTTTATTCTTAAAGACATGGGAATTCACAAAGAGATTTTATGTAGCAAAGTGGTTTAATATTTATTTGTCATGTTTTGTCTGCAAGGCATCCCATCTACTTCCTGTACTTGGCGGTGCGGGTGGGGGCAGGATTCTCCCTCGTGTGGATCCTGGGATTGGTGCTCTCCCCCTGCCACCTTCCCCAGCAGAGTCCTTCCCCTTTCCATCCATTGTCAGCTAGCAGTGTGGGGCACAGGATCCTGGTGTGGCCAGTTACATGCACCTCCTCAGGACGTTGGATCTGGAGAGGTGGGAAGGAATTACTTCCAACAGTATGGTCTTAGTCAAATGGCTGCTTCAGGGCATGGCCTTGGCAAGGGTCCTGTGGCTTGTTTTCCCATGATTCCCCTTCATTTCTCCCCCGTGGCTCCCTAGCTTTTGCTGTTGGTCTAGTGAACTCCCCAACATCCCTCTAAACAATTTTTCTTAGGTTACTGTCTTGCTTGCAATCAGGAACTGTGACTGATGCATATTTGAAGAAGACCTCTCCGGTTGCTGGGGACAAGGGAGGCTAGGAAAGAGGGGAAGGTGGCCTTGATTAGGTAACGAGGGTGATGGTAACAGAAAATCCTATGCGGGGATGAGAATCCAGGAGTAGGTAAAACACCTCTCTGAATGGGAAAGGAAATCACAGCTATAAAGACCGTGCATTTTCCTTCACATGAGAATTCCAAAGCCACCCTTTGCCAGCAACCCAAAGTATATTCACTTAAAATTTTGGTAAAAACAGGGTGACTCTTTAACAAACTCCCTTACTTTGCTTTTCCATTTACCACAGATATTGAGAAGCAGGTAAGAAATAGCAGGGAGGTAGGAAGAGAAAAGCACTAGAGACCATTAATTCTTCATACCTTTGCATCTCTTTGAAAGCAATCCTGTAGTTCAACTCAGCACAAAGATGGATGTTCAGAATGATAACCCTCGCCTGCAGTTGTAAGCACTCTGAAAGACATGCTTTGTTTGGCTTGTTAAAAACATTAAAAAAGGACTTAGTTGTCATCATCGACAAATAGGAAGACTGGGTTTTATTGTGAAAATCCTTAGCTTTTCTGTTAGAGAATTTCAAGCAGCACCCTTTAAAAAGGAAATGAACACTTCCCATTTTACCCTAGTCCCCACCATTCCTTCTTGTCTCTTTCATGATCTGTATTTATGTTGCTTGCTTAATCCCACGAGCATTCAATTTTGAGATTCCCCAGAATCAGTAGCAAAGGTTTAAATTCTGTTCCATGGATGTTTAAAAGGATGAGACCATGAATGAAAATACTAGTGATAGCACCATTAACTTTACTAAAATACTAATACGGTAGCAATTAAGCTTCAGTATCTTCTTACTCCTTAATAATACAGAGGTGATAAGTATTGCTCTGTGGCTCTATTCCCTGCGTAATTATTTATGAGGATATTTTTTTACAGCTTAAAAAGGAAAGGAAATGAATATGCCATCACATGAGGCAGATTTGGGGGCAGGCAAACATCGTTGTTTTTGCAATTTGGAAAGAAAACCACTATTATTATTTTTGAAAATAATTCAAGGCTGGTTCTGCTTTTTCTTCTCTTACTAATATTTAACTTCCTTAATGTCTGGTATCTTCTTTTGATTTTTCATATCTTTTTATTCTTTTCTGTATTGTTAGAAGTATTCACAATCATATGAACTTTACGAATACAAGGTAGCTCTTCAAACATCAAGCATTATGGGAAGGATGAGCTTGCTGGGAGATTTTGTGGGTCACTATAGAAGTTTCAGGTGGAAAAAATAGATATCTTTTTGATAACTCCTTGACTGGGCACTGGGGAACTGAAACATTAATTTTTGGGTAGTAAGAACCAAGAGATTGCTTCGAAGTCAGAGTCGTATTTGATGCTATTGTGAGTGGTAGGTGGCAGGAAAATGGACTAGCCACTAGTTCCAGGGTGAAACCTCTCTTTCAATCCCTATCTAAAGGCCCTACTTGATCTAAGTCTTGTCTGCCTCTCTGTCTCTTCTATCTTTTCCTGTCATGACTTAGTAAAAGCACAATTTTTGCTACACCCTCCCAACACCAGTTTTTAGAACATATTACTGTGTGGTGCTGGGATGAGGGTGAAGCAGGTAAAGTACCACCTAAATCTTTGTCCCTCACCCCACCTTTCACCCCCACCCCTGCCCTTGCCTCAAATTCTGTGCCTCAGCAAGTCACTTGCCTCATGTACAAAATTTAAGTGTGTTAAGAGGGTACAGAAAGTCAGTGATCAAGAGAACTAATATTGTAATGCAATAGTCTTTAAAAATTTAAAATGGAGGCAAAAGGAAAATGTGGATCCATGTACACATTTTAATGTATTTTTAATACTTAGTTTCCCAAAACCTTCACGTAGTTGAAAATCTATTGAATAATTGAAAAGTAGGTGTATCAAAACTTTATAACTTTAATATAATTTTTGATATATTGTCCATACTAACGACAGAATTTATTTACCATTTGACTTTTCTGCTCTAATGGAAGCAAAATCGTGGATGTTTTTCTCAAGGTCCACGCCTTTATTTACCTTATTTTCAATGGAAAGGATTGCCATGTTTGATGATTTCTCTTTTCCAAGTTGCTCTCTTAAGTAAATCTTAGTGAGGTGAATGAAAAGTCAGTATGGCCTCTGGGAGGGGGAAGGACTATTGCCCATCCTGGATCTGAACAAACCGATGCAGTGAGGCAGTGGTCTTTGGAGGTCAGCTAGCACCTAGATTCCTGCAGAGCCCATGTAAGAGGACTGGGCTTGAAGCCTGTTAGTCAAGAAGGCTTACTGATTCCGAATTCCAGAGCTGGCTAGACTAAACCCAGCCAGTCACAGGTAACACTTTATCAGGGCAGAGTTGCTTCTGGAGAAGCAGATCAGAAGGCTGCTCCCGGAGGGCAGGCAGCTTGCTCTTGAGAGTGTACAAATGAGTCCAACATGAACAACTGTTCTGCTTAAATTTACCACTCAGTTGTCCCTGCACTCACTCTGGGGCAAAGAGAATTGAGAATGGGGAGATGCTGGAGATGACGCCAAATGAGCTGCTTTTGCAGGAAGGAGTGTCAGGAGTGGAGAGGAAGGATTCCCGACTAAAGCAGACAGAGTGTACTCTACCCCAGGATAGTCGCATCTGCTGGCCCCTCCTCCTGAACCACTCTCTATGTCTTCACACAGCTGGATGCTTCTCAGCATTTTCGTCAAAGCTCAGTTGTTGTTCCTCAGGTAGGCCTTGTCTTGACCACTCTACCTAATACTGCTCACCTGGTCCCAGGTAGACCTTGTGTGTTTTAACTTCTAGAATATGTTTCTAAGGTTTTGTGATCAGTAACAGGTAAGTTCATAATGGCAGTAACCGTGCCTGGCTGTTGAGCACCTAAGACTGGCGGGCCCATAGTAAGCAGGTGTCTTAGGTTGAGTTTTCCAGATGCAGAGCCTGGGATGAGTTTTCTTGCACAGGTGTTTCATTGAGGTGGTGTCTTAGACAGAAGTGAGAGAACCAAGCCAGTCCTAGGGAAGCCAGAACTGTTGGCTCCCTACCCTCTGTCTAATCCCATGGGGAGCATGAATTGCATCACGGCAGTTGTCCCACTTTGAATCCAGCAGACTGAATTCTCACCCCATTTCCCCAGGATGAGTCAGCCATTGACATGAGAGCAGCTCCCACGAGCCGAGGGTGATTCTCAGAGAAGGGTACAGTCATGAGCTATTAGCAGGCAATACTGAGGGTATCTGGGAATCAGTACATTTCTTGGAAAAGGGGATCTGGGTGGGCCAACAACAGAGTAATGTGCACATTACTAAGTGTGCAATAAATATCTGCTTGACAAATGAATGAAATATATGAAATTTACAATCTCATTCCATGTTAATCAAAGTGACCCAACTTTTGTTTTGCATTTTGGTCTTTGTGTGACTGAGATGGTATAATTTCCTCAAGCTCTTCTATCATATATCTTGGTGATATCTTATGTTTTACAACCAGAACATGCCATGTTGCCACTTTTTCTCTCTTGTTTGTGTATACACAAAATTTATGACGTGCTGACTCAGGTTCCCTCAGTCTATTAATACACGCTGGGGGTAGGTTAGGGGCTTTGAGAGAACGTGCTAACTTCTTAATGAATCCAGAATGCCTTGTAGAAAATTTTGGTTCTATTCCAATGTGACAAATGGTATCCTGGTGGGTAATAGAGACATTCTTTCCACAACTCCAAAACAACAGTGGAAACGTTGTAGAGAGGCACATAATCAATTGGTCTTTTCTGTTTAATTCCAATTAACTTATTTTTGGGCTCCTACCACCTGCTACTTACATTCAGATTCCATTTAAATAACCAAGTAATTCTAAATACAGAGTGTATCTATCTGCATATGTATGTGCTATTTATATGTATATATGCACATGTGAGTCTGTGTATATATAAATAGATGTGTGTATATATAAAACTTCCTACCTTTAGACAGTGTTAATGGCAGTTTAGAAGCAATATATATAGTAACAGGATTGTAAAAGAAATAGAAAAGGGAGGAAATACTA
This sequence comes from Canis lupus dingo, assembly GCF_003254725.2. Classification (NCBI taxonomy): domain Eukaryota; kingdom Metazoa; phylum Chordata; class Mammalia; order Carnivora; family Canidae; genus Canis; species Canis lupus. The sequence continues at coordinate 40,594,478 of NC_064266.1, forward strand.
ACATCCACTATGATCAACAGAAAAGAAATGGAGCCAGTAATGAGTTTGATACAAAAATGTGTATTATCAAATCCTCTATACTTGTTAGATAGGATGAGGCCCAAATTTCTCTATAGGCATCTAACATAAGGGAAACAAAGACATCTATAAAGCATCTTATAAAGCTTCTAACAAAGGGAGATTACATCGTTTACAGCACCAGGATAAAGGCAAACTCATTTTTTATGAAAGGTACTAGCATTCTTGAGTTGAAGGAAAGGCAAAAGTCTCATGAGAGTCTTCATATGATCTATACGCAATATTGTTCATAGATACTGCTCTACTGCAATATATGTGTTCTTGAAAAACCTCACAGAATTACTTGGTAAAAATAATGGAGCTTTGGGGGCAAATAACATTAGACAAACCACTCAAACCATGCAAGTATGCAATCACGACAATAATACTAATCCTAAAAAAACCCCAAAGCGCAAAAATATTCCTTCATAATAAAGAAATACTACAGTAAGTATAGGACTTTAAATCTTTGATGAAAAAAATAAATCTTTGATGAAAAGTGAAGAGAACCCACTGGAAGAGAGTGTGTGGAAGGGTTGAAGCTGCAAAATTAAATGAATAGATAAACACATAAAGAGTGGAAGGAATCGTGCAAAAATCATTTCCAAAAAAACCCTCCAAGGTCAACCAAGCATAGAGAGGAACTTGGAGTGAACAGGCATCATCTGGTGCCCCCCCGCCCCCTCCCGCAACTTGCTCTGTGTAGTAGTGAGAGTGTAAGTGACACCCGTGCCCTAAATGCTACGTTGACATCATCTCTTTATTTCTAGATCTGTAGGAGCTAATTTACATCACAGAAGCAGGTACTGCAAGGGAACAGACTGTGCTTTTTAACAGGACATATGTGTGGGTGCTTTAAGGGCACCGAACCAACCACATTTCCAAAACATTTTAGAAACTTTGAATAAGCACACATTTTGTTTGTGTCTGCACAAATAACTCATAATTTAAATTATCTTGTTTGTGTTTCCTTGTGTGGTACTCAATTTGCCATTTACGAATCAACATAATAGATATTCTACTGAATGACAAGTTCACTGATGTTTGGCAATTAGCAAAGTGAGGTGCTTTTCATAATGGAAAGAACCGTGTTTTCTGATTTTAAAAAATTCATCGATACAATTTGGCTGTTCCCGTCTGAATATGAATTGGTGAACTAGGTCAGGAGTGGATTACTGTCTTTCTTAAAAACTGCATTATTTATAGTGGGGGTTTCTGAGTTTTTCAACTGCCATACTTATATCACAGTATTGTTAAGATAAATAACAGGAAATAAAACACTTTCAGCTTGGGTAGGTTTATCATGAGATTTTGGATAAGAGTTTAGAATGCAGTAGGTTTCTGGCAAGTTTTCTCCCTAACAAGTAAAGATTGATCCTCAGGAAAAAATCAAAGTTACTATATTATATGGGCCATTCTGTTAACAGCACTTGAGGAAAAACGAAAATGGGCTGCTAGTCTAAATGTAAATGGCACACCCAATTTGGAAATAAATGGCTAAAGGATTGAAGAACTATTGGAATATATGTCTGCCTTGTGTTTGGTCATTCAATCCGATAGTATGAAGTAAGTGCTAGGATTTACTAGTGGCACTTATCACTTTATGACTATGTGGGAGCTCTGCGGTATTATTTTTTGTGTCCCTTAGAGGGAGAAAATGCATGGAACCCACAGAAATACAAATAAAGAGACATTAGAAAAACGAAAAGAGGAGATTATGAAGCAGTGGCCAGAACCTTGGACTGCTACTATTAAGTAGAGCTATCAGGATAGCTCAGTGATGCCCGTGCTGCTTATGCTAAGTGGATAAATCTGTGTCAGTTAAGGATTCAACAAGATTTTTGTTGTTTTCTTTCGCCCTTGAACAAATTTCTCCTGAGAATTTATTTCTAAGATTGCAGAGAAATAGCAGTCTCCCAATCACTGATGGACTTGATCAGTGCAGGCAGCTGTGTCATCAGGAAATTTTTAATCCACTCTGGGTTGAGCAGGTGGGAGTATGGAAATTGGGGTTTGGAGTTAAATATACCTCCTTTGCTATGTATTTTTTTGACATATGTCATTTAAGGAAATGATCCCGAGGTGTGACTTTTTCCTCTACATTGAGGAGTGGGGGACAAAATTATGATTGAAACCCTAGTTTCTGGGCAGCCCCGGTGGCGCAGCGGTTTAGTGCCGCCTGCAGCCCAGGGTGTGATCCTGGAGACCCAGGATCGAGTCCCACGTCGGGCTCCCTGCATGGAGCCTGCTTCTCCCTCTGCCTGTGTCTCTCTCTGCCTCTCTGTCTCTCTCTCTCTGAATAAATAAATAAATAAATCTTAAAAAAAAAAAAAGAAAAAGAAACCCTAGTTTCTGAAATCTGGCTGAGTTCTAATGGTGGCTTCATCTTGTTTTAGGCATGTCATCTTAGGAATACGCTGCATCTCTACCAGCCTCAGCTCCAGAGCAGGGATGATTAGATAAGGCAAGGCACATAATGCCCCTGATAGAGTCCCTGGTGCCTCCCAAGCACTCAATATGTGTTAGCTTCCTAAGCTATCACTGCTTTTCTTCCACTATCCTTAAACCCGGGCTGTGGCAAGATTGATTTATTCTTTCAGAGCAGTGGAAGCAACCCTTTGGAATGTAGGTACTGAGGGTAACAAACTATCATCATTTATCTAAAACCTAGAATTTCTTCGCCACTCATTTGTGGTATACATTACCCTGTAACCAGACTGTGAGCGGGAGCAATTTGCATGTGGGTTTCTGCTGTTGAAACCCATTTTGGCAGCAGATTCTATTTGAAATTGTCATCGTTGTAGTAGGTCGAACATGCATGGGATATTAGAGAGCATCTTAGGATTTGCTTAGGTGTTGCCATTGTTTTGAAGGGCACAGGAAAGGACCTACGATTATTTGTGAATGGTTTTCAAACGTTTGATTCAATGAAGACAATCAAGTGCTGTTCTTTTTGGAAAAAAAAAAAATTAAGCCCTTTTTACTTGTGTCCTGGTAGGATTGGTTTAGTCTAGATGGAGTGTAGAGCCTCACTGTGATTTGGTGTACAAAAATCCAGCCTCAGTTATAGAAACAGTATAGGCCACCAAAATGAAAGTGGCAGTTTGGAGATAGATAAGTATTGTATTTCATTTTGATTAATTGAAAAATCATAGCACGGTGCCATATATTTTAATATTGTGGAATGAATGCATTTAAAAAATAGCCTATCTCTGTAATTGGCTGGGTTGATCATTATTCTCTTTCAGATGACGAGATGTTCTGGGATATTTATTGTTTCAAAACAAGAAAATACTAGAAATTACATGTGTGTGAGTTAAGCATATGTTTTCCAAAGTAGAGGCATTAAAATTGTCTTTAAATTCTTTGTGGATTGCTCTCAGCCCCCACAATGTGTTTCATTTTTATCTTCAATATCTTCAGTGGTGGCCAATTTTATGCTTTTAGTGCAAATAACCACTCTTACCAAGAGCATCAGTCCTCTCTCTCTCTCTCTCTGTCTCTCTCTCTCTCAAATCAACCCAGTATAGTCCAGTGTGGTTGAACTCAAACATCCACCATCTTCATGTGGCAGGCAGAGCTGTCTGTTTAACACATATCCATTCTCCATTCTTCTTCACTAAGGGAACCCTTGTTTCACTCTGGGCAACAGCGTACAGTTAGAGACTCACCTCTCCTGGCTCCCTTGCAGCTATAGCTGGGCTCATGCCATAGGTCGGTTGACACGTGAGTAGAAGTCTAGTGGATGTTTCTTGGAGATCCTTTATTTTCCTAAAAGAAACTTATGAAAGCTGGTGAAGCCCCTCTCTTCTTCTCTTTACTGTGAATGCTGATGTGACAAAGTCAAGACAATAGGCTGAGCATGGCAGCAAAGAAAGATAGAAACCCCCCCCCCTCATTCCCGATGACATTATTTAGAAATTACTGAATCAATGCCAGCAATCACATTATCTCCAGATTTCCTATTACCTCAGAGAAAAAGGAATTCCTATTTGTTTAGGAATTGAGCAGTTACTCTGAGCCCCAGATGCATTGAGATACACATGTGACATAAGGTGGGTATCTAATAGGCATGTCACTCATAACACATCTGCACAAAATGATATGCCCCTCCTCTGACTCTCTTTGCTTCCAGTCCTTTCTATCTCAAAGTGTCATTATCCTCATCCAGTTATTAAAGCTAGAAATGTGGAAGTCATACTTGATCATCTCCATCCAACCTATCAGTCAGTCCTCTTAGTTTGGTCCTTAGAACCTACCTTGGATACCTGCTTTAGTTGGCCCTGTCACGCAACATCCATAACAATCTTTCAAAAATAAAAGCTCTCATTGTAAGAGCTAAAATTGAAAAGAATGACCCCACCAATTGGTGGCGAGGCATGAAGCAATGAGGTTTCCCACACAGCATAAGTTTACACTGGTAAAATGACTCTGAAAAAAAGAGGCATTGCTTACTGAAGTGAAGGTCTACCACAGTTCTCTTGCTAAAGGGCTGCCAGCCAACAAGAATATGTCTGGACCGGGAAAAGTACACAAGTGTTTATATCAGCAGACCCCAAAAAACAACCCAGTGGACATCCACAGTATAATGGATGCAAAGATTAAATTGAAGGCTGTCTGCGCCAAGGAACACTCCAAATAATAGTGTAGCAACATACAGGAATTTCCAATATTATATTTAAATAAAGAAGATGTGGTTTATGTATACAATGGAATATTACTCAGTTATTAGAAATGACAAATACCCACCATTTGCTTCAACGTGGATGGAACTGGAGGGTATTATGCTGAGTGAAGTAAGTCAGTCGGAGAAGGACAAACATTATATGTTCTCATTCATTTGGGGAATATAAATAATAGTGAAAGGGAATATAAGGGAAGGGGGAAGAAATGTGTGGGAAATATCAGAAAGGGAGACAGAACATAAAGACTGCTAACTCTGGGAAACGAACTAGGGGTGGTAGAAGGGGAGGAGGGCGGGGGGTGGGAGTGAATGGGTGACGGGCACTGGGGGTTATTCTGTATGTTAGTAAATTGAACACCAATAAAAAATAAATCTAAAAAAAATAAATAAATTGTATCAATAATACTTCTTGTGGGTTTTTTTTAAGGTTTTTTTAAGGAATCTCTGTACCCAATGTGGGTGGGGCTGGAACTCACTGCAGGGATATGGGGAGTAATGTGCTCGTCCCACTGAGCCAACCAGGTGCCCCCTGTATCAATAATACTTAGCAAAAGAACCCAGACACAAACTGATACAAAGAACAGTTTCATTTAAGTTTAAAAACCTGGAAAGCCGAGCTGTATGTAGTGTTTAGCCATTCGTGTTTAGATGGGAAAAGTATAATGGAAAGCAAGAAAATTATTAGTATGGAAGTAAAACTATCATTTGCCATGGAGGGAGGGAAGGTGGCTTTGAGTGACAAAGGGGAGGCAGGGGGTTCTGGGGTGCTGGCAAGGTTCTACTTTGTGTCTTGCATTTGATTTGACAACTGCACACCTCACAGCAATCTACCATTACACCTTTCTATATAGGCATTATATGCTCCAATAAAATATACAAATCGTTTCCCTGAATGAAACCACTGTGTGTGGAACGGAATCCAGATGCCTCTGCATCTGAGAAGACTCTGCAGGAGCTGGCTGGACTCCTTTGCAACCTCACTTCCCAGCTCTTTGCAGCTTGGGCTGTTAACCACACTGAAGCTCACCTGCTTGCTGCCAGTTCCTTGAACACACCGAGCTCTCTGCCATCTCCTGGCCTCTTCACCTGCTGCTGCCTTATCAAGAAAGCCCTCCCCTGGCTTTTGTTTGGTGAGCTTTGCCTCCTTCAGAGTCTCAGGGTAAAATGTCATCTCTTCACAGAAAAGATCCTCTATAAAGGTTCTACCTCATATGCTGGGGCATACCCCTCTGTTTGTTTCCTTTGTACCTAGGACGCTTCGTGCTTCTTTTGGGGTTCTTGTCTGATTTGCTGACTAGATACATTCCAGCTATGTTGGAGGTCCCAGAAGGCAGAGATCTTTGTTTGTTCATTGTTTGTTTATTTATCATTGTAATCCCAGTACCTGGCAGGCAGTATGCTTGGTTAATGTGGGAGAAAAAGCAATAGATCGTGGACTTGAGGAAGATAGCGTATTTGTCGACCTATTTGAGTAATATTAACTATTAAATGAATAAGCATTTTCTCCTCTGGTTCATGAAGTGGCTCTAAGCAATTAAAAACTTGTTCTTTTTTTCCATGCTCTCTTTCCACATGCACAAATATCATATTGAAAAAATGACCCCATTCTAATCACAAGTGTGTTGTCTTCCAAAGCGATGATGTGGGAGAGATGATGCCTCAGGTGATTATAAACTCATGGTTCGAATGAGGGATCAGAGCTAGAAGATGCATCAGGGACCACGTCATCAATAAGGAACCCGAGGGATGGAGAGTTGAGATAGTTTCTTCACTGTGGAAGGGAGATGTGGGTTGTATTTGCTTTTAAAAAAAAGGCCACCGTTTGTCCTCAGGACCACTTTCAGGCTACTGACATCCACCTGAAGGGTGAGATACTCAGGACCTAGGAGCTACAGTTTCCCTAGGATCTCTCCAAATCTTGCCCCCTTCAGACGCTACCCTGGCCTCTGTGCCCGAGTGGTCATCTAAATTCCCAATCTTTCCACAAATTACAAAACCACAGGAGCTTTGTCAATCTACATAAAACATCTGAATGCTAATGAAATGGCCCAGCACATTAATTAGATAGTCAATAGATCATTCGGTCTTAACAGCTCAGTACTCTTCTCTTCATTTATTTTTCAAACAATAGAGCAGCAGAACATTAGGAATGAAATCAGAATACCAATTAATTCCAGTTCAGTACATTTCCAAACAAGTTTTCGGATTCATACACCAGAAATATTTTTAAAATACTTTCATAATATTCAACTCTACCTCTTTTACTCTTAATCCGAAAACAGGAAAAACCCATTGATGCTGTTTACACATGTACTCTAAAGAGATTTCAATAGAAGTAGATCAGCCACAGTGAGCCAATAAAATATGAATCCCAAAAAGAACAAAATCATTTGCGTTCATTAGTCATCAGAACTGATAATCTGGTATGAAATGTCTATACATTTAAATGGAGGGGATGCCAGTTTTGTTACAGAATAAGATTATAAAATTCAACGGTTGAATTTTATAGATAGGACTTCTTTCTGGCTAAATAACGTCCAAAACTCATTAAGAAAATGTTGTTGTTGTTTAAAGGCAGAAAGTTTAACATGAAATATCAGAGCGTTAAGTCGTTTATCCATTCCAGGAATTACTGGGGCACTTTTTGGAGGAAAAAAAAAAATCACCAACATTCTTTTTTTTTGTTTGTTTCTATTTAATCAACCTGTAATCAATTATCACTAAAAGAGAGTGTGAAGAATTAACAGTAACTAAATAAAAACCAATGTGTAAATCAAGATTTGGAGGCAGTTTTGAGATTGCTGGTTCATTTCATTGCGTTGCTATTGCTGAGTAGGGTAGTATTTTCAGACTTAAGACTCATCCCTTAGGGTATCTGGGTGGCTCAGTGGTTGAGTGTCTGCCTTTGGCTCAGGTCCAGATCCCAGCATCCTGGGATTGAGTCCCACATCAGGCTCCCTGCATGGAACCTGCTTCTCCCTCTGCCTTTGTCTCTGCCTCTCTCTCTGTGTCTCTCGTGAATACATAAATAAAATCCTAAAAAGACATATTTCCAAAGAAGCTTATATACTGACATGCATCAAAAACAAAATACCATAGGTTTTTTTTTTTCATAAACTACATACATTTGATTGCTTAATTCCTTTTTTTTTTTTTTTCGAGCCAATGCCAGGGGCATCACAATGCCAGATTTCAAGCTGTACTACAAAGCTGTGATCATCAAGACAGTGTGGCACTGGCACAAAGACACATAGATCAATGGAACAGAACAGAGAATCCAGAAGTGGGCCCTCAACTTTATGGTCAACTAATATTCGACAAAGCAGGAAAGACTATCCACTGGAAAAAAGACAGTCTCTTCAATAAACGGTGTTGGGAACATTGGACAGCCACATGCAGAAGAATGAAGCTGGACCATTCTCTTACACCAGACACAAAAATAAACTGAAAATGGTTGAAAGATCTAAATGTGAGACAAGAATCCATCAAGATCCTAGAGGAGAACACAGGCAACAATCTTTTTGAAGTTGGCCACAGCAACTTCTTGCAAGATACATCTATGAAAGCAAGGGAAAAAAAGCAAAAATGAACTATTGGGACTTCATCAAGATAAAAAGCTTCTGCACAGCAAAAGAAACAGTCAACAAAACTAAAAGACAACCTACAGGATGGGAGAAGATATTTGCAAATGAGCTATCAGATAAAGGGCAAGTATCCAAGATCTATAAAGAGCTTAATTCCAATGAGAGGCTGAACAGTCATTTGTATATTTTTCTTCATAGTATTATGATGTTGTCTTATGTTGTTGGCAGATGATTTGAGAACTACAAAAAAAGAAGAAAAAACATGAAGAAAAATAAACATTGCCCATAAGTCTATCACCAAACATTTTGTTATATTTCCTGTGGTCTGTTTGTCTGTGCCAATGTAATGTACATCTTCTATTTTTATATGTTATATCTCTATATATAAAATATATATATATAAAATATATATAGATATACACACATATTTGATGTGATTATGTGGTTTATAAATATTAGACAATCTCATACTTGAAAATTATAAGCTTTATTGAGGTGTCATTTACATGAGATAAAATTCACTCATTTTTAATTCTGAATCATTCTTCATTCCTTAAACTAGCCCAATTTGGTAGTGACTTATCATCTTTTAAATTACAAAGTATAATCTGCCAAGTTTTTGTTAGGAATTTTGCATCTGTATTTATGTACAGTTGAAGCTGTACTTTTCTTATTTTATCTATGTCAAGTTTTACATAGAGATTTTGTCAGACTGGAGAATCTTTTTTTTAAAAATTCTGGAATGGCACATATAATTGGGATCAATATTCTTGGGAATGAGAAATTAAAACAAAAAATTAAACTCACATGGGCCTGGAATTGTTATATTACTATATATGTATGTACAAATCGTGTGTGTGTGAATGTGTGTGTAAAAACTTAATAAGCAGTAACGGAGAAAAAACATTTTTTAAATTTCCAAAATTGAAATTTCATAAATCCTTGTGAATTTTGGTGGCTTGCATTATCTTATTAATGATTAATGAATGAAAACACTATATTCAAATTTATTAGCACAAAGTTGCATGTTATATTTTTTGTAACATTTATAAGTTCCTACATATTTAATTTTGCTTTTAACTTAAGTTCCTTTGACTTCTCTATTCCTTTTTTGGGGCCAGAAAGAAAACTTCTTTAATGTTTGTTTTGAAACCGTCTCTTAAGCTTATAGTCATGGATTTCTTTAGCTAATGCACTGATTAGCCATTATTTTTACTCCTTTTTCTTGTTTTCTTTAGATAGTTCATTCTTTTTCAATTCATCCTCCATTTATAATACAACCATTTATTTATATATTTATTCATTTTTTAAAATTTAAGTTCAATTTGCCAACATGTAGTATAACATCCAGTGCTCATCCCATCAAGTGCCCTCCTTAGTACCCATCACCCAGTCACCTCATCCCCCCATCACCACCTCCCCTCCTGCAATCCTTTGTTTCCCAGAGTTGGGAGTCTTTCATGGTTTGTCTCCCTCTCTAATTTTTACCACTCAATTCCCTTCCTTTCCCTTATACTCCATTTCACTATTTCTTATATTCCACATATGAGTGAAATCATATGATGTTTGTTCTTCTCCAGCTGACTTATTTCACTCAACATAATACCCTCCAGTTCCATCCACGTCGAAGCAAATGGTGGATGTTTGTCTTTTCTAATGGTTGAGTAATATTCCATTGTATACATAGACCACATCTTCTTTATCCATTCATCTGTTGAAGGACATTGTGGCTCCTTCCACAGTTTGGCTATTATGGACATTGCTGCTATGAACATTGGGGTGCAGGTGGCCCAGCATTTCACTGCATCTGTATCTTTGAGGTAAATACCCAGTAGTGCAGTCATAGGGTAGGTCTATTTTTAATTTCTTGAGGAACCTCCACACAGTTTTCCAGAGTGGCTGCACCAGTTCACATTCCCACCAACAGTGCAAGAGGGTTCCCCTTTCTCCACATCCTCTCCAACATTTGTTGTTTCCTGTCTTGTTAATTTTCACCATTCTTACTGGCATAAAGTGGTATCTCATTGTGGTTTTGATTTTTATTTCCCTGATGGCAAGTGATGTGGAGCATTTTTTCATGTGCTTGTTGGCCGTGTGGAGGTTCTTTGGAGAAACTTCTGTTCATGTCTTTTGCCCATTTCATGTTTGGATTGTTTGTTTCTTGGGTGTTGAGTTTGATAAGTTCTTTATAGATCTTGGATACTAGCCCTTTATCTGATAGGTCATTTGCAAATATCTTCTCTCATTCTGTAGGTTGTCTTTTAGTTTTGTTGACTGTTTCTTTTGCTGTGCAGAAGCTTTTTATCTTGATGAAGTCCCAATAGTTCATTTTTGCCTTTGCTTACCTTGCCTTCGGAGATGTGTCCAGCAAGAAGTTGCTATGGCCAACTTCAAAAAGATTGTTGCCTGTGTTCTCCTCTAGGATCTTGATGGATTCTTGTCTCACATTTAGATCTTTCAACCATTTTCAGTTTATCTTTGTGTCTGATGTAAGAGAATGGTCCAGCTTCATTCTTCTGCATGTGGCTGTCCAATGTTACCAGCACCGTTTATTGAAGAGACTGTCCTTTTTCCAGTGGATAGTCTTTCTGGTTTGTCCAATATTAGTTGACCATATAGTTGAGGGCCCATTTCTGGGTTCTCTATTCTGTTCCATTGACCTATGTGTCTGTTTTTGTGCCAGTGCCACACTGTCTTGATGATCACAGCTTTATAATACAGCTTGAAATCTGGCATTGTGATGCCCCTGGCACTGGTTTTCTTTTTCAATATTCCTCTGACTATTCTGGATCTTTTCTGATTCCATACAAATCTTAAAATTATTTGTTCCAACTCTGTGAAGAAAGTCCATGGGATTTTGATAGGAATTGCATTGAATGTGTAAATTGTTCTGGGTAGCATAGACATTTTCACCATATTTATTCTTCCAATCCATGAACATGGAATGTTTTTCCATCTCTTTGTGTCTTCCTCAATTCCTTTCAGAAGTGTTCTTTGGTTTTTAGGGTACAGATCCTTTACCTCTTTGATTAGTTTTATTCCTAGGTATCTTATTATTTTGGGTACAATTTTAAACAGGATTGGTTTCTTAATTTCTCTTTCTTCAGTCTCATTGTTAGTGTATAGAAATGCCATTGATTTCTGGTCATTGATTTTGTATCCTGCCACATTGCTGAATTGCCGTATGAGTTCTAGCAATCTTGGGGTGGAGTCTTTTGGGTTTTCTATGTACAGTATCATGTCATCTGCAAAGGTGGAGAGTTTGACTTCTTTGCCAACTTGAATGCCTTTTATTTCTTTTTGTTGTCTGATTGCTGAGGCTAGGACTTCTAGCACTATGTTGAATAGCAGTGGTGAGAGTGGACATCCCTCTCATGTCCCTGATCTTAGGGGAAAGGCTCTTAGTTTTTCCCCATTGAGAATTATATTCGCTGTGGGCTTTTCATAAATGACTTTTAAGATATTGAGGAATGTTCCCTCTATCCCTACACTTTGAAGAGTATAATGCAAATATTTAAAGCCATAATATTTCTTTGAATATCCTGTTCATGAATTTTTTTTAAAAATCCTTTTTTTCCAGTTTTATGTCATATTAAATGAATGTCACATACTACTCTTCACTTAGATTCACCAGTTATTAACATTTTCCACTTGTCTCTTTCTCACTCCTTCTTGTGCTCTTTCTCCCTATTTGTTTTTTGCTGAACGATTTGTGAGTAATTTGCAGACATCATGATCCTTCGACACCTATGTCATCACTTTGTGTTTTCAAAGTAGAAGGACACCCTCTTACATAAATCTAGGTGCATTTGTCACATTCAGGAAATTTAACATTGTTTGAATCTCATTATCTAACATATACTCCATATTCAAATATTTAAGATTGTGTCCCTAAGCACAGGGTTGTATATTATAATTTATGTAACTTTCTATAAGTAGTATTTTTTTCTAGCTCTAAGGTCCGATCCAGGGCCATGTATTTTCTTTTGCTATTGTGTTTCTTTAGTTTCTTTTAATTAATAATTTTTCAGCCTTTTGTTATTTTTCTTGATACTGGCAATGTTGAGCAATATAGGTTAGCTGTTTTGTAGAAGTCCCTTAATTTGGGTTTTTCTTGTGATTGGATTCAGGCAGTACATTTTTAGCAGGGATATTGTATAAACGATGTTGTGTCCTTCTCAATGTATTAAATCAGTAGGTACAAGATGTCAATTTGAGTCGATTTTTATTATATTACATTTGCTCACTTCTCGGTAATGTCTGCCAGAAGTCTGCACCATGAAGTTACCTCCCCCCTCCAATTGTAATTACTAAGTAATCTGTGGGTGGGTACTTTAAATTGTGTGAATATCCTGTCCACATCAAGGCTTTTAAATCTCTACTGCTGATTTTTTGCCTGAATCAATTATTGCTATTGTCCTTGTGAAATAGTGAATTTAAACCTTTCAGTATTTCAACATTTATTAGTTAGCAGTATGAGTATTCTACTCAAAACAAGTAAACAAACAAAAATCCCAAATCAAAACCCTTCCCTCCTTCCTTTATGAATGTATACCCAGTATAGTTGCATAAGTTCATTTTTATTTAGTGTGGGAAAGTCAACTTCTGTCCTCATTTATTGAAATGCTCAAAAATTTCCATTTTGACATCAATCTGTCTCTTATGAACTCTTGGTATGTTCTCATCAGTTTTTCAACACTTCCTGCATCTTGGCACAGAAGTATGTTCAAAAAGTCTCCTTATATTTCCCTTTCTTGGCAATTTTTGTGCATCCTGATGTATAGTAAATGATATAGGCATTAGTTGTCAACACATGTATACATATATGTATATATGAAATCCTCAATTCATGTGAATGCTTCTAATTCCAATTCAGAACCTCAAGAATCTTTCATGATCTGGGAAGGGAGAAGAGAACAAGACAGAATGAGATCTGCATTTCAGTTTGGGAAGGGATGCCATTCATAGGAATGTCTATATAGACAGAATTGGGATGCATGCAAGGAAAGATAAGGAAATAATTTTTTGTTTTATATAATTCTTTTAATAATAAATTTATTTTTTATTGGTGTTCAATTTGCCAACATATAGTATAACACTCAATGCTCATCCCGTCAAGTGCCCATCTCAGTGCCCACCACCCAGTCACCCCCACCCCCTGCCCTCCTCCCCTTCCACCACCCCTAGTTCATTTCCCAGAGTTAGGAGTCTTCCATGTTCTGTATCCCTTTCTGATATTTCCCATTTATTTTTTCTCCTTTCCCCTTTATTCCCTTTCACTATTATTTATATTCCCCAAATGAATGAGACCCTATAATTTTTGTCCTTCTCCGATTGACTTATTTCACTCAGCATAATACCCTCCAGTTCCATCCACGTCAAAGCAAATGGTGGGTATTTGTCGTTTCTAATGGCTGAGGAATATTCCATTGTATACATAAACCACATCTTCTTTATCCATTCATCTTTCAATGGACACCGAGGCTCCTTCCACAGTTTGGCTATTGTGGACATTGCTGCTAGAAACATCGGGGTGCAGGTGTCCCGGCGTTTCATTGCATCTGTATCTTTGGGGTAAGTCCCCAGCAGTGCAATTGCTGGGTCGTAGGGCAGGTCTATTTTTAACTCTTTGAGGAACCTCCACACAGTTTTCCAGAGTGGCTGCACCAGGTCACATTCCCACCAACAGTGCAAGAGGGTTCCCCTTTCTCCACATCCTCTCCAACATTTGTGGTTTCCTGCCTTGTTAATTTTCCCCATTCTCACTGGTGTGAGGTGGTATCTCATTGTGGTTTTGATTTGTATTTCCCTGATGGCAAGTGATGCAGAGCATCTTCTCATGTGCTTGTTGGCACTGTCTATGTCTTCCTCTGTGAGATTTCTGTTCATGTCTTTTGCCCATTTCATGATTGGATTGTTTGTTTCTTTGCTGTTGACTTTAATAAGTTCTTTATAGGTCTTGGAAACTAGCCCTTTATCTGATACGTCATTTGCAAATATCTTCTCCCATTCTGTAGGTTGTCTTTTAGTTTTGTTGACTGTATCCTGTGCTGTGCAAAAAGCTTCTTATCTTGATGAAGTCCCAATAGTTCATTTTTGCTTTTGTTTCTTTTGCCTTCGTGGATGTATCTTGCAAGAAGTTACTGTGGCCGAGTTCAAAAAGGGTGTAGCCTGTGTTCTCCTCTAGGATTTTGACGGAATCTTGTCTCACATTTAGATCTTTCATCCATTTTGAGTTTATCTTTGTGTCTGGTACAAGAGAGTGGTCTAGTTTCATTCTTCTGCATGTGGATGTCCAATTTTCTCAGCACCATTTATTGAAGAGAATGTCTTTCTTCCAGTGGATAGTCTTTCCCCCTTTGTCTGTTTTGTATAATTTTTAAATATAATGCCTATTTAAACAAAATGAGGGTTGTTAATTGAAAAAAATAGTAACTATCAGGGCACCTGGGTGGCTCAGTCGATTAAGTGTCTGACTCTTCATTTTAGCTCAGGTTATGATCTCAAGGTCATGAGATGGAGTCCCATATGGGCTTCTGTGCTTAGTGGGGAGTCTGCTTGAGACTCTCTCCCTCTGCCCCTCTCCCTGCTCTCACATACTCTATTAATAAATAAATAAATGTTTAAAAAACTAGTAACTGTAGAAATAAACATTCAGTTGGTAGCTAGCAATGGTTGCTGCAATATGACATATCAGCCAAAAGGAAAACATGCATGTTGTTATGCTCTCTTTATTCTGGAATAACGTTAGTACTAAACTCCTCATGCTTGAAGAGGAGCACAGCATCCTCCTTTAGTTTCAGTTGGTAGTATTCTAACACTCATGTTTTTTTACTTTAAATAAATATAAATACAGTAAAAACATTGAAAAGTCCCAACTGAGTATTTTTGTGTTTATAAAGTAGCTGGTAAGACAGTTACTTATTCTAGCATACTCCTTTGCCTGTACAAAGGATGAGATGTAAACCTTATGTACACATCAAGTCCAAGAAAGTGTTTTGGATTGTGTCAGTATGACATCTGATTCGTAGATTATCCTAACATATGCCCTTATCTATACTCAGCTCTCATTTTCATGGCTGGTTATGCCTAGTGACTTTGTTCTGACTCTTTCTTGCTTTTGCGAGCCTTAATCCATCATCCTCTGAATTAGGCAATTATGCTCAAAAGAAACCTACTTTTAGGAAGAATAGCTTCATTCCTGAAAGATCTTATGGATGATCTCAATCTGACCCCTATAAAACCGCAATCAGAAGAGATCACTCTATCTCTATGAGTGGAAGGGACTATTTTCTGCTTCCCACCCTGAAATGTCTTCCAGTGTGGTCTCTGGGCATCTACCACTGAGTCTTTGACTTACGGTTTGGAGAATAAGGTTGAAAAACCAATGGGATAAAGAGGATGCATACTGGAGAACCACTTTTCAATCTTGTGAGTGTTGACTTACAAACTAATCATCTGTGGAATCCTGTTTTTCTCTTAGAGATAAATCACAACAAATTTTCTGAGTCTAAGGGGAGAAGGAGCCAAGAGGAACTTGTCATATTATCTGAAGCAGACCCATCAATTGTGTTCAGTCCAAGTCACAATTTGTCCAATTCCCTCCCCTAGACACATGTGTATTATAAGGAAGGTAATAGTGTAAAATGACTTGGACTAGATGGAAAAGCATTGCTCTGCTTTCTTTTTGCCAGAAAAATAATTCCCTTTTGAGATTGTTTTTGTTTTAAGAAAATTTTGAAGATATAAAACGTCTCTACTCTGTTCAGTTCAGTCTCAATTACTGTATTTTCAGCTGTCATGGGTCCTGGAACTCTATTCCAGGGGCTGGTAACTCTTCTTTGGTACTTTGGACTTGGCCATAAAATGACTGCCTTATGGTTATAGTCATCTAAAGATTAATGCCACCAGGTTCAAACATTGAAACTATAGTTTGGCTAGGTATTTGCCATATATATCTATGTAGCTTAGAGATGACTTCATGAAGACAGAAAAGTTAGATCCACTATTCTATTATAACATTAAAAATGTTGCAACTTGAGACTGGTCCAAAATTGTCTTGGTTTTGCTTGTCCAAAGATTTGTGATAAAATAATATTTTGTAAATACCTGAATCCTATATAATCTTGCATGGAGGTGAAGAGTGCTTCCCAAAGTATGTTCTATGGAACACTAGTTGCACGAGATGTTTTATAGCATCTATAGGCAGGGATTCTGGAGACAAATTTGGGAAATGCCATATAACCATGTCTCTTACTTGAATATTCATATTTGTAAAGTTCCCGAGAAATCTTTAAGTTTGGATTAACTTGGTATTTGACCCCAGGGCTCTATGATCATAGAATATTTTTTCACATTCTTTCGCAAAATAGCCTTTGGAAAACACACACATTGTGGTGTTTTCAAGGCTCATTGTTCCTACCTTAGCTCAAATAGAGACCAGGTACATTTCTGTAAGTAGTTATCCAAAACATTTAGACATGTAAAAAATATCCTTCAGCTATTCCCACAAGCTGAACTGCTTAGTTACCTCGCTGTTGGGGCCTCTGTTGTCTAACATAACCTCTGTGTTCAATCCAGCCTCTCCTACCTGAAACCATTGCTAAAATATATAGATGTCACCTATAAGCTAATTGTGTTAAATCCAGCCTGTGAAACCTCACTTTTATGTCTTGACACGATTAGTTCTCCCTTTTACCCTATAACCAGTCAACCTAATTTCTCAGTATTCTTCCAAACAGACCACTTTACTCTGCTTCTTTCACCTTTTGCATATATACTGCGAATTTCCAGCCCCCCAGTGTTTGCTCTTTCTACCTCAGATGTTCTACTTAACACTTTCATGCCCCTTGACCCACTCAGAGCTTTCTCCATCATTTCAGCAGCCATTTTATAGCAGATCCCTGCTCAGCTTTCACCCCCTATCTTCTGATCACAGAAGTCCATTCTTTTGAGGTGGCTTCACTTTCTTACCCTTGTCCATTGTGTTTTGAGGGAGTGATCCGTTCCCAGCTCATGGGATTATTGTTGGCCCATTGGAGTCACAGGGATTGGTTTGGTTTCACATGTGATGCTTTGGAGCCAATAAGAATTACCCTCCAGACTTTTTCTGGAATTTTAGGGAAGGATAAGTTTGCCACCTCTCTCTACTCACCACTTCAAATAGGATTTGCTAGCTCCATAGGGTATGAGGCTGCAGCTGCTGGTGAGCAGTTTACTACTACATTAAGAGAATCTGTCTAAGAATGAAGCCCTTGTAGAGAAAAAGCAGAGTCAAGAAATGGAGGAATATCAGCAATCCTGTCTCCAGCTGTGCCTAAAGGAACCCCATGTACTTTCCAGTAGCTTGAATTATGTTCAGTTAGGTTTCTGCCATTTGCAGCTGAAAGAAGACAAATTAACCTGAACAGTAGACTTTGGAACAGACCCTCTACTGGTTACAACTTTGTAACAAGACCCTCTACTCATTATTTTCTTTCAGCAGCTTACCCAAATGCTGCATTTTTAGGCTTGACAACAATCATGTATGGCTAGCATGATTATAAGTAGTTGGAGACTGAATATTTGAAAGCCTACCTATACCATTCTTTTCCCTGTGCCTAGCTTTTCTCCTCTTTTACTGATACATTTTTATGTCCTGATTTTAAAATGCACTTTCCAATTGTTTTGTGTGCCCTCATATTTATCAGTAACACAAACCAACACAGATGTGGAAAGAATCAAAATGTGTTCTATAATGCACAGCATCCTGCATGGAGATGTCTTTTGCTTGTATACCAGCTAATGCATTTTGCTGTCCAAACACACAGCCCAGAACCTGATAACACTGTTAGCCTTGAGATGGAGTCCAACGAGGTTGGAGCATATTGCAGACATCACGGAGAGAAATTCTACTGTGCAAACGATTTTGGTCATTTTCAGCCCAGTGGAGGGAGCTGATTTGACACTGGAGACAGAGCTAGAGCCAGTAGGATACATCTCATAAAATAGACATTTCTCCTCCTTCACGCCTTACGCAAAGCAAGGAAACTGGTTTTATTTCCAATTTGGTAACAAAAAGGAACAAGGTGCTAATCTTTCAAATGAAGATGGAAATATTTTTCCTACTGACTGACTTTGCAGCACTGTTTCTAAGTGAACTGTCCTCAGGGAAGCAATCCAGGATATAATTTTGCTGTCACAAAAAACATTGCTTTGTATTTTAGTCAAATATATTTTATGCTTTGACAGTTCTTTCTTTCTCTCTATCTCCGCACCCCCCTCTGTCTCTGTCTCTGTTTCTGTCTCTGTCTCTGACTCTCAGTTATTTAAATGGAAGGATTTTTGTGAAGTGAAACTTTTCATCTCAGTGTCTGCTGCCTGCACTTACTCTTACCGATGAGCAGATAGTTTAACGGATGCGAATGGTAAAGGGCATTGGACATCCCTACCTCCTGCAGGCAAAGAAAACTGCTGTGTGTTGTAAAGAAAATAAAATCATAAAACAAGTGTAACAATACAGAAAAGACCTTCCATTTTTCTTCCTCAAGGAGAGAGAGTACCTACCTAATGATGAATACTTTCTTGCATAAAATAGAAGTGTAAGGGGGAAAAAGAGAGAAAGTGCCTGCCTTCTTTGAAGTCATTTCATGTTTTCTTTTTCTTTATATTTTTTGTGATACAGGGAAATTACTTGTCCTGGTTATTTTTAAGTGACACGGGGAGGGGAAAAGAACTTTGTGCAATATGTATCAGAGAACATTTTTGTAACTTTTGAAGCTTTTAGGTAATTTTTCTTTTGTACCAGAGAAGAATTTGATCTAAGACTCAGATTGCTTTTCTTTTGGGCTCACCTTTAATTTATGTCAACTTTTATTGGACTTGAATTATCAGGAATGATGGAATTAGCATTTCCTCTCCTCATCCCCATATTTAAGTGTATAATAATTATGTTGTCCTAGAAATCTGGGTTCCTAGAAGTGATTACTGGATTACTGTCATCTTAAAAGTGTAATTCTGAGTCCGGTGCCTTATTTTTAGAGAGGAAAATCACTTCTCTGTGAAGCTATAATATGGTAGAAATGTGGATGGAGAAATAATATTAAATGCATTATGGATAGGCTGGACTGTAATAAAGCCAGGGAGGCTTCATATTGTGAAAAACAGTAGGAAGTCCACCTAGATCAAAGCCTGGGTAATAGCAAACCCGTTAATGGAGAAACCCACAGGGACCATTGTATAAACCTAGGCTAATTCAAGGATGCCACTCAAAGCTCCAGACCCTGTTTCCTGCTGTCTCCATTAGGAAGAAGTCAGAAGGAGCCTTTTTCCTTCATTAGTAGATCTGACATCTAGACTGGATGCTTCCAGTTTTAAGGAGTGGGGCATGCACAGCTTATCCCCACTTTCACCTCCTCGAGGACACATCAGAACAGCCAGGGACAAAGTGTTAGCCCCGTTTTGCCTTAGACATTGGACATGGTACCTTTTGTCAGTGTCTGCTGCCTCTGCCTTGACCAAGAGCAGATGATTGCTCTTCTGGCTTTTTTTTCTTGGAAAGAGTTTGGAGACCTTATTTTCTAAAATTTTAATGGTTTGTGATGCAAAGCCTAGCAAGACAAGCACAGATAATTGGAAGGAATTATCCAAAGTAATTACCTAGGAATTGACCTGCAGCAAATATTTTCTCTATTTTTCTAGAGGCGATTGTGGGGAAGGGGAGAAAATACTTTCTAAGACAGATACTGGGGACAGACAGATACTGATACATTCTACTGTGTGAAGGGAACTAGAATTTACTCGGCACATGCCAATGTTAATGATAATAATAAAGAACCATAACTATGTTTAGGATAGTTACAATGATCTAGGTGTTGGACTTTAAAATTTCATCTCGTATGTTTTTCCTAACAATCTTACTGGGGGGACCTTGTATCTTTTCCCTTATAAGTGGAAATGAGGTCTGAGGTTAACCAATAACCAAACTTCCCACAGCTGGCAAGTGGCAGGGTTGGCTTGGAGAGTTTAGCTTGCCTGGACACTGGAAAACTGAAGAAGAGACATATCATTCAGGTTCAATTGGGCATATTTCTGCTTGATCTTCCCATGGTGAAGATGAAGTCCTGCTGGAGCTTAGTTTAGATCGGGAGCAAGAAGAACCTGCTGTACATAAACATTCCAATGACTTGGTAGCTCTTACAATTGTGTGTGCATCAAAGTCACCTGGAGGGCTCCTTAACATGGGGTAGCTGTTTCTTACCCCCAAAGTTTCTGATTCTGTAGGTATGGCCTGGGTCCCCAGAGTTGGTACTTCTAACAAGTGATATTTGATGCTGTGGTCTGGGACCACACTGTGAGAACCATTGCAGAAGGAGATGCAATCTGTACGTGGCACTTAACCCCTTGAATTTCTTAGCCATGTTGCTGCACATGGATATCCAGTCCCATCACTAAGAACCTGTTCTGCTTGAAGACAGGGAGGCTGGCATCCCCCAGGGGCCAATCCTCAACCAATGACTGATGGTACCAAGGTTGGGCTGCCTTGTCCCCATTGCAGTGACTCAGATGTGACTTGAACTGGGTCATACTTTCCTGCAGGACCGAATGGAGACACCTGCCATGGGACTTTGCTTGATGGTGCCCCATTTTTTGGCTCCCTTCACTCCCAATCCAGCTCCCTCACTTGTCTACCAATGTTTTCCAGAAATACTTAGTGGATCACTTTCCCACTGATCTTCAGAGAACCCAACTTAATATCTAAGAGCATCGTTTTTTTTCATGAGAGTTTTTCTGGATGGTAACAGAAGGCTGGGTATTAAGGAGAGAGACATAGCAAGAGTTAGTCTTCCTCCCCAGCTTGGGCTCAGGAGTGGGGAGCAGTGATGGTGGGGGGATGCATGGACCCAGGGGAATCAAAAAGCCACACACATAGGCTGCATCTGCTCCTCCACATACTTATGAGGGTCACATTTGCCAATCTGCAAACAATTCCATTTTCTCATCAGAATATAAACTTGAATTCAGGGATTCTTTTTCACTGTTTTGTTAACGGTTGGGTTTTTAGGATGTAGAAAGGTCCAGCATATAGAAAGTGCTCAAATGTGTGTTGAATGAACGCATTCTGAGATATCAAATAGTGAAAAGTGGTTAGAAAACAAAAACCATGTTTTATGAAAAATTGGAAAGTTCTATCATTGGGAATTTATACTAGTGCATGAGTGGCTCATCTCTAGTCAACCTTAGTGCCATTCTAGGTGTCAGAAATGGGATCCTAAAATCCTGCAACATAACCCTCAACAAAACTTACAGCACTGATTCCCCTTTTTTCTCTCTTTCTCTCTGTCCTCTCATTTGTTAATTGAATACTCTTAACCTTACCTCACAAAGCAAGGTTTTAGGGTTTTGGGGTTTTTTTTACCACTTTGCAAATATTTGATGCTTAAATACTATTCAATGAATAAATACTCGAATGAACATACATGGTGAGCACCTCTAAGGTCTGGGGATATAGCAGTATCCCCAATAATGAATATTGTATTCATTATTCAACATACATGGTGAGCACCTCTAAGGTCTGGGGATATAGCAGTGTCCCCAATAATGAAGAAGAAACCCTGACCTTAAGGAGTTTATATTCTTCTTTTTTTTTTTTTAAGATTTTATTTATTTCAGAGAGAGAGAGAGATAGAGAGAGAGGGCATGAGTGCAGGGAGGGGCAGAGGGAGAAGCAGACTCCTCCTTGAGTGGGAAGCCCAATGAGATCATGACGTTTAACAGACTGAGCCACCCAGGAGCCCCAGGAGTTTACATTCCCATGCAGAAGGAAGCCATCTACAGACTGACAGATGTGACTTGCATATGAGAAGAAAAGGACAAAACTTTAAATCAATTGAAAGCTTTCAGGGTTTCCCTGGGTGGCACAGCGGTTTAGCGCCTGCCTTTAGCCCAGGGCGCGATCCTGGAGACCCGGGATCGAATCCCACGTCGGGCTCCCAGTGCATGGAGCCTGCTTCTCCCTCTGCCTGTGTCTCTGCCTCTCTCTGTCTCTCTCTCTCTCTGTGACTATCATAAATAAATAAAAAAATAAATAAAAATTAAAAAATGAAAGCTTTCAGTAAAAAAAGCTTTAGGTTAAAAAATCCATTAAAAATATTTTCTCTTTTTGCAAAATAAAGACAATTAAAGAAATAAAATGCATTTATTTCTTTCAGCACATTCTCCAGGCAGGTCTTGGTATTTGCTCTTTGCTTGTCTTAAGATGAGTTTACAAACTTTCTGTTGGTTTTCTCTTCCCTTCATTCCAGCCATGTCATCACAGAGGCTGTCCCTATTCACTAATTCTGCATTAGGGAATCTCTTCCCCCCGCCCCCCCACACAACCACACACCCTATCTTTCCTGTGAACCTGTACATTTCTCTTCAGAGTACTTAAAACTCTCTGAAGTTATCGTGATATTTATTTCATGATTGGTTTATCCTGAGTCTTTGTCTTCTTAATTGCCAAGACTTCATGACTTGGTGCACAGTAGGTATTCAGTAAATATTGATTGGTACACAGTAGTATGGATTTAAAAGTTGAAAAGGATTATGTATATTAACTTTCATGAAGTTACTATTTTTGCACACAGAGGTTTGACCTGCTCTCTGAAAGTAGAGCGCCCCCATGAACCCTTGCATACCCCGAAATGGTGCAAGCAAAGAAGCAGCTACCCTTATGTGAAAGCCAAAATCTTCTTTGGGTTTCTTTTGATTACCACAAACAGGTACTAATGTAGGTCTTCCGTAATAATTGAAGTGGCACAAAACAAACTCAAGGATAGCAGGGGATACCTGTAATTATTTTATAAAATTCACTTTTTCAGTCTGAATCAGTCATTTCTGTATACATGGATGGGGCCATCTGTTAATTTGCAGTTGTAATTGTTTCCGCAGATGGGTGTTAAATTATAGACATGACCGAGAAGACATGGCTGAACTCGTTACCATCCTTTGCCAATGGCCTTTTTAGTGTTCATTTTAGAGACCAGACCAATTATTTCAGCTTAGAAGCTCCCACATAAATCAAATGGATTGTCTACAATGACCGTTTCAAAGCAAGTTTGTTATGCCATGGAGGGTTTTTTCAGGGTTGAATTATCTGAGCTTCGAGGAACTCTGGATATCCCTTGTGCTATCAGGCCCAGGTATCTTGAAGCCAAGCACTAGAGATTATAAAAGAGTATTTCTGGAGAAGGAAATTATGTGTTTACTGTATACACCATGGCTGTGCTCTAGTCCTATAGCTACAGCTGCAAAACATTCATCTCTCTCTCTCTCTCTCTCTCTTCTTCTACACAGAATAATTCCTCAAGCACATCACAGATTTTGGTCAAATTGTTTTTTCGCTGCCAATCAGATGGATGATAGGAATCAGTTTCAGTGATTTGTCCAGTTTTTGGCATTATTTATGTTGGCAATAAAAATCATGCCAGGCTACACTTAGAATAGAATTTGCCATCTGTGATAAATGTCTACCAATTATTTTTCTTAATTTGGAGTTTGTCACCACTTTTGATAAAAGAAGGGCAACACAGCAGTTTCAAACCTAATGAGGAATTTAAAATACACTTTGGCTTTATTAAAAAAAGACATGCTGCTTACCAGAAGTTTTGGTTGGCGGGAAGTGTAGTGGACATCTGTTGCTTTTTCCTGCTCAGATTTTTTTTTCCTATTCTAGAACACCCCTTTGGGTTTCTCAACAAAGGCCCACATGTCCCCAGTCCCACTCCATGTGATTCATGTGTGAATGACTCTACTGTTGCCTCCTCCGTCTCAAGGGGTGGGTACCTGACCAAGCTGTCCAGTTAGCATGTTCTCATCCAGAACTACCCTGTATGGTCCAGGGATGGGCAAGTGACTCAGGCTGGTCCCAATGGCCTGAACTCCATGATGCTTGTAGAAGCTACTAAGAAGGAGGCATGTTCATTTTAATAGACCAGGAGCTGTGACTAGTGTGAGTCTGGAGCATTGGCAGCCATGAGATAGAAGGAAATATAGTAGAACAAAGAGAAAAGCTAAAGATGGAGGGAGTTAGGGGAAGAAAGAAGAGGCTCTCAGATCAAATTCTAATAAGACTTTTTCCATCCTAGATCTATCTGGACTGAAGGGAAGGCTCAGCTACCCAGGCTTTTTAAAATTATTTAATTTTTTAATCTAGTTCAGTTTACGTTTCTGTGATTTGAACCTCCCCAATTGCTCACTGCTAGAGGTGGATTTACCAAACCCAAAGGAAACTTTGTAATTTGTTAGAAGCTGTACAGGAGTTGGTCCTGGAATCCACATGTCCTGAAGACCCAAAGTTTTTAGTTTAATTACACACTTTATTTTTATTTATTTATTTATTTTTTTTAATTACACACTTTATATGAACAATTTATTAATATGATTTTTACATCTGAGCATGCCCATCTTTCTGTAGAGAATTCTAAGAGCCACATTTGCCAGTAGCTTTTGACATCTGTTGCTCAAAGATGAGGTAAAACCAATATTAGGGAAGCTCCAACCAGAAAAGGAGTTTGTATTTTTCACGTGCATTTCCAATTTATTTCCAGCTGAACTCAGAGGAGAGAAGAGGCAGATCACCATATAATCTATTCAATTTCAATTTCAAAAGATACTGCTGCTGATCAAAGGATCCTCGTGAGTAGCACATTTCCATAAAATGAATTTTGACAACTTTCCCCCAAATGTGTGTCTTACTTTAGCTTTTGATTTGAAAGGAAAAATGGAGGTTGGCAGGAAAGATAAATGAAAGTGGTACTGACAGTGTTCAGGCCTCCAAACAGTCTGTCTTAGAATTTCCACTGTTTTCTGAGGCAAGCCTTAACCTAGTATTTTTAATCTAGTATGTGCACCACTTCTTAACTCATGGTTTCTCTAGAAGAGCCTTTATATTTCCCCAGAGTAATGGATTCTCAACTGAACATCCCCTTTCCCCTCTCCCCAATTTAATCTCAGAGAGGTCAAGCCTACTGATCTCATTGTCTGGAAATCCTTTATATGTCTACTAAAATACATAAAATACTCTTAAGTGTGATTACCTAGGATTCCGCATGGCTGTATGCTTTGGATAAGAGTCTAGAGCAGTGTACTGGATCAATATGCTTGCACAGACACCAACATCTGCCTTCCTTTTTAAAAGATAACACTCCAAATAGTAGCATAGTGATATCTTATTCTTTTTAAACATATCTTATTCTTTTAAAAATAGAACTTGATCATCTTCTTGACATCACCCCTTAGTCACCAGCTTAATTTCTCTTGGGAGTTCACAGCAAACTCATGTTGATGAAATAAAAAGTCTGACTAGTTTGGGGTCCAGCTCATAGAGACACTGTGATAGCAGGACTAGATCACAGGACTAGATCACAATGTTAAATTTTTAAAAAATGAATGCACAGTGCATCAAATACAATTTTAATTTTTGAATAGTTTACTTATGGCCTGGTATTGAGCAAATAGTAAATTATTTATGATAAATTTGCTCAATAAATATTAAATATTAGTAACATAACATAGAATCTACTTTGCAGTAGTTCAAGTCAATTTATTAACTTTAAATTTCCCACTTTTTGCCATCTCTCCTCCAAAATTCAGAACTCTGTTCTCTGAGGCTAAGCTCAGGCAGCATGTAGAATTGATTAAAGTGATTTGTTCACTCCAAACCTTACCTCCTCTAGAAGTGTTAGCCTTTCAATAGACCATTTAGTAAATTGCAGAAATGTTTAAAAATTAAGTGGAAAAATATTAATGAAACACAAGTTATAAAACAGTATTATAATAGGATTATATTTTTTGTTCGAATAGGTATAAATAATTATATTGCAAAAATGACCAAAAGCATATACTCAAAATATTAACAAGATGATAGGCTGATGGTTGACTATTTTCATGTATTTCCTTTTTTTTTCTTTTTTTTTTTCCATGTATTTCTTATGTGATGATATAAGACTAGTAACTATTACCTTTAAAAAAATAATTCTGATAGAAACCTAATAAGCCCAAAGGAATGCAGAATATTCATTCATTCAATTATTGAGAGCTTCAGTCATTCAAAGCTGGACTTGCTCCAGAAGGGACTGACTATAGAGCTTCTAGTAGAAAGGAATGGATACCTTCTAGAATACATTGCCTGTCCATACCATATCCCTTGCCTACCAACCCCACATGTATCCGTTATTATTTCAGTTTCTTCATATCAGGAATCTAGACACAGCTTAGCTGGTGTCTCCACTTCAGAGTGTCTCATAAAGCAGTAATCAAGGTGTTGGTTGAGGCTACAGATTTCTCCACGCTGGCTTGGGGGAAGGTCTGCTTCCAAGTTCACTCACCTGGCAGGTCTTAGAAAATCCATTATCAAGCTGACTCTTGGGGCCCTTGGCAGGTCTCAGATTTTCTGTTAGCTGGATTCATCCATTCCAGGCATGTGAGCCTCTCTATAGGGCTACTCACAACATGGAAACCTGTTTCTCCCCACTACTACCAGGGGAGGCCGGAAGAGGGAGAAACAGAAAGAGAGAGGGAAATGAAAGTCATGGTCTTTCCACAGTGACATTTGGTAACCTTGCCATGTTCTGTTTGTTGGAATCAAACAAACTGGACAGGATGACACACAGGTGTGACTACCAGGGGATGGGGATCACTGAGGCCCATGACAGAGGCTCTCTGCCACACCCACTGAGAGATGAGCTTGGAATCAGACAGACCTGGGTTTTAGTTCCACATCGAGTACTGATGAGCTATGTACTTTGCTCAAGTTGCTTGGTATGTCAAGTAACTTAGCCTTAGATAACTCATGTATTAAACAGGGATACAATAATTCCTCCCTTGCAAGCTTGTAGTAGTAACAATGCACAGTAATGACATCACACCAGAAGCCCTTTGCACAATACCTAGCACAGAGTTAGTGCCCAGTCACAGCAAAGTTGCATAACATGTACTGGCCATCCAGTCTGGCCAGGTCTTCTGCATCCCATTGATAAGAGCATAGGTGCTTTGGTGATTCTATCCAAGTTTGAATCCATTTATTAAAGAGAGAGAGTAAGGGTCACAGAAAGTTTGTGAGGATTAAATAAAATAAATATATAATGAGTTTAGCAGATACCTGGCAGATGATAAATGATCAATATGCAACAACTCGTATTTATATTAAAATGATTATTTGAGGAAAACTATCAAAGAAAGCAGCCATTATTATGCTAAGTGTGGGCCTTAGCAAAAGGATATTGAAAACCTGCTTTGAGGAATCTACGCACAGCCTGGGTTTCTTCCATTCTCTATCTCTTCCTGAAGCACTAGCTCAGAAAATGCTCCGTATCGAGCAGAGGGCTGGCTCCATTTAAGGAAGCGATCCTATGATTAATTTGGGAAACACACACACAGGAAAACTAGACTTGAATCATGAGCCATTGAGGTAGAAGGGAGTAGGGAGAAATGGTGATTCGCTCCCACCCCCCAGCCCCCACCCCAGGGAAATGCAGAGCAAACAAAAGAAGGAAATAAAGGGATCAGAAAGTTGTTCAAGATCACAGAGCTGTGTGTGGGCTGGCAGGAGAGAGGGTGTATTGAAAAGCTCTCAGCTCTTCCTGGTAATTAATCCCTAATTCTGTTTGAATTTGTCTACTTAAGGATAAAAAAACAAGACAAAACAAAACCAAACCCACCTCTACAATGGGGATGGAATAAGTGTTCACTTCCTATTATCTGAGGCAAAGAATGTGAAAAAAAGATGTGATTTGAAAAAGAAATTGTAAATTACGGTTCCTGGTTTCTTGTTTATGCTTTTCCTCTCCACTTTCTGAGCCCTCAACCTTTTGCCCCACCCCATCTAAACTGCTCCTTCTGCAAACGTGCTTTGTCCTAGACAACATATTGATAAATTCACATGCGTCTTTGAAAACAATTTCTCACTTGTGGTACCCTGTCAGGCTTGTCCAGGATCAAGAAAAGACCTTCTGGTGCTCTGAAAATGAACTCAGTTAAGCTGCACTGTTTCAACCCCACCTCTTGCAATGATCACCTGGAAGCAAGTGTGGCAGGGTATGGTCTGGAATATTAAGGAAGATGATTTCAAACCTGTGTCTCTCTTCGCCCAGGCTTGGTGACCACTGTTCCCCTTTTGATTAACAGTGTTCACCATCCCCTCGTACACAGCAGGGGCTAAGCTATTGGAAATGGGGCTCAGGAGGAGAGAGAGGGAGAAACAAAGTGGATTTCTGTCGACCACACTAGGGAATCACTTCTAAGCCCAGAGAATGGATGTTCAGGGCAATGTGTGAGCGACACGTCTATCCTTACGTCACACAATGCTGGGCACAGTGGTAAGTGTACGCAGGCATGCAGGTTATTTATTGCTGTACTGGGGTGAGCTGCTTCCTTGGAGTCTCTGAAGCTCTCAATTCAATCGAGAAGGGTAATTTCTAATTCCATCTCACCTCCCTTCCTTGTGTGTGTGGTTTGGCTTTGAACTTTTGACAAATGCATAAAATAAAAATGGAGGCAACAAAGCAGAGGTGATTCACACGCAGGCTCTGTAGTCAGGTTGTGAGTTTACACCTGGCTTCCCCACTTCCCGGAGCAGGGAGTCTTGGGTAAGTTCTGTGCCCTAGGTGTCTCATCCTATGGTATAGGCCTCCTGCTCGTAGCATGAGATGAGCATTCTGATTAATAGAAAGTACAGTGTGGATTCCATAATAAAGGTCCAGTCGATGTTGGTTTCTGCTGTTTGGATTTGAACCACAATTTTCATTTTATGCCATCAGTAAATAGTTTGAAAGGATTTCTTTTTAGATACTACTAGCTCTTGGCAGATTTGAGTTCTAATAATACTTCTGATTTTCAGGGTTTTTGTTTTTGTTTTGTTTTGTTTTGTTTGTTTTGGTATTTACAAACCATTTCTTGTAAATTCTAGTACATAGTAGCATATATGGACTTGTTTCTGCCATAGTGATTTTTTGCATCAGTCTGGTCCCATTGTTTTTTAAAGATTTATTTATTCTAGAGAGAGAGAGAGCAGGGGAAGGGGACAGAGGGAGAGGGAGAGAGAGAGTCTGGAGCATACTCTGCATTGAGTTGAGTGCAGACCCAACGTAAGGCTTGATCTCATGACCCTGAGATCATGACCCGAGCCAAAACCAAGGATCAGATGCTTAACAAATGGTGCCCCAGTCTGTTCCCAATCTTTTTTTTTTTTTTTAAGATTTTTAAAAATATATTTATTCGTGAGAGACACAGGGAGAGAGAGAGAGAGGCAGAGGGAGAAGCAAGCTCCATGCAGGGAGCCCGACGTGGGACTCGATCCCGGGCCCCCAGGATCACACCCTAGGCCAAAGGCAGGCGCTAAACCGCTGAGCCACCCAGGGATCCCCCTGGTTCCAATCTTTATAAGCTTTTTTGTTTTCCTTGTTCCTACCATTGACAACATGTGTCATTATTCCTTTATATCATTATGCTGATGTTTTTGTGTGTCTTTCATGTTGGAAGTTAAATATTCTATTCCTGTTCAAAATGTAACATCATAGTACTTGCCAAATAATTAAAGGAATTTATAATATTTAAACTCTGATTATACTCTTACAAAAATAGGCCTTTGTTCAGGGTGTTATTTTCATCATTTAACCCAGTAAATGAGACCTTATTGTTGTTATTTTACATGGAATGTTTGTTTGAGAATGCCTGCCTTTATCTGTTTTTGTATTCATTCTTTTTGCACTTCAGACCTTCCCTCTAGGAGATAATTTTAAAGCATATTGTAGTGCTTTTAAGTATACTCTTTAGAATTTTCTTTAATAAAAGCCTGCTGACAGTAAAAGTTCCTTGTTTTTGTTTATATAAAAATGACTTTATTGCAACTCCTGTTCTTGTAATATAATTCTTGTAATATAATTTTACGTGGCGGGCTACCTCAGTTGAGAGTTAGCTGCTTTGTTTCTTTGTAAGATTCTTGTTCCTGTAGAGAAGCTGTCAGAATAATTTTTTCCTGATTTGGATCCGTCTTCCTACTCTGACTGCTAATGCAACCTTCTCTTCCTGTTCAGGCTTCTCTGGTTTCCCTATACTGTGTCCAAGTGGGATTTTTGTTTCATTTACTTGCTCTGATAGTTCGCATTGGTTCGAAGATATATTATTATCTCTCAAAAGCACTTTTAGCCACCCTCCTTCTCTTCTGTCCTCCTGAGGCTCAGATTAAATATCTTTTAACATCTTTTTCACAATTTTTATACCCAGCCGGGATTTTGAGTAATTATTTCTGATTTTCCTGGTCCCTAGTCCTCTGTGATCATTTGTTTTAGTTCCGCCTAATGTGCTATGTAACCATTCTTTTTTTCTCCTCCATTCCAATGACTTTTTTCAATTTTTATAAGCCTTGAATTTTTTCCTTTCTATTCTGATTCTGCTTGGTGACTCCTGCAAAGTTTTTTGTTTCGTTTTTATTTTTTATTTTTTTACTTTTTCCTTAAGTTTTTAAATTCCATTATAGTTAATATAGAAGTTTAATTAGTTTCTGTGCCTGGATGGCATGATTGGTTGAGCCTCTGATACCTAGTTTCAGCTCAGGTTGTGATCTCCATATTGTGAGATTGAGCCTTGGCTTGGGCTCTATGCTCAGTAGGGAATCTCCTTAGGTTTCTCTCTAGCTCTCCCTCTTTCCCTACCCCCTCTACCCAAATAAATAAATAAATCCTTAAAATAAAGGATTAGTTTCAGATGTACAGTATAGTAATTCAACAATTCTCTGTATTATTTAGTGCTCATCAAGGTTAAGTGTTCTCTTAATCCCCTTCACCTATTTCACTCATTCTCCATCCCATCACCCCTCTGGTTACCAAGTTTGTTCTCTTACAGCTAAGGGTCTGTTTTTTGTTTTGTCTCTTTTAACTTTGTTCATTTGTTTTATTTCTTAAATTCCACATAGGAGTGAAATCATATGGTTTGTCTTTCTCTGACTGACTTCTGTTACTTAGCATTAAATCCCAGCTCCATCCATGTTGTTGCAAATGGCAAGTTTCATTCCTTTTTATACAGCTGAATAATATTCCATTATACACATATCCACACACTCACACACCAGATTTTTTTTTTATCCATTCATCTATCTATGGGTCCTAGACCCTTGGGCTCTTTCCATAATTTGGCTACTGTAAATAATGCCCCATTAAACATGCGGGTGCATATATCCTACAAAGTTATTTTGTGATGTATTTCATAATTCTATTATGCGAAATTCTTAGAGGCCAGTTCTGCTATTTATAGCTTGTACTGACATTTACCCTTGTGGCTTGCTCTTTTTCCCCATATTTTGTGTCTTTGGTTCTAAACTCATATATGACTGATATTAAACCGTGGGAAATTTAGGCTTAAGTCGAGGACATATTTTTTCAGAGAGGATTTATATTTATTCTTAACCTTTACAAAGAAACCACCCTCTGGGCCCACAATTTAATCTTGAAGTTTTGTGTGTGGTTCCATTACCTTTGTGTTGACCAAATGATTCCCAATCATGGCACTTAGGTTCACATTTTTTCCATACCACTAAGCCCTTTGTGTGTCTTTATTTGTATATTTTCATTCGTTTGTTTCAGCTTATGGGTTTTGTTTTTCGAGTGTCTATAGCTGCCCCCGGCTGCTGTGGGAACCCCCATGGGCTCTGAAGTTGGAGCTTCTCTAGCTCATCCTTTGTTGTGTTCTGTTTTTTTTTCTCTCGGCTTTCAATTTCAAACCCTGAAAATGGGAAGTGATTCAAGAGGGAAAAATTGGAATTAATTTATGCTAAAGTGAATATGGCTAATAACTTAAACATGTGCTGCTTTTCCATCATTCTGTCATTCATACTTTTAGTAAATACTTGAGGATCTTCTATGTAGCAGGCACCAGACCAGGTGCAGGACCCACAGTGGCAAACAAAACAGATGTATTTGGTTTGTTTTGCCAAAATGAATCACAAGGCATAAGCTGAAAGAGTATTCTTTTAGGGGATGGAGAAGGTTTAATTCACAATTTCATGATGTGAAGAATTCCTACTATGCCTATAAGTAATAATCTGTACCGTTGTGCACAAGTTTATGATATAAAGACAAGGTCCTATTGTGTTATTTTGAAAAGAAGCCATAAGTGATGGGGTCGGATGAGAAAATCTGTCTTGAGGACCCGTATCTCCCACTTTCTAGCTCTGAGATCTTTAGTCCATCCTTTAATCTCTCCAGTTCTGTTTTCATATCTAGACAGTGAAGATCTTACTTCTGGGTTGCTGCCAGGACAGAATTATATAAGTAATGTGATTTAATGTGACGGGCATGAAAAGGTAAATGAGATCCCTTCACTTTCCCCCCAGACTTGTTCCCATGCTGAAGAATTTCCTGGGTAAGTAGTTGGGCGTAACCCACTGCCACCCACTCCTGCAAACATCATAGGGCTCTCATGTGCTTTCACTGTCAGAGTCACTGTGACTTAGAAATCTTATCATCTCTTCAGAGCTGTCTGATCCACTTGAAATTGCAGATTGAATGGGGAAAGGAGAGAGGGCTCTATGGATAAGTGGGCAAAGTTTAGATACTTTCTGATGAAGAAATAATCATTGAGATCTGATTGCTGCCATCTTCATTTCTTCTTGCCACCAAAACAGTGACAAGAACAGTAAAATAAAACAATTAATCCAGCAAAAGGAGCATCATGTTGCTTGGACAATATAGGTAAACAGGATAAAAGGAAAAATATAAATAAGATCCACTTAAAAATTTCCAGTGCACCAGTTTAGTATCTGGTATATCATCGGCACACAAAATATGTTTACTGAGCAGAGAAGTGATGCAAATGAAACCACTTCCAGTCAACATCTTTTATTTAATTCATTTTTTAAATTATTTTTTTGTATTTTAAGGTCTCAGGGTAACATATAATTTGTTAAGAGCCTGGGCTTTGGACTGGAGCACACCTTAGGTAAACATTGGCTGTGTGAATTAGCCTCTCTAAGGCTCAGATCCCCCCTCAGCAGACACAGGCATAGTATCTGTTTATACAGTTGTTGTCAAGTTTAAGAGAGATCATGCCTGTATCCTGCTTAACCTTCTTGGTCTTCTTGTCTTTATTCCCTATTTCCTGCCAGCACCACCTTACCCATCATCACTATTGTTACTAATACCACATTTTCTGAAATTAAGAACTGTTCTTGTATGTAGGTAGTCCTGTATTTGACTACGACAATGTTGGCAGTGAGTGAGAGTCTTTTTTTTTTTAAACTCAAGTCCGTGGAAACAAGGGAAACACCACCTAGAATAGATTTTTCCCGAAGAGGAAAGAAGAAAGAATAAAGACACTGAGTTCTGTACCCCCAAATAGTTTGAAAGACAGCTGTGTCAGGTGCCATCACTCTGACTGGGGCCCTGAGTCACGCACTCGAGGAAAAACAGATGATGTGCTTTCAGCCAATTATTGAACTTTATTTTGCTGAATGAGGCACCAAAGAGCGAAGATTAAGAGATGGATTTTTTTTTTCCCTAGACCATTTTAGGAAGGGAAAGGAGAAAGATGAGGTTGTTAAAGAGAAGAAAGTCGTTGGGGAAAAAAAGATACATTTTTATGAGAAATTCAATAATATATTTTGCCTTGTAGTGTATATTGTAATTCTTTTTCTTGCCTCCCCACAAAATCTTTAGTAAAATACTTATTTCTGGTCCCTTACAGATTCTTATACACCTTGATCTAATTAATTTCTTTGTCTTTCCTATAGTACTTCAATAAAGAGTATAAGAATCTAACAACATTTAAAATGTTGGCAATTAAGCATAGCATAACATACAGAGTTGCTGAATCACTATGTTGTATGCTTGAATCCAGTGTTACATCGTGTGTCAGCTCTACTTCAATTTTAAAAAAAGGCAATTTAAAATGATAGTAAAATTGGGAATGTGATGAACTTGTAAAGGAAGGGAACAGAGATAGTCTTTTGCAGGAGAAGTGGGACCCTTGGTAATTCAGGGAATCTCGTGCTCAAAGGAAATTAAACTTTGATGCCAGAATCCTAAAAACGTTCCAGTACAATCTCCAAACTCTGAGCCTGAAGTTTTAGTGTTAAAAGGCTATGTATTGTTTGCACATGTCATCCTTCTATCTTCCCATGCCCAAATGAAAATTCATCTCAAGACATTGACTCAAATTTAATTAAGGTAATTATGATCGTATCAAACTTAATTTTTACCAGGTGCCAAGAAATGTGCTATTTTACATGTATAACCTCATTGTCTTAAAAGGAAAACTACTATTATCTTCATATTACAGACGAGAAAAGAAACTGAGTCTCTGAGAAGATAAATAATTTTCCCATAGGGAGAGCTGGGATTCAAGCCAGGCCAGTCTGTTCTAAACTCCTTAAATACCATATTTCAGCATTCCTTAGTTTCTCCATTCAAACCCAAGGAGAAATGAATGAATTTTAAAGCAAATAGAAGAGAGGGATTTTTAATTCTGAAGGTAAAGGAGTAGGCACAAATGTCTGACGGGTTTATAGTATGACTTTGTGGAAATAGATGTAATTCGAAATGCAATTAAAGGAATCCGTGAATGAAATGAGAAGAGAATTGAAATGATGCCTTCTGTGGAACACCAGTTGTGCATAACAATGTCATGGGTAAATGCCCATCTGATAAAGAGGTTTTAATTAAACTAAATAATTTATTATCCATTATACTTCAATGAATTAAAAAAAGATATAATCTAAGATGCTTTATTTCTCTGAAACAGGATTGTATACCATAAATTCAGCACATCATGTGTTCTCAAGCGAGAAAATGTCCAGATTAATAAAATGTAGGGGAGATAATAATTAATTTCCATTATATTTTAACCCTTGGCACATTCATCCAAACACTTTTCCCCGTGCAGAGCTAGACATTGCTTTTTCTTAGAAGAAAACTGCATGAAAATGAGTTCTTTGTAGGGAAATTTTAAAAATTAAACATGAACTGGTGACATAATTAATTCAACACAAGAAAAATACCCCTGTGTATTGCATATATATACACATGCATACACCTTCATATATAGATTACCTGTGTCTAATTCTCATATACATACTCACAAACACATATTATTTACATATTTCTGTAGGTAAAAGAATATACATTCAGATAGATTAATCAAAACCATGTATTGCTTCTCAGTTTTATACACCTCTGTTTTTGAATGCTTAAGTAGTATAGTTGTATATTATCTCATATTAAATAAAAGGCATATATAAGAAAATATATAAGTAAAATACAAAGGATTAATTTAAAAAAACACTGAAATTTCTCTTCCTAATTTCTCTCCTTGACATTTCTTTTCATAAAGAAAACTACCATTAATAATTTCTGGGATTCATTTCAGAAAAAAAAAAATTCAAACTGGTATATAGTGTTATCTATATTTTTATCCCTGTATTCTATTTCTTTTCAATGATTTTTTTAATTTTAATTTTTTAATTTAGTTATTCATGAGAGGCACACAGAGAGAAACAAAGACACAAGCAGAAGGAGAAGCAGGCTCCTCAAGGGGAGCCCAATGTGGGACTTGATCCTGGTAATCTGGGACCACACCCTGAGCCGAATGCAGACACTCAACCATTGAGCCACCGAGGTGTCCCCTTTTAAACGATTTTTTAAAAATATTTATTTATTATTTATAAATAATAATAAATATAAATGAATATATGTAAATAAATAAATAAAAGATTACTTATTTATTTGAGAGAGATACAAAGTGAGGAAAGGGACCGAGGGAGAGAATCTTCAAGCAGACTCTCCACTGAGTATGGAGCCATCACGGGGCTCAATATCATGACCCTGAGATCATGACCTGAGCCAAAACCAATAGTCAGATGCTTGACCAACTGAACCCCGCAGGCACCCCAGTTCCTTTTAATGCTTTTAATGAGGATTATATCACCTACATTATATTGACCTTATTTTTTTCACTTACAAGTTTTCCACATCAAAGCCCATAAACAAAGTTTGTTCTTTCTAAAAATTTATTTTTAGGCATATAAACTCTAGTTTATAGATGTCTTCTGTGGATGGCTTTTATTTTAAATAATTTTCAAAAGTTTGCTATTAAAAACAGTGCTATAATGCATATCTTTGTGAGATTTAAGCAGTAGAATCACTGAATAATAAGATATGGGCATTTGAAATGTTAATCATTATTGCCAACTTGCTATCCAGAAAACGTTTACCGATTTACACTCACAATGTTTTTTTATTCCTTAATCACTAATGGGTATATATTGTCACTTATTTAATAGACAATTATTTAATCAAGTTGAGTGTCGCAACATTTTATAAGAATATTCACAACAGTGTTTTCTTAAAAGAGAAAGCCACTTTTGAGTACTTGAGAGAAATACAAGTTTGAGAAATTGATTTTCTTACAGTTTTTCAGGATTATAGTATTCTTCTGAGTATATGATTAATTAGTATCCTAGCTAGAAATATGGCTAATTGGAGGAAAGATCATTTTTAAAGGTATTTACAGCATTTTCTCTGATAATAAAAACCAGTCTAGGTCATTACTAAAATGTAGAAATTACAGAAAAGCACAACAAAAGTGAAAAACACCCATATTTCTGTTTTTGAGGGGTATATATTTTTAAAAGAATGGAAGTATATTCTTTGCTTGAGTAATCATTGGCTCATAATTTTGTGTATCCTTCTGTTTTTCTTTTTTCCTGTATCAGAACCTATGTACCTACCTAGCCACCTAGCCAAACGATAGATACGTTACAGCTATTTATGTGTGTGTACACATCTATCTTACATTTATTCCCATTTGCATAGATTAAAGGTGAAGTAAGACAGTAAGATCTGATTTTCATTCTGCATCATCATTTCTAAGTGTGCTTTGATTACATTATTTTCCTCTGGTGGATATTGACACCCAGATCTTCCAGATGTGTCTCAGAATTCTAATTCCAATTCAAGTGAGATGTAGGAAACCGAGATGACTTCTCTGAGAGGTTCTCAGTAGACTTGTGTCCCTTCTTTTTCAGTCTTTATTTCGGGAACATGGTCTTTTGCAGTTCTTGCTAACTATGCGTCAGGAGTACCAGGGCATCTCTGTGAAAGCAAAAGGGATGTGTTTGGGCCGCTTGGGTGGCTCAGGGGTTGAGCGTCTGCCTTGGCCTCAGGGCGTGATCCTGGGGTCCTGGGATTGAGTCTTGCATCAATGTCTCTGTCTCTCTCTCGGTGTCTCTCATGAATAAAGAAATAAAATATTAAAAAAAAAAAAAAGAAAAAGGGATGTGCTCAAATAGGAATCTCAGAAGGCATGATTATTCATGTCAGTTAACATGGTGGTTTACTAGCTTGTCAACATCTAAAAAAATATTTCTTAAAATGCAGCACCTGCCTTTCACTTTGGTTCCCTCTTCTTTCCTCGAATCATAGTAGATACATCATAAAGAAGGATCTTTAAACTCTTTGTTTATTTCATTTTTCTACGCAATTTGAGGATTTTCTCGTTCATTTCACAATTGCACTCATGTCATTGTCATGAAACCAGGTTAACCTGTGTTCTAAAGTCTTTTATTCAACTTTGTTCAAAACGTTCTGTCCCTCAGAAAATTCTCAAGACTATTTCCAAGATAACCAACTGGTTTGACCTGTCACATTTGCTGTAAATTTATTGTAGATATACCCACTGAGAGAAAAGGAGAGGAATGGTAAATATTTTGTATTTCTTTATGAAATGTTGATTTCTAAATTTGTAATTTGTGAGTTGGAACAGTCCCGAGCTAGGAACAGAGGACCAGGAGGTGAGAGGTAAAAATATGTCATTTGTAAACAGGAACATTTTCAGAAAAGTAAATGGGAGCTTAGCCTGAGAGATGCCATAGCAACAGTAAGAAACTTTGCTACTGAACAGTGTGGGTCACATCACTTCCATGTTTATGCCCCCCCCCTCCCTTTTACTAACCCTCAGATGTGAAGAGAAAGAAGAGCAAAGAAGGACAATGTCTTGTCTTGTTTATTTCATCCCTTGGTTGTCTAAAAAGTAAGAGTTTACTTCAAGGAGTAAAAATATAAACATTGAAGGAATCTAAATTCCACGTATAGGGGAGCAGCTTTCACTATGAAAATGCAGTCTATTTAGAATCCTTTCAAATGTGAATTTTAGTTTTAGATGATAAGATAAATGTACCAAAGTTTAACTTAGATTTGTTTTGCTTTACTTTTTAGCGTAATTAAAAAAAATAAAGTAATAGGGGAATGCAATTTTGTCATTAAGATTCAAATATTGCTGTATATGATTACATATAATAATATGGTACAGTTAGTGATGTTTTTTTTTCTGTGATACTTATAATGGTGATTTCTCTTTGCACACCTGTGCTATATGACTTGGAGAAGTTTTTAGAAGCAGTATTTGTTGTGGAAGGAATTAGCATAAAAATTTTGTTAGTTACTGACACATTGCCTTCTGAAAAGGCTTTACTGTTTACAATGACTCATTTGTATCAGAATAGCCAGTTTCCCCACATCATTGCCAGTTTTCAATCGTTTATTTATTTATTTTTTGCCAACAGGATGGCAAAATACCCATTTGTTATTTCATTTTATACTTTAAATTATGTATGAAGGAGGATTTTTTTTTTCACATTTTCAATTTCTTCAGTAAATAAATATTAAATCAAATACTGAGTGCTTTGGAAGCGGACACTCTGGAAAGCTCCAAAGATGGAAGTAGACCTACTCTTCCAGGGAACTGTGCCCTTGCTTTCTCTTCTCTCCACCAGCTGAGGTTATAAGCTTATTGAGTTTGCTTCAAAGATCAGAAAAGCTGAAATCAATTTAGTTGTCTATTCCTTTACCAATATTACACTGCTTGTTTTACTATTATTTTATAAAATCTGATGCTATCTGATAGGATGTCATCCTCTGTTCTTTATCCACTTCAAGTTATATTTGCTGTTCTTTGAGCATTGGACTGTATAATCAGCTAAGATGTTCAAAAATAATATATTTTGGTGTTTATTGGGATGAATTTGAATACATAGTTTGATGACATCGATAAAGTAGTAAGCCTTCCCAGCTAAAGAAATGAGTTTTTTTTCCTCTGCTTATTTAGGTCTCTTCTTGTAAGGGTTTATAGTTTTCATTGCTATAGCATAGTACAGAGCTTTCTAGGTTTTATATATATATTTAAATATATATATTTAATATATCTGTTTGCAGTAGTCATTACTTGCATTGTCTTTTTAAGTTGTTATTGTGGATATGAAGAAAATTTATAAGTATCACATGTTAACCTTATATTTGGACACCTCCTGAACTTATTAATTAAAAGAGTCTTATAGTTATTTCCCGTTTATGTCAAATTAACCAAATAGCTCATCTGTAAAAGTGATGTCTTTGTCTTTTATTCATTTTTCTTGCCTTATTGCATTTACTTTAGGTCTCTGAAAAACTGATTATTATGATATATAACACATATGGGGAAATCTATGTAACCAAAGCTCGGGCTAATAATAATAAGCAGAGTGGATTCCAGAATCTGAGTAGATCCTGATGTTCCTATCTCCACTAACTATCTGTCTCCTAAAAGTGACTATTATCATGACTTTTATGCAGTGGTGGGCTGATAAATATTTAACAACCCTTTCTTTAGAATACAAAACAAAACAAAAACTCAGATTTGTAGTGTTTGCTGAAATCAATAATGTAAGTATTTGTACTATCACCCATTGCTACTAACACAGACTTGGGTTGAGATGCCCCAGTCAGTTCTTTGATACAGCCTTGGGTTAGCTAGCTCCAGGACACCACTGTGATTATGATAATCCTTTCAGTTAATTCATGCCTTTACTGCTTAACTACATGTCCCTAAAAACCTGAATTTAGTTGATCCCTCTTTTCTTTATATAATTGGAATAATATAGAGCTTCTTTTGATCAATATTATGTGTATTTCATCAGTGTTGTCTAAAGTAACTATAGGGTGACCATCTTTATGGCTATATAGAGTACCAGTGTGTAATTATATCTCAATTCACTTGGACATTTAGATTGTTTCCACTTTAAGGGTATTAATAATAACTAAGGGTATTATGCTAAGTGAAATAAGTCAATCAGAGAA
This sequence comes from Canis lupus dingo, assembly GCF_003254725.2. Lineage (NCBI taxonomy): Eukaryota > Metazoa > Chordata > Mammalia > Carnivora > Canidae > Canis > Canis lupus. The sequence continues at coordinate 40,634,920 of NC_064266.1, forward strand.
AGACAATTATATGATCTCACTCATATGTGGAATTTAAGAAACAAAATAGAATCATTGGGGATGGGAAGGAAAAATAAAACAAGACAAAAAATCAGAGAGGGAGACAAACCATAAGGGATTTAATCATAGGAAACAAACTGAGGGTCGTGGAGGGGGGTTTGGGATAACTGGGGGATGGACATTAAGGAAGGCACGTGATGTAATGAGCACTGGGTATTATATAAGTCTAATGCATCACTGAACTCTACCTCTGAAACTAATAATACACTATATGTTAATTAATTGAATTTAAATTTAAAAATTAAAAAAATAGTGAATATTCTGTTGGAGCTATACTTCTGACTGTATTTCTAGGTAGTAGGATAAATTACACCTTAAGTTTATATGGCTTATACAGAAGTCTTTTCTAAAGTAGTTTACCAAATTATATTCCCTCCCACTGTGTAGATATTTTGTTTTGCTCTGGGTTATCAGTTAGTATTGTCAGTCTAATATTTTAGTGAAAACTGAACATTTGTTTGATTATCAAATGAAATTGTGGACAACTGACATCTTTAGTTTTTGCAGTTATTGTTTTTATTGTAATGTTTTGCAAAAAAGTAAGTTTTTTTAAAAAAATCAAGAAATAGAACAAGAAGGTAATTTCTATCTATTGAACACCAGCTGTGTGTTGACATGTTTTTTTTTACAATTCTATCAATTATTTTTTTAAAAACTACTTTTTTTTTGAGATGCAGTTGACATACAAAGAGCTTATGTATTTAACGTATAACTTGACAGGTCTGGAAAGACCTATATACCCATGAAATTATCAGTACAATTAGTGCCATCAACTTATCCTTTACCTCCCAAAGTTTCTTTCCTCCCTCTTTATATTTTTGTGTTAAGAATACTTAACATAAGATCTATTCTTTTAAAACGTTTGTAAGTATACAGTGCAGTATTATTAACTACAGCCACAATGGTGAACAGTAGATCTTTAGGACTTAGTCATGAGTACCCTTTGTTAGATAATTTAGTGTTCTCTCTTAATAGAGAGTGTATAGATGCTTCATGGTGTTTTAAAGTCATTTCCTGATTCTTAATTAGCATATTTTCTCTCTCTCTTTTTTTGGTCATTTGGAATTTCTTTGTTTTTGAACTGCCTGTTCCTCTCTTCCATGTTTCTTCTGGGTTGCCTTTTACTTATTTTGGAGATATCTCCCCACAATGTAGAAATGAGCCCTTTGCCAGTTATATGAATTGCTTGACTTTTAAATGTGGTTCCTTTTCATTAATATACATTCTTCTTTTTAAGATTTATTTATTTACTTTAGAAAGAGAGGGAGAGAGTACAAGTGGAGGGATGGGCAGAGGGAGAAAATCTTCAAGCAGACTCCTTGCTGAGCAGGGAGCCTGACATGGGGCTCCATCCCAGGACCCCAACATCATGACCAGAGCCGAAATCAAGGGTCAGACATTTAACTTACTGAGCCACCCAGGTGCCCCTCATTAAAATACATTTTTAAGTTTCCCTTTATGATTGATGCTTTTTGTATTTTTAAAAATAAATCTATTCCATATCAAAGCAGGAAAACTCAGAGTGGAAGCTGGAAATTGCTATTGGAGATTGAAGAAAGGACGATTTACCTTATGTACAGGAGAATATTGGGTAATAATGTGGGGGCAAAAAAAAATGTACCTAACCAACTTGTGGATACTGCTCATGAGAATTTTTTTTTTTTTAAGATTTCATTTATGTATTCATGAGAGACACAGAGACAGAGACATAAGCAGAGGGAGGAGCAGGTTCCATGCAGGGAGCCCGATGTGGGATTCGATCCCAGGACCCTGGGGTCATGACCTGAGCCAGAGGCAGATGCTTAACCACGGAACCACCCAGATGCCTCTGCTTATGAGGTTTTTAACAGAATGTTGAAAAAGTACCAGTGGGCTTCTTTTAGCTGCATATAATAAATATGGGAAGGAAGAGATGAAATGAGGTAGGAATTACTTAGTTTTCAAGCAGAATTAGAGAACACATAGAAAACCCTGAGAAGTTTCTCTGGCTGCCAGAACATCCTCAAGGTAACAAATAGACTCAGGGTAAAGGTCAAATCAGGACGTTAGCTCTAAGACCCTTTGTTAAGACCTCAGAAAGCCTTAAAGATGTGTCTCTCAATTAGACAAAATGGCTCCAAAAAATCTCAAGGTATATAAGGAAGCCTTATATACCCAAAGCAGAAAGACTCATTTCATAAAATGGCTGGGAGGCATATTATTGGGGTGTTAAGTGGATCCCAATAAGATTCCTTAAAAAACACAAAGTTTTAAAGAGAATTATATAGGCAACTTGCACTAAAAGTGATAAAGGCATTTCAAAATGAAGAGGGGCTTCCAACTTTTTTATAGGTAGCAAGGAGCATAGAAGATGGAGCTAAAAGCTTTGGTTGAAAATTTTGAAAAATGGGTTTGAGAAGCCCTCCCAGTGAACAGAATTAGGCCATAATCAAAGAACATTTCCTAACCCCAGACTATGGGATACTAGGGGCAAGTTCCAGCAGATTTCAAGATTGTTATGGATTAATTACTATGATTTATTTTCCATTATTACCCATTTTGAATGGAAATGTATAGTGTTGTTTGGGTGTGCAAGACACAGGTACTTTTTTAGTTAACAGATCTCTGGAATGAGAGGCCCTGCAATTATGGAAATCTATTTCTGTTTGGACTTAATTTAGATCACACCCTGGACTTTAAGATTGAGCCTGAGCCTGGTTCTGTGATAGAGGCTCTTGGAAGTCCTGGGTATTAGCCTGTTTTGCATGTAAGTGGGATAAAAATAATTTTAGGGGCAAAGAGACCACAACAATAGACAGTTTAATGTCCATAAACCCCTACCCTCAGAGTCTCCATGTCCATTTGCGGTGTGAATTTGCCACTCTTCTATCCAGGTGTCATTCCTTTGTCCATAACATCAACTCTCAGTTTTGTTATGTGATGTGATTTGGCCAATGAGTTATTGGAGTTTGACACAGATGCATATGCATTAGGGCATGTCCACTTGCAAACCAGTTGCTATGCAACAAAATATACACTATCTTGGTGGTGGAGACATGTGGCAAAGTAGTGCTGGGAAATGAGGGAGCTCTTGGAGAAAGACCAGAGTCTCTAGCTGTGGCCATCATTAAACAGCAAATGTGCTAGGGATCCCAACCTCCCTGCTAAACACAGGTTGTGAGAAACCCCAGAAGACACCATGTGGAGCAAAAACCATCCCCCAGCTGTACTCATCCAACCCGTGAGAAATAATACCTTGTTACTGTTTTAAGTTACTAATTTAGGGTCAATCCGTTACGCAGCAATAGCCACTGATACACCATTTCTGAAGTTAAGATGATTCAATATCATCGACTAGTATTTCTCTTCAATCATTTTACAAATTGATTTCAATGCAAAACAACATCTCAAAGGAATTGTTTGGCATTCAAGAAAATTATTCGAAAGTTCAACTGAAAGGATAGACATAAGAGAATATCTATTTGTGAAAAATCACAAGCAAAAATAATGTGCCGATGGTCCTTCTCATCATTATTTACAAAGGTGTACTTACATTCTTAAATGTACAAAACATGAAAAAAAACCATTTCAGAAATGCAACATAAATAATATTCAACAGGAAACAATTCATTCAACAAATGTATACTGAACACATGTATTACTGTAATACAATTGAATTATATTAAAATTCCTTAAAGTCCTTCTTGACCTAGCTAGTTTGGAGGCCCTGTCTACCACCTGGTTGGTTCCCTTTCTTGAGAAGCTAATTTAGGACAAACTACACTGACTTCCCCTATCAGGCTTCTATACTCCAGGACCGCTGGGGCCCTAACATCACTGGGGCAAAACTGGGTACAGTCCCGATGCCCCAGTACCCTAAAAATTTTTCAAATTAGCCTGTCCCCAGGAGACTCACAAAACCTAGCTAACCTCTGGCACTTGCCATAAGTAAGCTGCCTCCTAGAACTCCAGCTTATGATTCTGGATCTTAAGGTGTAACTGCCTGCATGGCCCTGCCTGGCAGCCTACTTCCCCTTCAAGCTGTCAGTAACAGAGTTCTACCGCCCATCCATCCAGGTGTTAGCATGCTGTGTCCCTTCATCAGAAGAAGCTTGCTTTCTTTCTTTCTTTCTTTCTTTCTTCTTTCTTTCTTTCTTTCTTTCTTTCTTTCTTTCTTTCTTTCTTTCTTTCTTTCTTTCCTTTCTTTCTTTCCTTTCTTTCTTTCCTTCCGTTCTTATATTTGTATGTATTTTTTTATTGGAGTTCAATATGCCAACATATAGTATAACACCCAGTGCTCATCCTGTCAAGTGCCCCTCTCAGTGCCCATCACCCAGTCACCCCATCCTCCCGCCCACCTCCCCTTCCACTACTCCTTGTTCGTTTTCCAGAGTTAGGAGTCTCTCATGTTCTGTCTCCCTCTCTGATATTTCCCACTCATTTTCTCTCCTTTCCCCTTTATTCCCTTTCACTATTTTTTATATTCCCCAAATGAATGAGACCCTATAATGTTTGCCCTTCTCCGACTGACTTACTTTGCTCAGCATCATACCCTCCAACTCCATCCACGTTGAAGCAAATGGTGGGTATTTGTTGTTTCTAATGGCTGAGGAATATCCCATTGTATGTATAGACCACAGCTGCTTTATCCATTCATCTTTCGATGGACACCGAGGTTCCTTCCACAATTTGGCTATTGTGGACATTGCTGCTATAAACATCGGGGTGCAGGAGTCCCAGCGTTTCACTGCATCTGGGTAAATCCCCAGCAGTGCAATTGCTGGATCGTAGGGCAGTTCTATTTTTAACTCTTTGAGGAACCTCCACACAGTTTTCCAGAGTGGCTGCACCAGTTCACATTCCCACCAACAGTGCAAGAGGGTTCCCCTTTCTCCACATCCTCTCCAACATTTGTTGTTTCCTGTCTTGTTCATTTTCATCATTCTCACTGGTGTGAGGTGGTATCTCATTGTGGTTTTGATTTGTATTTCCTTGATGGCAAGTGATGTGGAGCATTTTCTCATGTGCTTGTTGGCCATTCCTATGTCTTCCTCTTTGAAAATCTAATCATGAAATGGGCAAAAGACATGAACAGAAGAATCTTTAAAGTTTATAAAACAGGGGCACCTGGCTGGCTCAGTTGGTTAAGCTTCTGGCTCTGGTCATGATCCTGGAGTCCTGGGATGGAGCTCAGAGTCGAGCTCCCTGCTGAGTGGGGAGCCTGCTTTTCTCTCTCCCTCTGCCCCTCCACCCTGCTTGTACACTCTCTTGTCCCCTCTCTCATGTGCCCTCTCTCATGAGTCTCTCATGAGACTCTCTGTCTCTCTCTCTCAAATAAAAATGTTTAAAATTTTTTAAAATAAAGTTTATAAAATAATTACTAGCCAGGAATTTTTGCAAGTGCTGGAAATATAATGTGGAATAAGCAAACAAAATGCCTTTCCCTCGAGTAGCTTCCCTTTTTATGAATTTTGAGGCTCATGTTTGTATCATATATTACAGAAAAAACTTTCCTATTCTTTATACGTAGGCTATTATAAATGGATCCCGCAAAATATAAATACGCTAAAAGGAAATTGAAAATGCCAGTGGCGCTACTGACAAAATAAAATTTCCAGATTCAAAGATTATAGGGAAAAATGTTAATAAAGGTAGTGCAAGTAGAAATTTTCAGTGTATTGTTTTTCTGTTAAATTGGCCGTTGCTATAAATAATAATACATACCATTGCAACTTTTTTAATCAAAAAAATTTAAAGTATAGCACAAAGGTGCATTTTGGGTCAACGGAGTCCTTTTTACCAAAAGTGGAAGAATGATAAAAATTACATAAAGGGGAATTGGGACTTCTAGCCTGTAAAAGCTAAGATCTAAAGAACTAATAAGGTAAAAGGTTCTGTCTGCATTTTCCTTGACAGGTGAACAGATGTAGCTCTGAGCTGCACTATGAGACTTAACTGGAATTCATGTGCACCAACCCATATTCTTTTTTTCACTGTTCATTACCCCAATGATTATAGTATTGACTGAAGCCTTAGTTTAATTTGTATCAATTATCCAAAGATTGTTTCAATACACTTTTCTTTGACTTCTTGATCAAAGCTGGCCTGAGAATGTTTTAAGTATATTTCTGCCCTTGAATTTCATTGAAGTTGTTGTGAACTGAGTGTCAAGTGAATCCTGCTGATCTGATGATGGTTCTTGGTTCTCTATGCAAATGATATATTTTTTTCCTCCAAGCTTCTAATGAGTTTTAACTTTTCCTCGGAGTAACTTTTTTTATTTTTTTTTTAGAATTTAATGGATACTGTGAAAACAAGTCAATATCTTAGTAGATATATTTTGAATATCAAGCTACATTTTTCTCTATTAAGAGCTAGCTTGTGAGTGAATCTTTAAAAAACTCTGGTTTGCTTAATCCCCAAAAGAAAGGAGAGTCAATAAAACCAAGGATTGAACATGTAGTTTAATTTTATCATGTTCCAGATCACAAAAAAAATCACTATTTGCTCTAGAATTTTTCAGTTTATTTTTTTATTCTTTATTTTCTTTATTTATTTGAGAGAGAGAGAGAGAGAGAGTGAGAGAGCATGAGCAAGGGGAGGGGCAGAGGGAGAGGAAGAAGCAGACTCTCCGCTAAGAAAAGACAGCCTCCCCATGTGGGGTTCAGTCCCAGGACCCCAGGATTATGACCTGAACTGAAGGCAGACACTTAACTGACTAAGCCCACCTCCAGGCACTCCAAGAATTTTTCAGAATAAATATGTGTTCGTTCTAACATCATACTTTTGATAGTCTATAGTTATTTCATTCTTTTATGAGTTCAGTTCAGCCAATAATGATAACTGGAAATGTACTTTAGCTAATACCAAAAAATCCACTATTTTCCTGAAGTGGTCATTTTTATAATGATGAGAGTAAGTTAGAAGCTTGCATGTTACTTCACTATGGAATTTGTTTCTATCCCACATCAATGTAATGTCTGAGAATGAAGAAGTAGGATAATGGGAGCTTATTTATTGCAACTGGCTTCTCCTACTACTTTTTTGTTGGCCCAGTGAAATGTATAAGTAGAGAAAGTTGTTGAACCTGAATTGTCATCGAAAATAAAACCCCGCATCAGCAGAGGTGTTTTTCCACATTTATTGAGTATTGAAAATGCATACTGTCTGCAAAGATGTGTCCATACTTTGACTGTGTGGAACCATGTGCAATAAATTAGTTATAGCTTGTGACTTATCCCTCTGTTGTTACATGGTCAAGGGCATTGTCAAAAAGCCCATCCACAGGGATATCAACTCTCTCTTCTCTCCTTTAAGAAAGACCTTGCATGACACTTTTCCAACTTGTGTGACAAGGCCCAACTTCCAGTTCTCCTTTGTCTGTGACTTCTGATATTATTACTTGAGCACAAATATATTTAAGGGACAAAGTAAAAATAACATTGTAATCAGTAGTGAAGCTTTAAAAAAAAATCAATGAGAAAAAATAGATCGTTGGGTAAACCCCAACAGCAATTCATCTGCTTCAAATAATCTTGTCTCTATTTCTCTTGGGTTCAAACATCTGAATGCAATTATATTGAATATTCTACTGATATACAAGAAATAAGGACAGGAAAAATAAGGATCTTTCTATAAGGACATAGGTTATTTTCTGACAGCTTTTCATAGTAGTTGAGCTTTTTTTAGCCATCCTGTGTAATTACTCCTAAATGATGCAGAAACTACCAAAAGGCATTTTTTTAAACAAATAACATCATAAAACAGAATGCAAAGTAACTATTACTAAAGTTTTTTTAATTAGAAAAATATTTTTTTACTTTTCCTTAGAAAAATTTATAGTGTAAGTAAGAGGAGCCTAAATAGGTATATGTTTTCTTTTACGTAATCCCTCAATAGGATGCAGTGGATGTTTTCCATTTTTTTTCCAGATTCACTCTTGACTTTGCTCCATTCTTAGAGAGAATGACATTTGGTTACATAAAAGTCTTCTAGGAAGATGGAGTAGTTATGCTTTTTCCTATTCAACCTTGCTAAACACAACTAAAAACCCTGGACGTTATATAGGAAACACATGGAAGAACCTTAAACATGGAAAAAAGAAAACAGACAGGCTAGCAATCTTGTGCGAGGACAAAAACAAGAGAGGAAGTTCCATGGTTTTCCTTTTGCTTCATATATCCCAGACTTACAACCAATACTTCTACTGAAAAAAAAAAATTCAGAGAAAACCTTTAGGGATAGGACCAGGCAAAGAATTTTCAGTCTACACTAAAAGCACACTTTCTAAAAAGGAAAAAAAATGATAAATTGGATTTGTGAAATTTAAAAACTTTTATGAAATCTCCTGTTAAGGGGATTAAAAAGGCAAGATACTGTGAAAATGTATTTATTGACTATGAGAAATTACATATTGACAAAAGATTAGTGTCTAGAACACACGAAGAACTCTTAAGACTCAAAAGTCAAGAACTACAAATCCATTAGAAAAATGGACAAGAGACACAAGGAGACTTTTCTTTGAAGAGGGTATATAGATAAGCACATGTTCAACTTCATTAGTCATTATGGTACCACAGACGATTATCCTAGCACTACATACACATGCAAATCAAAGTTTTAAAATAACATAAAATAAAACTACCAAATGCTGGTGAGGATGTGGAGATATTATATCATTCATTCATTGCTGGTGGGATGTATAGCCATTGTAGAAAAAAAAACTGACAGTGGCTTAAAAAAATACTAAGTTTGAAACTATCATACAATTCAACAACTGTGCCATTGACATTTATTCCAGAAAAATGAGCATTTACACTCAGATAAAAACCTGTACACAATGTTCATAATAGTTTTATTTATAATAACCTAACACTAAAAAAACACAGACATCCTTTAATGGATGAATGGTTAAACAGACTGTAATAATTGCATAACATAGAATACTCAGTAATAGAAGGAAATGGTTTATTGTTACATGCAATAACCTAAATGGATCTTCAGAGAATTGTGCAGAGTGAAAAAGCCAATCCCAGTGGTTAGGTACAGTATGCTTCCATTTATATATATCAGTCTTGAAATAACAAAATTATAGACATAGACTGTAGAGGAGTAGTTGCCAGGGCTTCATGCACTGACATGGGTTGAGCAGAAAGTGGATGCAAATTATAAAACAGCAACATTAGAGATCTTTGTGGTGATGGAAATAGTCTGCATCTTGAGTGTCAATATACTGTACTGTTTTTGAAACTTACAAAATTTTGGAAAATTTTGCCATTGGGCAAATGGGGTAAAAGATACATGGCTTCTCTCTGTATTATTTCTTACAACTGCATGTGAATCTGGAATTATCTTAAGATGAGAAGGTATAAAAGGCATCTTGCTTGTCCTCTAGCTTGTTTTTAGTTCAGCTAATGGGAAACCTAAGATTATAGCAGAGGGGAGATTTCTGAAGAGGGAGTGTTTATTTCCCTTCATGCTCCACCTGCTGCCATCATCTGGCCTTCCTGTGAAGGCAGTCTTCTTTCCATGACACTCTCTTGCTGACCTTGTGTACCCACTTTGACCCTTTGTCCATTTAGGTTGGCCTAGGGTAATACCTGTTTTAACTAGCCCCGGGATACTAGTGCAGTTTTCTATGCACTGCCCTCATCTTGGTAAATAAATAGTTTATTAAATTCTCCTCTAATTATCTTAATCCCAGGGATATCTGTTTTCTACTGGTATGCTGACTTATACAGACTCTAGGTTGTAGAACACGGGGAGTTGTGTGAATTCAGTCCCTGCACAGATGTGTATATGTATCATGTGGCAGATCAAGTCATTGCTGCCATGGACTTTCTGCTCCAGCAGAAAGAGAAGAAAATCCACATGTGAAGGAATAAGGTAACATGAAGAAAATCCAACCCTGTGATGAAATAAGAAACAATTGTAGACGTGGTCTACTTTATTACACGTTATGTACACTTTTCCAAGCAGGTAGCATTTGAGCCAAGCCTTGAACTATGTAAAGAATCCAGCTGTGCCAAGATCTAAGGGGAAATTTTGGAGAGTTTGAGCACAGGAAGGTCTAGGTCACTTCAACATATTGACTAAGGAGAATGAAGGTAGGATCTGAGATCAAAGAGTTAGGCAGAGCCCCCGTGGGTTTCTTGTAGCTGTTTGTCACAAAACTTGGATTTTATTCAATTCGAAATGGGCATGATTAGAGTGTCTCCTTCACTACTCATTCATTTAGACTATTATAAGTAAGGTTTTATGATGAAGAAGAGGGATTTCACTGAAGAGAACTACAGTCTCTGGGACTCCAGAAACTTGAAGTTCACTGAAAGAGATAAGATGAATATACAAAAAGCTACAATAGAAAACTCTAGCTAATTTACATAATGATCAATTTCATTCTAAAAAGCAAGCCTTTGGGGTTATCCAATGTGTCTGTCACTTCCACATTCCAGCCTTAAAACAGGTACTCTGGTAAGAAGAAAAACAAAAAATGAAGACAACATTTTCATTCTTGAGCAACACCCCAAGTTGTTTAAAAGTTTTCAATATTTTTAATGAAATGAATCATTTTGGGCACCAAAATGAGAAGTAAATTAATGGGGCCTCTATTTCTCCCCTTTCTCTTCTGGATAGCTCCTGTTTTCTAGCAGGATGTGGGTAAGAGGTGTTCTGTGCCACTGTGGGGATCGGTCCAGATTTATTGATATTTTAGGTAGCATTTTCTCAAATTTCAGCCCTCAAATTGGACTAGTCTCTTCTGAGGATTCTAAATTAAAAAAAATAATAATTCTAAACATATTCCTGGCCTTCTGGGAAGTCTCACTTTATTGGTCATTGTGGGGAGGGGGGTGGTAAAAATTTAATTACATTTCCCAGGTGACTTTAAAGGGCTCAGTTTAAAAAATAGTAGTTCAAGTCAAATATTTGAGATCGGCACACCTTCCTTAAGTTGCTCATGGCCGTTCTACACACTGGTCTCTTACCTGAAATGTCCTTTCTCCTCAAAGGGTCATGGCTCTGCAGAACTCAGGAAATGCATTCACATAGAAAACCATGTTTTCAGAAAACTGGGGCACCCTTCTGTTGTCCTGGATTCCCATGAGCTTGTGGCCATTGCCTATAGATATTGCCTATGGGTTCCCATGGTTCCAAATCTCAGCTTAAATACCAATTCTTCAGGGAAACCTGTCCAGACCCCCAGGTTAGGGTTAGACTCCTCACCCCAGGTTGGGTTAAATATCCTAATATCCACTTTCCTCGCAACCACTACTTTTCTATAACATTTATTAAAGTCATAATTAAATAATAATCCTTCTTTTTGAGTTGCTGCTTCAATAATTATTCTCTTTTCTGGGAATAGAAGGAGAATTTAATCATTCAAGGGCTCATAATCCATTTGTGAGAAGATGGACTTATTCTAAGGACCAAAGGAAGCTAATAATAATAATAAAAATAGTTACAAGAGAGAAATGATCAGATTCCCATTGGCAATATCTAACTTAGCTGGAATGTGGGAAATGAAAGGAAAGAGGGAAAAGGGAGGTAATGGAGGTAATCAAAGACAGAGAGGCCAGATAGGAAGTCTGTGTAGATGGAAGTATGGCAGTGTCCTGTCAGAGTTGTGGCTTAGATAGGAAGGGGAAAGACTAGGATCGTAAAAGGATTGGATGGCCAAGGAAGAGGAAAGAAACAAGGCTTTCTAGCTGGAGACTGAGGTGGCATTATATATTCAGAAGTGGAATGCAGAGAGAGGCTGTTTCTCAGAGGATGAGCCCCATCTGGCTGTCAGATACAGGGGTTTGAAGCCACCATGTGCTGTCACAGGTGGGGACAGATTGGGTGGCTGGCAGAGACTCTTAGCCATCCTTAAATGTGTGTTTTCTAAGGTTCCTTTGCAGCTATACTGGAATCATGTAACTGGGTTCTGGCCAATGGGGAAGTAATAATGGAAGCCATTGGCATTCTGACTCTTAAAAACACCTTCTGGCTATTCAGCAACTCTTTTCCACAGCAGCCCTGGGGGACCATGTGCTCCTGGTGGTATAGTTACAAGATGGAGGAAGTCTCACTGACAGGCCTCAGGCTTTGGATGATCAACAAATAACCTTGCACTAAGCCTGTAGTGGCAGCTAGTAGTGTTTTCCACAAATACGGGAGTCATCACCCATAGGAAAAGATGAGACCATTCAGCGATATTACGTAGAGAAAGAACCTGAGAAACCCCAATAGGAAGAGAAACAATCAATCTGCAGTCAAGATGTGCTCAGCTTACCCTTCCTACTTTAGAACCTCTTTTTTTGGGGGCATCTGGGTGGCTCAGTCAGTCTTCAGGCTCAGGTCATGATCTCAGGGTCCTGGGATCAAGCCCCATGTCAAGCTCCCTGCTTAGTGGGGAGTCTGCTTCTCCCTTTCCCTCTGTCCCTTCCACTGCTCATGCACTTTCTCTCTCTTTCACTCTCTCTCTCTCAAATAAATAAATGAAATGTTTAAAAAAAAAATAGAACCTCTTATTTTTTCCTGAAAGAGACCTTGGGAACCATTGCCCTGAAGTCAAGAGATGAATTCAGGTTTTAGGGGTTTTCATTCAGGTAGCCCAGCCATCTCCAGCCAGCCCTGTTGGGCCACCTTCTGATACCATCACTATAAGGGACTTATCCCTTAAACAAAGCACCCAGCATCCCACCAAGACACGTTATTTGGACAGAAAACATAATGCAAACTTTGCTCACTCCATGACCAAACTTTGGCTTCCTTTCTTCACAAGGCACTCCAACCCAGGACTTCTTTCACCATCTACTACAGTGCTAATTTTCCATGTGTGTCTGACCCTGTACAACCAGTAATATTCCATATATAATATATACAATATAATTATTTTATTAATGTGTGTCTTTTTAAATTTCATAAAGACAGGCCCATATCTGTATATCTGATCTCTTTCTATGCCACTTAGCGCTACATCTGAAATACTGTAGGCACTCAGTGATCATTTACTGAATGAATAAATGAGTGCAAAAGGACTGAGTTAGTCTCAGAATTTTCTCTTTCATGCTCATAAACTCTGTTTTCTTTCCAGAGTTGTGAAAATTATTCTGGAGATTCAGCAGGTATCTTTGTGTCTATCGTGCAACACTATCTTCCTCTAAGTAATCCCTGATTTCCACCATATTTGTTGAGCATCTATTGGGTGCGACTATATTGGCCACTGTTGGAAGTGTCTGTTTCCTGCTGGGCCTCTCCTGCCTCTTTGCTGGCAGCCTGTGCTGATGTACCAATGCTCTGCTAGGCTCTGTCCTTAAATCTCAGAACTGCAGAATTGTCTCTGAGGAGTGGGGAATGCTGGCAGGGATCTCCCTTTCTCTCTTCTACTCAGCTCCATTTTAGAAGGACACCAAAGAGGAGATTCTTGGAGTCCCGTGAACTATCTTGCAGATTTTCTTTGGAGCTTCCTATATTCCACAGGGCATAGACGTTAGTCCTCTGGGAGCTGGACCAGAAGACAGACTTGAGAGATACTACTCCTTCCCCAACCTTATAATCCTCCTTTGTTAAGTGTTCACTCTGGGACCACAATTGTTATGCCTTTTTACTTCCGTGAAGATGAATTTCTTTTGGAAGGGTCTGTAGGCTCCCTACTCCCCAACATAGCTGAGTCTTAGAAAGAATCTGTGACCCCTATTATACTCGAACCAAATGAAATGTTTTTAATCAAGTAAACCATGGCACAGATTTTCTAAAGAAGTGAAAACTTGACCAGCTGCATCAGCATCTCCTGGGAACTTACTAGAAATGCAAATTATGGGTATGTGGGTAGCTCAGTCGATTGAGCATCTGACTCTTGATTTTGGCTTAGGTCATGATCTTAGGATCCTGAGATTGAGTCCTGGGTCAGAATGAACTCAGCACGGAATCTCTCGCTCTCCCTCTATTCGTACCCCCACTGCTCACCGCCCCTCCCATGCATACATTGGCTCTCTTCCTCACTCTCAAATGAATAAATGAATGAATAAATAATCTTAAAGAAATGCAAATTCTTGGACTCCACCTAAGACATGCTGAATCTGAGTTTTAACAGTCATCCAGGTGATGCTGAAGCATGCTTACTGTTTGAAAACAAGTGCAGTAAAGCTTAAACTTCCTAAATATCCTTTTATCTCCCATATAAAATAAAGATCGCAAGGATTAAATTAAATAAAGCACATAGCAGTGCAATTAGCATGGAGTAATAGTGCTCGATATTTTTTGGCAAAAGAAAAAAATGCACAAAAACCACACCATGTGTCTACGCCACAGCCTTTGGCATCAAATAGAACTGACTCCCTTGTGCTGTCAGGAGGAGAGATCCACAGAGGGGCCAGAATTCATCCAGCAGGAAAGAAGCTACACATTTATTCTTGTATGTGCTAATCATAGCACCAAAGACCAAAGTAACATTTTGGTAAGGTAGAGGATTAAAAGAATGCATAATTATTTCTCATAAAAGTACAGGAAAGTCGATATTAAAGACCTTTAAAGGGACAAATCTCAGCACGTTGCACTTTTATATATGAAAGTGATGGAGAGGCTGGTATAGAGCTGGGAAAGGCAATGATCCATAAGGCCGGTACTTTGATTAGAGGAAGGGCTACTGGAATCTAGTTAGGCAGCCATTCTTTTCTCTTTCAATTTCATCCTTAAAAGTTGTAGGGATCAGGCCAGCCCTGTTCACCAGTTTTCAACTACAAAGAGTTGCAAGATGGTACCTCAAGACAGCCCATCTTTTTCAATCATTTTGAAGGAAACTTCAGTGAACAAAGCACATCTGTGAGCGGGTACATTTTAATGCACAGTTAACAAAAGAAACCATCTTCACTATGCATGGCCATTAAAAACATAGTATCAGTGTGATAGGGGATGTTAAGCATGGCTGCATGTGTGAGTATCACTGACTGGTAAAAATAAATTGAACAGGAAAACACTAATGCTTTGCAAAACTGGAACAAAAATGAGCAAAGAATACAAATTGCTGGAGATAATGGTTGCCATGGCAATTGTTTGTCCAGAACCCAAACTGTGATAACTCAGGTAAGAGTAATTGAAAATAAAAGCCCTTAGTAGACCTTCCCCACTTTGATTTTTTTTTTTTTTCCTGCTGCAGGCTTGGCTCCTATAACTAAATACTCCTTCCTGGTCATATGGAAGCCCCAGCACAATTAAAATTTGCTAAACTGGGCCGGGGGGAAGACCATTTGCCCAAGTCCCACTCAGGGCAGCAGGCAGTTTCTGAAATCATGGCTGTTTGCTGAGAACATCAAACATTTTAAGGTTGAATGATGTGGGTTGGCATGATTATTCTGATACCCCACTCCCCACCACAATAAGTGGTTTTCTTTTATTAAAGGGTGCATGGTGGTGGGATTCTTTGGATCAAGGTGGCAAAATGCTGGATCAGAAGAGGTAGCAGCTTGGTTTTCAAACCTGTGAGTGGCAGTCCATAGCCATTTCTCCTGTGTAATTACCCATCTGATTGAGAGGGAAATGACGCTTACTGCATCATATAAACAAAATGTACCTGTTTGTAGAAAGGCAAGACTAACTTAGTTCACAGGGGTCTGTGACTCTCAAACTCGCCTTTGCGAGCTCCAGGTGTTTGTTTTTTTCCCCGTAATCAAATTACTCTGACTCTAGAGTTTTCAAATCAAACTTTTTCACCTTTCACATGTCATTCCTTGGATCAGTTTCTAGTATGGAAATTATTTTTGGAGAAGAAAGCAAAAGCAAAAAAAAAAAAAAAAAGGAATCATATGGGAAAAGAAAGATTTTTGGAGGACAAGAAAAGTATAGAAAATCATCTTCCTCTCTCCTAAATTCTATAACCATGTTTTAGGATCTTTTCATCTTGCCTAGTTGGTTGGGGAGAAATATAACATTTGCATTTCAAGGTAGACAAAGGCTTTCACTGATGGTCAGTAACCAGGGAAACTTAATGAGAAGTCACAGTGGTTGGATTTGTAACAACTTGTTTTCTGTGGTAGCCAGACAGCAGAAGGATTTGTGCAAACACAGAGAGTGCACTGCTTGTTAGGTACCACATCTAATTAGCTAGAACCCAAAAATCTTCCACTAATGATATTTTTGTGCCAGGAGAGTTTGAGAAATTGCACTTGAGTTTGGATGTTTTAAAACAGTAGGAGTCACCAGAAGTTATACACATAAATAAAACAGTGAATGGGGATTGATGATGAGTGCTCTACATCATTGAATTCCTAGCACAACACTATGAGGTAGTGTATCAGTTTTCTCTTGCTGCCATAACAAATCACCACAAATGTAGTGGCTTGAAACTGCACCCATTTATTATCTCACCGTTCTGTAAGTCTCAAGTCTAACATGGGTCTCACTGGCTTCAAATCAAAGTATATGCGGAGCTGTGTTCTTTACTGGACGCTCTGCCGAAGAAATCGGATTTCATACTCATGGAGGTTGTTGGCAAAACCCACTTGTTGTGATTGTAGAACTGAAGTCCCCTTTTCCCTACTGGCTGCAGGCTGCTGAGGCTGTCGTAAACTCCTGGAAGCCTGTCTCTGGTCCCTGCACATGGGCCCCCTTATATCTCTGAGTTAGCAACGGGGTGTCAAACCCATCCCCTGCTTGGAAACTCTCTGACTTCTTTGGCCATATTTTTCTGCAGCCAGCTAGAGACTCTTCTGTGCTTTAAGGGCTCATGATTGGTCCATTAAGATAATCCATTATAATCTCACTATTTTAAGATCATTGATTAGTAACCTTAATTGTATCCACCATGTCTATTTTTTGCTGTATGGTATAATGTATCCACAGATTTCAGGGATAGGGGGTAGACATCTTTGAGGGAGGAGGCACTGTTCTGCCCACCAAAGGGGGTAGTGCTGTTATCTCCATTTTGCGAGAGAAGGGATTACTAAAGAATGATTAATTTCCAGAAGTAACACAGCTAGCAAATGGCAGAACCAGGATTTGAATGCTGTTTTGACTCCAGATGCCAGTTTTCAAGCACTGTACCATATTGTCTAAAAGTGAATAATTGATTGTATAGGTGGAAGACAAGTTTTTGTCTCTCTTGCCTCCAAATGCCTTTCTCAGTATGCAACTTGATTTATAGTAAACTGGAAATTATATTATTTTTCAGAAAGAGTTTATTAAAAAATTAATAGTATTAAGCTCTGAAAAGCTAATAATTGGTCACCCCGTAAGGGCTCTCCACTCAGTTGAATTAGCCAGATTGTTCTGGAGACACATGGAGACCTTCACAAATGCTTCCCAGGCCTCCTAGAGTACACTGCATCATGACTGCACTGCTTTCATGTCATTAAGGTTTTCACTCCTTTCCTGTTACAGAATTATTTTTCCCTACCATCACCATGACTTTATGGCAGGTGGAGTATATTTCCTTATTATTGGGCTTGGCCAAGTAACTTGCCTTGACCATGGGAATATTAAGGTTAGTGGTGCAAACATGGTTTAAATATATTTGCACAAATGGCTTCTTATCTTGGGTTTCCATAATCTGCCATGAAAAGAACATGCCTTCACTACTAGTGGGAATGCAAACTGGGATAGTCACTTGGGAAGATGGTTTGGTGGTTTCTTACAAAACTATTACTATTATACTATTACCATAGAAGCCAGCAATTATGCTCTTTAGTATTTAACCAAAGGAGTGGAAAACATGTCTACACAAAAACCTGCACATGGGTGTTAATAGTAGCTTTATTCATAATTGTCAAAACTTGTAAGCAAACAAGGTTCTTCAGTAGCTGAATGGATGAACTGTGGTCTATCCAGACAATGGAGTATTATTCAGTGCTAAAAAGAAATGGGCTATTAAGCTATACAAAGACCTGGAAGAAATCTAAATGCATATTAGTAAGTTAAACAAGATAGTCTGCAAAGATTATGCACTGTATCATTCCAACCATATGATATTATGCAAAAGGAAAAACTGTGGAGACCACAAAAAGACCAGTGGTTTCCAGCAGTTGGAAGGTGGGGAGAGATAAATAAATGGAACACAGAGGATTTTTAGGGCAGTGAAAATACTATGTTCGATACTATAATGATTGATACATGTCATTATACATTTCTTCAAACTCATAGATTGTACAACACTGAGAGTGAACTGTAATGTAAACTAGGGACTTTGGTTATGGTATGTAGCTACAGGTTCTTTGTAACAAATGTACCACTCTGGTGGTACGTTGGTAAATGGGAAGCCTGTCCATCCAGAAGGGCAGAGGACATATGGGAAATCCCTGTAGCTTCCTTTCTATTTTTCCCTGAACCTAAAACTGTTCAAAAGTAAAACAAAACAAAACAAAACAAAACAAAAAATCAAGCCTTAAAGAAAACATCTGTGAAATGAGACCTAGAACTTTTTAAGAGGTCTGGGAAAGAGACTTCTTAACTTGAAAACGATTGATAAAATCTTTTGAAAAAAAAACCCAAACCAAAACCAAGCCAAAATAAAACAAAGCCCTATGCTGAGTCGCTACTGGAGCCTGAATAATGAAGATGCACAGAAAAGGTCTCAGCTGCTCCTCAACCTAGAACTCAGCTCCTCCCAGTCCAGTCAGATGAGCCAACCCCCACTGACCTGCAAATTTGTAAGTGAGAAAAGAAAATACTTGTTTTTTAAGCCAATGAAATCTCGAGGCTATTTATAGTATAATAAGAAAAACAAAAAAAATTATCCTCTCTGAAGAGAAACTCCCACTAATAATCTTCAGGATCTAAAAAGTCATGTGCTTTGGGAGGAAACCAACTGTGTTAACCCTGTTCAAATCTCAAAGGTGTAAAAAAAAAAAAAAAAAAAAAAAATCTCAAAGGTGTCCCAATGTCTTGACATAATGAAAACTTGTCCATAGGAATAATCCACACCCATTGGTGATTAAAACAACCCAGTTGAGTTCTGGAGAAGTCAGTGTTGGAGCAGGGAGAGAAGTACAGGGCAGAGAGACATTAATTCTAAATATTTTGTAAGACATAGATTTAAGTCATCATCTGCCATTGACTTTGTACTCTTGACCAAATTAGTTAAAACCTCTAACATGGTGAATATTAATACTTGTCTCATTCAATTGATTTGAGTATTAAATGAGAAAATTCATCCAAAGCATATAGCACAATATCTAGTACCCAGTAAGGGCTCAGTAAATGTTCATGGTTAAACACTGACACTTGATATCAGGTTATCAGCAAATGTTATCAGCAAATGTGATAACATTTGCTAACTCCTTCATTTACTCATTCAGTTTCTGCCACAGATATCACAGATTATTTTTTAAAAGGAAAGTAATACTTTAAAATAATTGGTGGAGCAACCTCAGACAGAGGGTTGGGTCTTACAGAATCTAAAAAGGAATGTTTTCAAGGAAGGAAAAGATTCATCCATTGAAAACCTAAAATATAATATATATATATATATATATATATATATATATGAATAATTAGCAAAATCATTCAACATATACTATTTTTATTTTTAAAAAGATTATTTATTTGAGAGAAAGCAAGAGAGTGCAGGGGGAGGGGCAGAAGGAAAAGGAGAGTGAATCTCCTGCAGTTCCCTACAGAACATGGAACCCGATGTAGGGTTTGCTCCCACGACCCTGAGATCATGACCCAGGCTGAAATTCAAGAGTTGGACCCTTAATGGACTCAGCCACCAGGTGCCCCTTTTTATTTTATTTTTTAAGATTTTAAATCATTTCTACCACATGTTATTGATCTAATTCAGGACAGAATCATCTCAGATTCAAGGAAGGGGAGATGCACTCACCCTTGATGGGAAAAGCTCTGAAGTCACACCGAATAGGGCATGGATACAAGAAAGAGTGGAGAATTGAAAAAAATAATTCTGAGAAATTTATTATCAAACATCCAGTCAAACTGTAGATGGAATGGCTCATTGCTCAACCCCCACCATGGACTACTTTCTTAGTTTTCATTCTTGAGGGAAGTTTAATAGGCTAAGAAATTGTTTTACTAAGACTTTCATATGATTTGGGGAGAAGTATTTTGATATCTGTATGAGAAAAGGGGACAGAGCAGATAGACCTTTCCATCAGTAGATGGAGCATCATGAGGCTCTGACTTATTAAGCATGACAGAGAACACTTGATGCAGGACTTGGTCTCTCCGTGGTAGTGGTACCATGGAGAGAAGGTGGCAGCACGTGTGGGCAGTGGCATAGGAGGTTGTACTTCATCTGTGGGTGCTGGGAGCAGAGGCCGGAGAATGCAAAGTAATTAAAGGGCAGGTGCACAACTCTAGCTAATGGAATGTTTTTGTAAGTATATGTGAGAAATCCTCAAATCCTCAGTGGAACCCCAGAAATAATTTTAAGATAAAATATCAAAAGTAAAAGAAAAAAAAAAGTTGATGATCCTGTAAGAAATGTAAATAGTGATAATATTAACAGTAACTGAAGACTTTCTTTCCTCTCTCCCTTCTTCCTTCATTGTTTCCTTCCATTTTTTTGCTTCCTTTAACATCTTTGGCACTTGAAACTTCAAATCTTCAAGAGGCACACAGATAATTTGTGGCTAGCCAACTGGGCTAATGAGCAATTCCAATTTTCATTTTAAAAGGAGGAAGAATGAGGCATGGGTTGCACTGTTTTACAAATGAAGATAAACTTTGCATTTGGCCAAATGTTACCATGCAGCTTCTTACAGTCACTGAGAAAATGTATTCATGTTCATAAACAATGCCCATCATTGCACGATGGAGAGGCCACAGGAAGGGGAACCAATTTTTATGGTCAGTTGCTCTTAACCTTGGTATAAGGATTTCAAAAACTAATTAATAGCCTTTAGGATCCATTTCTTCTCATTTTGTATTCAAATTTTAAGTATGTATGTATGTGTTGCCTAGAAAGAAGATTTATAGGTTTTATCCCGGTTCTCAATAATCTTAATCTGACTTTTAAGCTTCAGATGATTTTTAAAAATATTAAACAAACAACAACAACAAAAGATTAAGGACCACTGCTAGTCTCTGCTGATAAGTAATTTATAAGCTGTTTGCCTATCTGTGTTTCTGTTTCGATATCTGTGTAATGAAAGTATATTCTTTAACTCAGGGAATTTTTAGGAAATGGTAAGATGGAATCTATGGAAATAATGTGTAGCATGTAAACTACATGCAGAAGAGTCTTATGGTTTCTCTGCTTTTCCATATCATGATCAGGCGTCTGACTTTAATTGTGTGTCAATCTCTACTTCAACAAGTTAAGTGCTGATGAGCTTCCAACTCAGAACATTCGGAGCCCAGCAAGCCTGTGGTTTGGAGTGCCTGAAATGTTCAATAATCACAGTATGATTTGATTTCTCCCTACTGGGTCTCTTTAAAGTTAGAAAGGTAAACATCCTGGGCTACTTTTTATCTCAGCTTAAGCCTAATGGGGCAAGAGCCATCTTATTTTTGTATGACATTGATGACTCAGTGATAAGTTTTCTGTTGTTTTTTTAGCAACTCCATTATTTTTAATGATTTACACAGGATAATTACTGTTGATATTCAGATCTTTAGAGGAAGGAAATATTCATTCCCATGTCCAGTTTCATGTCTTCCATTGATTGAAAGCTTTTACCGATAATCAAGTACCAGAGACTAGAAGTGTCAAGGAAGGTAGGAGGAGAATAGATAAGCAGGGAGTAGAGATTTAAGAGTAGTGAAGTAAAGAAAAGAAAAAGAAAATAAAAGCACCCTTTAAAAAAGAAATTTGTCAGAAAAACAGAGATGATCTGAAAGTGCTGTTCAAGACTCTTGGTTGAAAGTCAAAGAAACTGAATTCATGTGACTTAAGCAAAAAAAAAAAAAAAGAAAGATTTTATGACCCTATATGACCTAACAGTCCATTGTGGCCCAGGCTTCAGGTGGGGCTGGTTCCAGGGGATCTAAAGATTTTGGAGACTTTATCTGCCTTCCTGTCTCTTGGCCTTGACACTCTATCTGTTGTTCCCTTCATAGGCCAACTCTCTACACATTGGGCTCCCTTGCAGCAGCAGACATATATTATCTTGTAGCTTATAATCCTGGTGGAATGTGAGCTCTTCCTGATTGTTTACTCTAAAGTCCTAGAATTAAGTCTTGTTGTTCTGTCTTGAGTATCATACTCATAAAAGACCCAACCAATATACTCGAGAGGTGAAACCCCCTGACTTACTAGATGTGGCCCACATACTCACAACCAGAGCTACGGGGTAAGGTTAACCTACAGAAATTGCATGGTGTCCTACCTGAGAATAAACGCTCTGTTCCAAGGTAAATAGGCCAGCCAAAACCAAGAATTGTCTATCGCCTTGAGCTTAAAAATTAGCCTATTTCAATTAAATTGGACTTCTATGGAATCATCAAATATTGAGAATCATAGGGACTTTGGATCATCCATATCAAGTTTCTCTTTTCACAGATGTGAATTCTGAAGCAGAAAGGACTCCAGGGGCTTGTTCCCTGGACACTAGTGAGTGCTGGAGCCAGGGAAGGAATCCTGACTTCAAACTTATGCCACGTTGTCTGTAGAGATAATGTGTGCATTTATAGAGATGTAGGTACCCTATTTCATCTTGGAGCAAATATTCTCCCTTGATTTCTTTTTCTTTCTGCCTTCCCTTTCTATAATATGTATTCATTGGAGAACTACTCTAATCCAGGTCTTCCACTCCTAACTCTTTTTTTTTTTTTTAATTTATTGAGTTGTCGCACAAAGGCATTTTTATTTGCAGCAGAAAAGATCATGGGGAATAGCTTCCAAAACTGTGACTCCCTGAGAGAGGGTGCATGGATTCCTTTTGTTTAGGGCCAGGATGAATATTTAGATAGGGAAGCCTTGTCATTGTATGTAGAGGTGGGCACAAGGCTGTGCATGTGTCTTAAGGAAAGGTGCCTATACATACATTGTCTTATGTATCATAAATGAAGCTGAGGCTCCTCCTTGGTGGAAATTTTAGTATTATAATGAGGTAAAGGTGATTGCAGGTCACTCTAGAGCTCACACCATGGTCCATCTGCACAGGCTCAGTTGGGTTTAGCTCAAACCGTCTAGGTGGTCTGGGCTGGCAGGAGGTCTTGTCAGAGCAGTTGCTATCACCTTTGGTGCATGAAACAAGCTGACTTCATTGCTGCTAATAGTCTACATGCTCCCCAGAGCCAAGGCACTGGCGTACTCTTTTTTTTTTGGCTGGCGTATTCTTTTTGATAGATTTGGCCTCACATCAGCAGAAGAGAGGTAGTAGCCCAGGACCAACAGAGCATCATGGTATGACACTGAGTGAGGACTTAAGGGGAGAACTCAACTGAAAAGAAGGAGCGACAAAGAGTCCCCCCACTGTCAGTGTTGGAAGGTCCCAGTCATGGCTACTCCTGCCTTACTTCCTACTGGGCACTCTGAGGGAAATGAAAGCCTTAGTCTGAAGTGAGCTAAGTTCGCCAGAGGAAAAAGTCCCAGGACCTCCCTATCAGGAGTCAGGAAGAGCCCTCATTGAGTTTTGCATAATTCTACCGCCACCAGAACTGAGGGGGGCCCCTAGAATCCCACCTCAGCCGTTATGCTGAGAAGCCCAGGTAGGTGTGACTGCAAGTCCACTCCTAAATCTTTACTGAGAGTTTGCTCTGTGTTTAGCCTTGATTCAACATATTTTTGGTAAGCTGTCTATATTCCAGGTGTGCTGTTGGGCTTTGGAAATAAAATTTAGGTAGCATATTCTAGAAGGGGAGAAGGAATTAATCTGGTAATTGTAAATTATGACAAGTGCTTTGAGGCAAATAACAGGTAAAACTTAGTTTAAGGAAAGATGGGAGTTATTAAAGCCACACCTGAAGGATGAGAGGAACTTGCCATGCAGAAGTCAGAGGGAAGGGGATAGGGTCAAATATTTCAGGGGAAAAGATTTTCAGACAAAATGAGTCTAGATTTTCAAGAAACAAAAGTTTGGTTAGAGCTTAGAGAAGGAGTTAACCAATTTTGTAAATATTCATGGTCTTGCAGGTCTTGCTGCCACTGAGCTCTGCTGTTGTAGTGAAGATATGAATATGGCTGTGTTGTAATAAAAGTCTACTCACAAACACACGTGGTAACAAAATTCCTGGGACCCCAGGGAGAAACAGGAGTTGACACTGGAGGTTGAGCAGGACATCTGAAGGCTAGATGGCTGTGATGTCAGTGTAGAATTAGCTTCAGGTCTGGAAAGATTCAGATTTTTGCTTTAAAATATCATGATTTTAAGAGCTTTTTTTCTTTCTTCAAGAAAAAATTATCATCAACATTCAAATAGCAAGTCAAGTTGGAAGGTGTCTCTATCGTACAGTTTGGGAATGACAACACATTATCTCCTCTCTGGCTCCAGTTATATCTTCCCATATATCTTTCTTGTTCCAGGTCCTCTCACTTGGCTTTAGATTCCATCACTTCTGTGGGTTGGATAACAAGAATGGAAAAATATGTCCAAATGAATAAAATGATGATGGCCACGATAACAAAAAAAATTAATCATGAAAATATACAACTGCTATCGGTAGATGAGGCATGGTGACTCAGGAAAAGTTTCATGATATCTCTTCCTTGGGATTTCCCTGAAGTGAAATGTTAAAGAAATTCAAGTCTGTCTTTTATTTTCCAGTTAAGAAGTTGTCATTTGATTTATATTTCAGTTGTATAGTGATATTTTTCTGACCATGGTAGTATCATATTGGAAATGTCTATTGAATGCATCAATTTTTCTGAAATTTTGAGTTTGAGAAAGAATGATATTCATATTTACTTGTGGAATAGGGGAGGGACAAAATACAAGGACCAGGAGAAACTTTGATTCATTGTAATCAAAAAAGAAACTGGATTCAAAACAATTAGGGGCTCACAGTTCATTCTGGAGACTTCCCACAGGAAACAAATTACTGGTCCACAGCTCCAAGATTCTTCAATCATGTCAGAATATATCCTGATTATCAGTAGTTGGGGTTGATTGGTACACTTTGCCTCTCTCCTGTTTAGCAGTTTTAGGAGAAAATGAAAGCAATATCAATGTAAAACCCTAGTACATTCATCAGCTGAAAATTGCTCATCAAAAGCATTGTTGTGCTAATGATATTGTTGAAATGGATTTACTTGTCAAAAAGAAATATCTCCCTCTGAAACTGGAAAGTTGAGTCCTTTGATGAGAAAGTTTAAGCAGGGAGATGCAGGGGAGCCCTAGCTGTGTGCCCCACTCCCAATATCTGTCATTGTATAACTCTTGATTCAGCCCTATCTGTTCAACCATGTTATGTCAAGTTCAAGAGGAAATTCTAATTGTACAATTATAAATGTACAATTATAATTCATCGTGAAATATCCGTGGTTACTCGATTAATGGAAATTTGAATTCATGTTGTTTTGGGTTCTGTGGTTTTCATGTATTCTGTGCCTTAGTAATATTTTAAAGTAACTTTTCCCAACCATATGATAATAATACATGTTTATTTATTTAGAAAATAAAACTAAAAAAATTGGAAGCTATAAATCAGTAAGTAAAACTTTTCTCTGTCAGTTGTTGTGACATTTGATGTAGATTTGCCTAGCTTTTTTCCCCCTCTGTGTGTATGCACTTTTATGAATATGCATATAATTTTTCTCATACGTGCATAAAATAGGTTACATTGTACAGACACTTTTATGAACCGTATTAGAAACTATATTTTCAGTTAGGATTTTATAACATTTCTCTTGTCAATAATAGTAGTAGTATTCTGGTTGATAGATGCATCAATGTTTATTTTATGAGAATTGTTTATTGCTTCCAATGCTTTGTTATTATGAAAGCACTCCAACGAACATAACACATGTTATTTTTGTCATTTGATATTATCCTCATTAAGCCAAAAATGTTCTTTCTCCTTAGATCTTTAAAGAAAAATTTAAATGTAAATTTAAGAACTTTTTGAATGAAAACATATAATTGACTTGAAAAACTTTAAGAGAAATACATAAATGACAAAAGAAAGCCCAATAAATTAAGAATAAATTTACAGTTATTTCTTTAGTTAGTTCCTCAATTTAGGTCTAATTTATCTTGTAAAATTTTGTTTGATTTTTTTGTTTTGACCATTTGAAAAAAAAAAAGAGTCATTAGATCACTAAGACAAAATAGTTGGCATATCTTGAATGTTTGTTAGATTTGTTTTTATGTGGGGAAGGAGCTTCCTGTTATTGGTACCCTGGAGAAGGAAAGTGGAAAGTGGATGCTGTAGCAAATTAAGGATTTTGAGCTAGAGTGTCAGTTTTGTCTTTTTTGACCATTAGTGCATCACTTCAATCTCCTGAGTTCTACAGTGTCCAAATCTGTTAAGTGAGATGTCATACTGAATGCTCACGTGGAAAGGCATGGAAGAGATCTAGAAAATAGATGTGGAAATGTGTGAACAGTTTAGCAGTAAGCACATTTTTAAAGACTCAGTTGTTTAATATAAATTGAATTTTGATTTTAAGATAATTAGATAGTATTCATGCAGTTTTAAGGAGCAATACAGAGAGATCCCATGTACTCGCTACTCACGTTCTCTCAATGTTAAGATCTTGCCAAACTGTAGCGTGGTAGCAGAACCAGGGTGTTGGCATTAGCATAATCAAGATTCAAGATTACCACGGGGCCATCTTGTTGCTCTTTCCCAGCTCCACACATTTTCCTCCTACCCACATCTCCATTCCAGAACCTTTGACAACCAACATCTAATGTTTTCAATTTCTTTAAGTAAGTTATTTCAGGAATATTATGTAAGTAAAATTATATAGTGTGTGTAGTCTTTTGAGACTGGCTTATCTTCAGCATGATTCTCTGGAGATTCTTGAAGATTGTTGCATATGTCATTATTAGTTCCTTTTTGTTGTTGAGTGGTATTCCATAATATGGCTATCTCTCAGTCTTATTTAACCATTCACTTTGAAGGACATTTGGGTTGCTTCAAGTTTTGGATTCTTACAAATAAATCATCTATAAAACATGGACCTACAGATTTCTGTGTTAACATTAACTTCCATTTCTCTGGAAGGGGATAAATGTCAAGGAGTATGAGTACTGAGTCATATACTAATACCATGTGTTTTTTAAAAGAAACTGATAAACTGTTTTTTCCAGAATGATTGTACCATTTAATAATCTTACAATAATAACATTTTTTATATAATAGGCTCACTTTTTTTGTCAGTGAATGCCCAATTGCTCTAGCATTGTTAAAAACATAATCTTCCCTTCGTTGTATTGCCTTTGCACCTATGCAAATTATCACTTAGGCATATTTTTACGTTCTCTATTCTGTTGCATTGATCTATGTGTTTAACCCTCTGCCAATACACACAGTCTTGATTCCCATAGCTAACAGATACGTTTTGAAATTGGGTAGACTTGGGACACCAGGGATCAAGGCCCACATCGAGTCCTGCATTGGGCTTCCTGCAAGGAGCCTGCTTCTCCCTCTGTCTGTGTCTCTGCCTCTCTCTGTGTGTCTCTCACGAATAAATGAATAAAAGCTTAAAAAAAGAAATTGGATAGAACTCATTCTTTCCACTTTTTCTTCATTTTCAAAATTGCTTTAGCTATTTTTGTTCCTTTGTCTTTCCAAATAAAGTTTGGATTAATATTTTACGTATCTGCTCAAAATTCTTCCTGGAATTTTGATAGGAATTGTTTCAAATCTGCATGTGAATTTCAGAAGAATGGACATCTTTACTCTCTTGAGTCTTCCAATCCACGAGCCTATGTATCTCTCCATTTGTTTAGATTTCTTTGATTTCTTTAATCACTTTTATCATTTTCAGCATACAGATTTTATGAATTTTGTTAGACTTACACCTCAATATTTCATGTTTTGAGTGACGCAATTGGTATTGCATTCTTAATTTTGATGCTAATGAGCTCATCTCCAATATATAGAAATTTGTATCTGGCACCATGCTGAACTCACTTATTAATTATAAGTTTTTTATAATTTGTTTTTTTGTTTAATTTTTGGTAGATTCCTTAGGATTTTCTGTACAGACATCTGTCATTTATGTATAGGAACAGTTTTACCTCTTCCTTTCTGATCTGTATATATTTAATTTCACTTTCTTCCCTCATTGTGATGGCTAGAACTTCCATAACTATATTATTATTATTATTATTAATTATTATTATTATTTAAGATTTTATTTATTTATTCATGAGAGAGACAGAGAGAGAGGCAGAGACACAGGCAGAGGGAGAAACAGGCTCCATGCAGGGAGCCTGATGTGGAACTTGATCCCGGGACTCCAGGATCACGCCCTGGGCCGAAGGTAGGCACTAAACCACTGAGCCACCCAGGGATCCCCTCCAGAACTATATTAAATGGTAGTGGTGAGAGTGGACATCCTTGCCTGGGATCTTATGGGGAATGCTTTAAGTTTTTGACCAGTAAGTATATTATTTGTGGGTTTTTGGAATCTTGTTACCAAGTTGAAGAAGGTGCCATCTATTCATATTTTTATGAGCTTTAATGAGAAATGGATGCTAAATTTTGTCAAATTATTTTTCTATATTGATTTATATGATCATGTGGTTTTTCTTCTTTAACCTATTAGTATGATGAATTGCATTAATTAATTCTTGAATATTAAACTAGACTTGTATCCTTAGACCTCTCTTTTTATCGTAGTTTGGTGTATACTTAATAAATATTTATATGTTATATAAGGATATAGATTATATATAAGAATATATAATACATATTTAAATCCATATATAGGATATATATATATATATTTAACAATATATATATCCTTAAAAATATGTGGACATCTGACTTATTTATGAAAAATAGTAGTAAACTTGTGTATGGCAGGGGCCAGATGTGTGTGTGGAGAATGTCTAAACTTTACTTCCTGTCCTATTGTCTGATAGGAAAATCTTTTTTTTTTTTTAAGATTTTATTTATTTATTCATGAGAGACACAGAGAGAGGTGCAGAGACACAGGCAGAGGGAGAAGTAGGCTCCTTGCAGGAAGCCCAATGTGGAACTCGATCCCTGGTCCTGGGATCATGCCCTGACCTGAAGGCAGATGTTCAACCACTGAGCCACCCAGACATCCTGGAAATTTGTCTTTTCAGTGTAACTTTGAATAACCTGATAGTGTCTAGCACTGTTGATGTATTCACAGTATCACCATCGTCATTATTACTATTATTATCATTATTACTATCATCTAAATCATCTACCATATATATGAGTTTGAATCCAAACATCTATACATCCACCATGGCATTCTCCCGTGAGCAGCAGATCACTGACATTCACCAAAAACACTCCCCATGGCCATGTCTCACCTCTCAGGTCTGCAGATACAGAAGTGATTGGGGGTTTCTGACATTTGCCCCCAAATTTTCTGTGCATCAAACATCATGTTCTTCCATAATATGTCATCATTTCACAAGTTAACCATTTAAAACATTTTTTTTATATAACATCTCACTTCAAGTGTTTAGTTTTCATAAGGAAACTAACTTTACAATATTAGGATGACTTCTTTAGGAACTTGATGTGCATATGATGCAGAAAAAAGGAATAACAAAGCTCAAATATTGATACTTGCACTGGAAGTCTGTTTGAGAGTGTGGGGATGTGCCTCTATTTAAGTAAAAGGATCCTTCCCACCAGCCCATCTTCACTGAGACATGACTTTGAACCTTGGTAGAATTACATAGTCCTGGGTTTTGCACATTCAGGTTGTTTATGAATAATTGAAATAGAAAACAGCATAGCCTCTGTTATCTTATTTGTACTGAATGTAGTTAGAAAAAAATACCCAATTCCTTAATCACTTTAGAACTTAGTGTTTTGTCTACCAGATTACTTCAGAAAAATTGTGGAAACAAGACTGGGAATTTATATTGAAATTCTTTATTCCCATGGCTCTTGTATACTAAGAGGTGTTCATGATCTTTTATTACATGGGAAAAGGGCAAACTACTGCAATCTTAGCCAACACTAGTTTTTTTTGGACAAAACTTTGGGGAAAAAATGATACTGACTCTTAAAATGTTCATGGTATATAAAGCATTTTCATTGCAATGAATAACTGTCTGTTAGGAACTTGGAACTTAATTAAATGCCCTGAATTATAACTGTCTTCGGTGGCCATAAAGGTGTTTTTCCCTGAGATCTGTGGCTATCTCTCTGCCATATTTTATCTTGTAAGTTTGAATGCACATTTTTGTAAATTAGGGTCACAGTTATTTATATGGCTAAATTTCAATTATTGGACATTGCCTGCGCTATTTTAAGTACAGCTATATGTGAAACTGCGCATTTAAAAGCAATCTAAAAAATGTCGGATGATCTTATTTTTTGCATTGCTAGGTATTACCATCACATACTCTTTTATTTGAATTGCCTCATCAAAAATAGGTTCCAAAGTGGAAAGTTTGAAAAATCACCAGGTTTTTCATAATGATCTTTAGATTTTGTGGAAATCTTCCATATATTGTCTCTTTTTTTATACCTTGAGTTGTTTCAATCAGCCTGCTGCCAACAGTGTTTCACCTGAGAACACAGATTGTTCTGGGCAGTTCTCATTGACATTAATGTTAGTTTAAAAGCTGCCCCTTAGGTACTGCTTGGGAAATTTAGGGACTCTGTTCTCTGCCAGAGCAATATTTCTTCAGGATGAAATCGAAATGTGGTTTGATACTGAGAAGGACATTTCAGTTCAAAGCCTGTGGAAAATTCAGTGGACAAGCCTTTAACAGTAGTTTATTTTCAGATCAGCTACAGAAGTGGCATGGTGTTGCCACCTAAAATTAACAGAAACTGAATGAATGTTTAACTATGCCTGAGTCACACCATATTAAACAAAATTAGAAAAAGTGAATAGATGAGCTCCTAAACTATGAGCTATGACACAAATCTAGATTACCACCTGGTTGTACAGTCCATAAGCTAAGAATAGCTCACCCCCCCCATTTTCAAAGATAAAAATTAAAAAAATGAATGATATGAAAATTATTTAAATTTCAGTATCCAGAAATAAATGTTTACTGTAGCATAGCAGTCTATGGCTGCTTTTTTTGTTGCAACAGCAAAGCTGAGCAGTTGCAAGAAAGGCCACATGGCCCACAAATTGTAAAATATTGGCTATCTGACCCTTTACAGAAGAAGTTGGACTATAATTACAAATCAGATGCTCATGCTGTTTCCATATCCTATAAGCCACTTTGTATAATACGTTGTAAAATATTTTGCAAATAGTTGCAATTTTATGTGAATAGCTTTGTATGTAAAAGTATTTATTTATTTGAGAGAGAAAAAAAAAAAAAAAAAGGAAGGAACAGAGTGGGAGAGACAAGCAGACTCTCTACTGAGTGCAGAGCCCTACTCGGGGCTCAATCTCGTGACCTGAGATCATGACCTGAGCCAAAATCAAGAGTTGGATGACCAAGTGACTGAGCCACCCAGGTGCCCCTATATATATTTTAATATTATTTTGGTAATTAAAGATTAGGGATACTCTTAGTTGCTCTTTATATGGTCAGCATTTAAAAGTGTCTATAAATATGGAACTTTGTTTTGAAAATGAGAAAACATTATGACAAACATTTTCTATCATAATATTGATATATTGTTAAACTATAGAAAATATAGATGGTAAAATAAGAAAAAAGTCAGTCTCCTGACTTAGGGGTAACAATTTCTACATGTATACAAATATGTATTCCTAATTTTTAGAAAGGAATAAACAAGTATGTATATATTGTCTTTTAAAAAATGGAATAACAATTAGAAACATTTGTAACCTGCTTTTCTTCTTAACATGGTCATATTTTGTTACAAGTTCTACATTTCCACTTTAGAAAATCCAGAATATAAAAGTGGTGATGCAATTCACTATATGGCCTCCAGTTAGAAATAAGCAATATTAAAATTTTAGTTTATTATTTTGCTGTTTATCTCATTCATAAGTTATCTTTATATTGTAAATGCACATTTTAAAATATGTTTTTGCAACTACGTGGCCAGATTTACATGCTACTTGATAACTTTTTTCATTTAACATTCCATTAGAAGCATCTTTCACTTCAATAAATATTTTTATGCCATTTTAATATTTGCATAAGGAGGTAAGTATTCTTTAGCATATAAGGCATGGATATCTTTTTATATAAATAATTGTAAATAAGAAAGAGCAACTTAATTGTTTACCCATGTAGGTTATAACCTCCACATAGTACAATAGGATGTAGTTAATACAGTACTTATAGATGAATGTTAATGGACATGTTAATGATTAATGCCATCCTGTTCCCCTGCTAGCTGACATTCTTTTCCCTGTGCTGTTTCAAAGACTGGCATCTTATTATTTAGCATGCAACTCAAGTCTATAAAACCATATGACTAGTGTGCTATCTTTAATGCAAATACACATAAACACATGTATGTGAGCATTTGCGTATGTGTATTATGTAAAGGGGACATGGATATCTGGGTAGATGAATGGATGGGTAGATGGAAAGACAAACAAAAGGTAGCTAGCCATCTGTCCATATACCAGTTTTCCTGAAAGCCTGAAGAAAAAGTACCTAAACACTAACAGTGATTGTCCTTATTTGTCAAGATGTTACAGGACATCTTTTGAATGCATTTTCTAGTTTTTTCCTCAGCATATTTGGAAAATGCCAGGTCATTATGGTAAAAATGACCTATGTGAATTTATAGTTCTTTGAAAGGTTTGGGATTTATTTATTGATATGGTCAGTTTTAGACAATAATACATGTTTGACACATACAGCTTTCTTCAAAAGTAATTTTAATTAATTAATAATTATTTTTAAAGATTTTATTTATTCATGAGAAACACAAAAAGAGAGAGAGGCAGAGGGAGAAGCAAGCTCCCTGCAGGGAGCCCGATGCAGGACCCAATCCCAGGACCCTGGGATCATGACCTGAGCCAAAGGCAGATGCTAAACCACTGAGCCACCCAGACATCCCCAAAGGTAGTTTTTGAACTCAATTTGTTAAAGCACCACAATGCCAATGAGGCTTCCACCACAGGTTTCATCTCTCTGTAAGACCATTTGTTTGATTCCACATGGTAAAAACGATGCTCTTTCCTAGTTGAGCTCTACCATTGGACACTTGGCCATTGGATACCATTTCCTCTCAGGCGCTTGATTAGATCTGCGCATGCAGCAGTGACCTAGAGGTATGTGGCCTTTGCCACCCTTTGTGAAAGTAGGAAAAATGGGTGTGGGGGAAAGAATAGCAAGGGGAAGTGCACCCTTCGGAATACTTGGAGGATTTTTCAGAAAGGACATCTGAGCTGAGTTGAGACAAGAGAGGGAGTCAGCAAGGCTGAGAAGAGATTCAGGTGGAGGAAGTGGTGTTTTGAAAGAAAGAACCAGTAGGCTTGGAAAATAGAGAAGAGAGTTTGGAAAACCAAGGGTGTTAGGACCTTGCAGAGGAAGGGAGAGGGTAATAGGGGAGTCTCTGGATCTTCTAAAACCCACAAAAGATGGGCTCCTACACATGGTGCAGTGGGAAGTGCATGAGCAGCATAATGGGACCGTGATAGGACACCATCAGACATAGACAGAGGTCGCAAAGTTCCTTCACAGGTACTGGAAGTGGAATATCTTGGAGCTACATGAAGCAGGAGTGAACACTGAATGTCCCTCCCTGTGGAGGAATGGTTTTCTGGGATCCCCATTTTCCATGGTATGGAGTACAGCACCAGACCAGAGAGTCCATCAACACTTCTAAACATATGAGTTGTATATTTCTGGCTCTCACCTGCTTGCCTGGAGGGTGATTTCTTTCTAGCAGCTGTGCCACTTGAAATATCTTGGTAGCAGTCTTTTATTGTCCTGCTGTGGAGGAAGCATTCTAAGCTCAACTACTACTATTGGCCTTTTCCGATTATAAATATAATAAATATTTTTTGGATTCAATATGAAACAGAGAAGAGCAAATGCCCTCTGTATTCCCATCTCATATATATAGTTAACTGTAAAATATATGTCCTTCTATTGCCCTTTTTTTGGCGATGATGATGATGATGATGGTGGCGGCGGCTTATGATTTAACTATTACAATAAAATCTGCTTTACTCTTCACTCTGTAACTACATGTAGACCAGGAATCCTGTGCCTGTCTTTAAACTAGATGAAGCATTTTACTGCATCTGTCACACCACTGCACATATATACACACACAAACACATAAATACACACACCTGACTTCGAATACATTATGCAATGATGCAGATCTTTATTGATGATCTTCGGGGAAATAAGAGATTTTGTTGCATTGATCACAACAAGACTTTATGTTCAACATTTTATTTTTTTTATGTTCAACATTTTAAATAATTTCTTTCTTTCCTTTAAAAAAAGGCAACACTCCTGGTAACTTTCTTGTCTTTGTTTCCTTCTTGCCTTTAACACTTCTGTTTTTCCCGTGCTTCTCTCCTCTAGCATCTTCTTATAAATATAAAACAGAGGTTACAAACCTCGTCAGTTTGCCAAGCCTTCAGAATTTTGAGTGAAGTTGAAAAGATGTATTATGTGAAATCTCCCTATCTTTAAAATAGGTGCAGCTCAGACAAAGCAGTCCCATGATCTCTATGCTAAATTTTAGTGTATATAGTTTTGTTCTTTAATCTTTGCTTTTCGTTTTGTGTTTTCCACACTCCCCATCTTAAATTCATATTATATATTTTTGAAAACCTTGCTAACTAAGCTTTACTATCCTCCTTTTGCTGACTTATTTTATTTATTTATTTTTAAAAAGATTTTATCTATTTATTCATGACAGAGAGAGAGGCAGAGACACAGGCAGAGGGAGAGGGAGAGAAGCAGGCTCCATGCAGGGAGCCCGACATGGGACCCGATCCGGGATCTCCAGGATCACACCCCGGGCCGAAGGCAGCGCCAAACCACTGGGCCACTGGGGCTGCCCTCCTTTTACTGATTTAAATGTCTTTGTTCTTCTTCTCTGCATTATGGGACACCTTTTGAACTTACTCCCACTATCGTGGAATTGAATGACTTATAGATTTTAATCTTTTTTTTGCAGACAATGAATATTTTATTTTAAAAAAAAATTTATTTAATCTCTTGTTTTTGATCCCACGTAGCCTGTTTACACCTAAATGAATGATAGAAGTTTACTGGGATGCTAGGACGTAGGACAAGGGAGCTCTGTGAAACCTGTAATTTGTTTTAAAAATCCATGGAGAGTGGGTGGCGCCGCGGTTTGGCGCCTGCCTTTGGCCCAGGGCGCGATCCTGGAGACCCGGGATCGAATCCCACATCGGGCTCCCGGTGCATGGAGCCTGCTTCTCCCTCTGCCTGTGTCTCTGTGCCTCTCTCTCTCTCTGTGACTATCATAAAAAAAAAAAAAAAAATCCATAGAGAGGAATTATTTTGCATTTTTGTTTAATATAAAAATACTTCTAAAATCACTCTAAAAATGAAAAAAAAATTACATATTGTAAATCATTTAGTAAAATTAAATAAAAGAAAAGCTCCAGAAAGAAATGATGTTAAACACCTAGTTTATCTTTTGCAGAGCATCATGTAAATGGAATTACACAGTTGCATAGCCTTGGAAGACTGGCTTCTTTCATTTACCAATTTACATTTAAGATTAATACATATCTTTGTGTGGCTTTATTGCTGAACAGGAGTGTATTGTGTGAATATACCACAGTTTTTGTAACGTTACCTGGAGTAGGACCTTTGCTTTTTTTTTTTTTTTTTTTTTTCTTTCCCTTTTAGGGTATATTTTCAGACTCCTGTTTAAATGGAAGCATTCCATGACAGGAAAAAAAAAAAAAATGTATGTAAGTCCTGTCTTTAGTTTCATCCGTATAGGGTCTTCCTGAAACTTGCTTCAAATATGAATTCATAATTATCTCAAATTTCTCCTGCTTATAAAGTGACTCTTATTTGAGTTACTTCCCTTGAACTTTCTTTTGAACTACAGCACATTTTCATTTGCCTAATGGTTTTTTTATGTATATAATTCAGTAATGCGTTGTAACTTTACAGGCTGGTACAGGTGTCACCACAGTTGAAATTTAGAAGATTTCCATAACCCCCCAAAAATCCTCAGACTCATTTGAAATCAGTCCCCTAATCTATGCCAAACTCCAGCTTCAATCAACCATGAATGTATGTTGTCTCTAGATTTGCCTTTTTTGAGTTGTTTCATATAAATGAAATCATAAAATATGTAGTTTTTTTTGCTTCTGGTTACATTTACTTCTTTTTGAGGCTCATACACCAGATATTAGCAGTTTGTTCGTTTTTGTTTCTCAATATTATTTGGCTGTATGGATATACCACATTTTGTTTATGCATTCACCAGTTGGTATTTGGACTCTTTCCACATTGGGAATATAAACAATGCTGCTCTGAAGATAAATCTACAAGATTTACATGATGATCTCCTTTTTCTTCATTTTTGTATGGCTGAGGTTTATGCATTTCCAGCATTGGCAATTGAGATGAAGTTTCAGCAATTATGTGGACTTTACCATCTTTTTTTTTTTTTTTTTTTTTAGGAAAACAGGAAAGTTTTTATTTATTTTATTTTTGCCTGTTTAGAATTTCAGACAGCCTGGGAAGGGTGTAGAAGCAAAGGTGAGGGCACAGCTAGCAGCAGTATTTGAAGCTTTTACAACAATTCTGAAGTGTCTTTTAATATTTAATGTTATAGGCTGTCCTCTCGACCCTCTTTGCAAAGCACATCTGAATCTAACTTCTTCTTTCCATCTGTCACAATGGTCCAAGCCAACATCATCTTTTGCCTAGACTATTGCAATAGGCTCCTTCCTGGATCCCTGTCCCTGTTCACAAAATAGGTAGAATGATCTCTTAAAAACATCAGTGAGGTTATTTTACCCATAAACTTGAAATTTCCTAGTGGCTTCCCAATGTATTTGGCATAAAATCCAAATTTTTCTTTACCATTGCTTATGAGGCACTTTGTGGTATGGCTCTTAATCATTTCAGTAGCCTTATCATTTACTAATCTCTTTTGCTTCCTTTACTTAGGCCAGAGTGGCTTTCTTTCCTACCAGACTCATCCTTGTCTCCTTCTTCGGGAAATGCCCTGTGCCTAAAAGATCCTTTTTTTCAGATGTTTCTGCTTGTCCCCTTTTAAAGTGTATACTTCTCAGTGTAAATGTCTTCCTTTGATCATGTTTGTCCCCATCACTGATCTCCATTTTAAAATTTCTCTGTAGCACTTATCACAATCACTAATCAGGTAGCTAACCCATTTTTGGTCAATTGTTATTCTTATGCTTTGGATTGGAATCTCTATGAAAGGAGGGACCTCACTTCTCTCATTCTTGATTCCATTCCTGGTGCCTAGAGTTTGACTTCCAATAAATATTTGTTGATGGAACAGCTGTTTGCTGGGGCCTGGTAACCTCATGGGCATGTAGTCACAGCTGACTTGCCTTTCTGCATTTAATTGGATTTCCCCATGGAGGCACACCAAGAGTTAGCACTGTCCATAATCCTCCTGCTCAGTGTTGCTCACCTCACCTGCACCTCCAGAGATGTGGAAATGACCATGGAAGGATCATGACCATGACCCCTGTCCTTTACCCCTGGAATTGGGGGCATTAGTAGGATCTTCGTTCTCATGATTTGCTTCTTTGGGTCATTTTTGGTCATTGTTTCTCAATCCAGGCATGGCTATAGATCTAGTAGATTAAGTCTTCTCTGTGTGACTAACCCTTCCTTGGTGCTCACTGAGGTTATAGGGTTTTTCCCATTTTTATATTTATCCTTTATAATAGAAATCTGGAAACATTAATATATGTGTGTATGGTATATGCATGCTCACTTTTAAAAAATGTCAGATACTGTGGTAGATAGAACTCTAGAAGGCCCCAATGACCTCTGTTCCCTGGTGTTATTGCCTTGATTCCTTCATGTACTATGCTAAAAGGGATTTTGCAGATGAAGTTAACTACTCAGTTGAGGTTAATATAGGGAGATTACTGATGCTGGCTCAGTGTAATTACATAAACCCTATAAAGCTGAGTATCTTCAACTGGCAGCAGAAGAGAAAATCAAAGATTCATCACATGAGAAGGATTTGA
Organism: Canis lupus dingo; assembly: GCF_003254725.2. Taxonomy (NCBI): domain Eukaryota; kingdom Metazoa; phylum Chordata; class Mammalia; order Carnivora; family Canidae; genus Canis; species Canis lupus. The sequence goes on from NC_064266.1 coordinate 40,673,084, forward strand.
CATGGGAGGGAGGTTCCCCACTATGGAGATGGAGGAGTCCAGGGGATAAGACCCTGACAGTGGCACCTAATTGTGGAGAATGGTCCCCAGCCAATAACCAATAAGAAAATGGGGCCCTCAGTCCTACAGCCAAGGGAACTGGATTCTCCCAACAACCTGAATGAACTGGAAAGCAGAATCTTCCCCAGAACCTCTGGTAAAGAACAAAACTCTGCCGATCGCTTCATTTTGACCTTGTGGGACCCATCAAGGCCATCTGGCCTTCTGGCCTAACAGAGCTGTGGAATAATAAGTGGATATTGTTTCAAGCCACAGAATGTGTGGTAATTTTTTACACAGCAGCAGAACTCCCAATTCAGATACGCTTTTAAAGATTTTATTTATTTATTTTATTTGGGAGAGAGAGAGCATGTGAATGAGTGCAAGCAGCGGGGAGAGGAGCCGGGGAGAGAGAATCTCGAACAGACTCTGTGCTGAGCTTGACCCAAACGTGGGGCTCGATCCCATGACCCTGAGATCATAACCTCAGCAAAAACCAAGAGTCGGTCACTTAAGTGACTGAGCCATCCAGGAGTCCCCACATATGCTTTTAGAGTCATCCATCACTTACCCAGATAAAATATTTACCTTTACTGTATTTCAATCATGTTTATTCTTCTTCTGTGGAATTGATGCATTGTTTTTCAAAGCGTTTTAGAAAAAATAAGCTTCCATTTCCCACACTAATTATTAGGTGTAACTGCCCAGTTTAACTTTCTGTCAGCTGTCTATTTTCTGAAACTGTTTTTGCAGTGGTGTTAATTATTTGCAGACCAAGGGCCACTATTAAAGTGATGATGTTCCTGAGATGATACTTGGTGATAAGAACTGACAGAGTTGTGTTCTTGGCTTGTGAAATTCCTATGTCTTCTGAAATTCAGTCTCATGTCCTGCTCATTCAACATGATACGTTTAGGTTTTACATTTGCCTTTCAAGAGTTGCACTTTCATTGTTTATTTGAGCCATGCGTTGCTCATTCCTGACAAGTGTGTCTTTGGATTCTGCTTTTGGTCTAGCTCATTCCTGACAAGTGTGTCTTTGGATTCTGCTTTTGGTCTAGTCAGTTATTTCGGGCACACTCAGGTGCCCAAAAAAGGGTCAGGAAATGCTTGCCCTTTGATGTAACACTGCTTTTGTTTTTTTGTTTTTTTTTTTTGCTTTCGTTTTATTGAACCAAAGGTTGCTTAAAAAGTTTTCTAGAAGGAAGGAAGTTCAGCAGCTAATTTGCTATTACAAAGAGAGAAGACGACTGTAGTATATATAATTCCTGTTACTGTGTGTAATCTAGTCTCAGTTTGGTGCTCTGAGAATCTTATAGCAAAACAAGATGCATTGGATCGGAATAATAATTCTTGGTCACTGACCGGCTGTGCATTATAGGTAAGTTGTTTATGCTCTGTGATTTAGTTTTTACATTTATAAAATGACATTGCCATACATTAATTAGTTAGAAATCTAGGGTTCTTAAATTTTTCTTACAGTAGTAATTTCCAAAGTGTGATTCCTGTACCTGGAGCAGCAGCCATTACCTGGGAACTTGCTGGAAATGCAAATTCCCAGGTCCTATCAGAGGCTTAATAAATCAGAAACTGTGATGGTGGGACCCAGCAATCTGTGTCTTAACATGATCTTGGTGGTTCCATGTGTACATTCAGAACCATTGCTATACTAGTGCATGATAGAACCTTAGTGTTGGACGTGGCATGTATTTTGACAAATGTTAGTTGACTTAGGTAATGTGTATATGAATGAAGGGAGGATTGTATATGAATGATAGAAGTTTACTGGGATGCTAGGACGTAGGACAAGGGAGCTCTGTGAAACCTGTAATTTGTTTTTAAAATCCATGGAGAGGAATTGTTTTGCATTTTTGTTTAATATAAAAATACTTCTAAAATCACTTTAAAAATGAAAAAAATATTACATATTGTAAATCATTTAGTAAAATTAAATAAAAGAAAAGCTCCAGAAAGAAATGATGTTCGTGTCATTTTGAAGGCTTCCTTGCCCACCTCTGGTTACTCTCAGAGTAACTTCAGTTTGAGATGTGTGGCCCTGTGTGTAGTGGAATCATTTGGGGCTCTCCCAGTTTGGTTTGTCTTCTGAGTGCAGAAGCTGTTTATTTCCCATCTGCTTAATAAGCTCTTGTATCAAGTGCTCATAGGTCATCACAGACAATGATATGGGTCTTTCTGTGGGATTTTTAGGAGTGGCTAGACATTGCTGCAATGCTCTTTCTCTATTGGTGCCTGCAGCCTCCTCATGGGAGGGTGTGTTCTACTATACTTCTGGCTGCCATTGTCCCTAGTCTCTGTTGAGTGTGTCCCTCCCCCCAACCTCTCTCTCTCTCTATGTGTGTATATACATATATGCACAACACGCACACACACAGGTATATGCATACCTATGTGTACATATATGTGTGTATAAATTAGAGAATGTCAGTTTCATAGGATGTTTATTATTTGGTAAGTCATTTCAGTTGATCCTCCATGTCTAGTAACCCACTGAAGTCTAATCAAAGAACTCTGCTTAGGTTTAAACTTTTGAGGCAAGACCACCATCTCCTTTCCTTTGAACGGAGTCCTAGAGATGTGAAGACTTAGTAGGGAATTTAAGGCAGGACTGAAGACTTTGTTGATATACTGTGGTTTCTTCTGCATTTTCCCCCTTACATATCATAGACTTTTCTATCAGAGAGCCATGGATTTGAATCCTGGCTTGACCACTTACTAACTATATAACCTCAGCTATGTTACGTAAATTCTTTGAGCTCGATTTTTTTTTTTTTTTTCATCTGCAAAATGTGGGTAAAGATACTTTTACAACTGGGTAGCATGTAGATACCTCCTTCCTGGTGGATGTTCAATAAATTTTAACTAACGCTCCATACAATTGTTAATGAAATTTGGGCTAGCTATTAGCCAGGTGATGTCACTATTCACATGCAGAGAGGCAGGATAAAAATGGAGGGATGGTAGTACCTTTCCAAACACTCCTTCCCATTCACTTCTCTCCTCACATTGCTCCTCCTGTGATTTCTTAGGTATGTCAGTGTCATTCCCAAAAGTGAATTTCTAGTTTTTGTGTCTGCCTGGCATACTTCCCTCTTAAACTCTGCATTGTTGAAGTGTTTCATTTAAGTCTTTGTTTGAATGCTGCCTCATCAGAAGACTCTTCCTTGACTAGCTCCTACACAATGGCTCTTTTACCCAAGTCTCTCCTTATCAATCACTCTGTCTTATTTTGCCATATAGGACTCACATCCAAATTTATGTGTTGATTTGTCTACTTTCATGATTGTTGATTTTTGTTTCTCTTGGACAAGATAAAATGTTCCATGAAGGCAAGGACTTGGTTGTCTTTTTACTACATTATTCTCCATCAACCAAACCAGGGCCTGGTAGAAAATAGGAATCTAACTCAATTTGTTAAGTGAATACAGAATTTTGATAAGTGAATGGATACATGAGATTTATTTAGTATGCCATGGCACTAGATGTAGAAGGGAAATAATAATGCCAGCACCTATTAGATTTTCTAAAGCCTCCAAAATAGTCTGATACCACTACAGATCATGTTTAGTATATAAAAGCACCTATATTATTGTGTCTAAGCTGAGGCTATTTAATATAGAAATAAATTTCTATTTTTTCCAGATAGCAGATTATTTTTAAGTATATATTTAATAGTTTGGAAGCTGAAAATAATGTTTATCGGTATCAGTCGGTAAAACGTGAAATTCTTTTGAAATTGAAAAAGAATTTCAATTTAAAAAAAAAATCTGTTGAATCTTTCAGGGAAAGAAGAAAAAAAAAACTTTGAACAAATAATACTCAGATATTGGCAATAGGAGCAGAGATGAAGCTCCTTAAATATCTGCAGATTTCTTAAGCATTTGCTCCGTTCATTCACTGCTATTGGCTATCCAGGCAAGTGACTTGTTCGCATTGTTGTGGAGGTTGGATCTCCACCAGAGGTGACCTTGTTCCAAGGTTGAGAATGGTCTCTTAATGACTCTTTAGGTCTTTTTCAAAGTTCTGGGTGCTTATTGGATCATTATACCAGGTGATTTTGTTAATTGGGAATTATCTGGAAGGATTGTTAATAGGACAAGCCATTACTGAATCTGCCAGATGACACAGGGAGTGTTTCTTCTCCCCCCTTCTGCTCCCCTGCCCTGTTTGACCTTAACTGAGGTCAGCTTGTTAATGTCTCAAATTGCAGTTTCAGAGGTAGTTTTTAGTTGACGGGTGTTTGTGGAGTGGTTGGATATGGTACAAATAAGCACTCCATTAAAGTCCAAGTCATACTTCCACAGTGTGCTAAGGCTAGGTTAAAATTTTTCAGTTATTTACTGGAATGATAGAATTCCTTACCCCTGCCAAGCTACTCAGGGCAAGAGAAACAGATAAGACAAATTCTTCCTGAATAGCAAGAGTATAAACATCATGGGCAGTTCCTTTAGTGCTGATGGGTCTGTATAATTATATTTGGAAAGACCCAAATCTGACTCCTGAAAGATGATAAAGGCAGATTTCATAAGACCTGTATAATTATGGTTTCAAATTCTAGCTCTACCATTTAATAACTTTCTAGCATTGGGAAAGTCACTTTTAACGTTTTGGTGCCTCCATTTCTTCTTCTGTAAACTGGGAACAATAATAGTAGCTGCTTTGGAGAGCTGTAAGAAATATGTAGAATACTTAACATAGCATATCTCATGCACGAAGTTCTATAAGTTGAATTAGTAACTACTGCTGCTTAACAAATCACTTCAAAATTCAGTCTTAAAACAACTATATATATATATATATATATATATATATATATATATATATATATTTAAAAGTCACAGTGCCTGCGCAAAGTCAGAGGCCCAAAAAGGGCTCAGGTGGTTGGTTTTGGCTCAGGGTCACTCATGATGTTGCAATCAAGATGCCAGCTGGGGCTGCAGTTGTCTGAAGCAATCCTCGAGTCTCTAGGATCTGCTTCCAATATGGCACCCTCACACACAGAGCCGTCCAGTGGGTGTAGGGTATTGTCAGGAGTCCTCAGTGTCCCCTTTTGTGGCTCTCTCCATAGAGCTGCTTAAATGTCCTCACAAAATGGCTGCTAGTTTCTTTCAGAATGAAAGGATGCAAGGAAGAAGTGACAATGCCATTTATGACAGAAATTACACCATTCAGAATCGTAGTATTACTTCTACCACATTCTATTGGCCAGACAGACCAAACCTAATTCAATGTGATATGGTGCTATATAGAGACACGAATGCCAGGAGGCAGGGATCTTTGCAGGGAGGTCATCTTGGAGACTAGCTACAGTAAAAGTAGCTATTGTAGTGACAAAAGTGACTATTGTAATGATATATTTATTCTTAGGAACTAAAAATAATCAATCCACTTTGGTTAGAACACAGCATGTGAAGAAAGCGGAGGTGGGGCTGGAGAGCCAGATAATAGATCCCTGAGAATCTTGTTAGCTCTATCGAGAAGTATAGACTCTTAGCCTAAGGGCAGTGGGAAAACATTTAGGAGTTTTTAGCTGGAGGGTGAAGATCAAATTTGCTTTCTCTAAAGATTTCAGATTTACACTCTGACTGCTATGTAGAGAATGGACTAAAAATCATGAGCAGTTCTGAGGGTTTGGAATGGAGAGAAATGGAAATTGAGTGAATTGATTGGACGTGGGGCATAAATTGAAGGGTGATAAGATAGTTCTCGGAACTCTTGTTTGGCAGTTGGGGGTATAAGAGGGTTGTGAATAAAAAGTAAAAACAGGTGTGAAAATAAAAGATGAATATCTCAGCTTGGAGACAGTCAAGTTTTAGAAGAAATGGAGAGAGTCTAAGTGAGAAGGTACTCTGTTGATATGAATAATCAGGTTTACAAATACATGCCTTCAGTGGTTTCCTTACCAAGAATAGCCTCCAAGGTTAACCAACAAAATTAAATTTGCCAATGGCACCAGAGTTTTTGCAAAACTGAAATGTAAATCCTGTCTTCGCTGGTTTTGGAAAGCATTTTGGATATCTGCTTTTTTTTTTTTCATAGTTTCTGGTTCCATTAAGGTAAGGAGGGCATCCATTTAAACCTTAAGTCTAGCGGTGACTCCCCAAGGAGACCTACATTAAAAGAGGAATGATGTCTTGCCTTGAACCCTGTGACCACCAAGACAAGGTCAGGAATATTGCCATGAGGCATTAAGAAGTCACGGCTGGTGACTTCTTCAGTGCCAGGAAGGTCATGGGGGTGCGGCAAGTTGCCCCTACCATCTGGCTGTGGCCCCAGCAGGGTAGAAATGAGGGATCTCACAGCTGGGGCGAGGAGACAGCCAAGCAAGTGATCTTGCTGCGTGGACAGAATGTGTGAAAGATTTCACTGGTACATCTCCCTGACAGTTCCTGGCATTAAAAGACACAGTTTGCTGTACTCAGCTATTTAAAAAAAAATTCAGTTGTTGGCATTCTTATTTTCCCCCAACAGGACACCATTCCCCTGCTGTAGGAGTGAAGAGAAACTTCACCTCTCTGTTTTTGAGACCTGAGAGAATTGTTTCCTAGGTGAAGATTTCAATGGTGTAGCAGGATGGCGTATCAGAGGGCATATAAAAAGAGCCACACACTGTAAATCCTTCCTGGATAGAAATAAATAGGGTAGGAGAGAACTATACTCCATTGGGTTTCTAGGGACAACCAATTGAGCAAGTATTTATTAACATGCAATGTACCCAGCAATGCCATATGGACTCTTCACAGTGGTGAGGAGAAAACATGAAAAATGCAAGGAATGAACTGGGTTTTTTTTTTTTGTTAATACTATTTCTTTTTTTCTTTCTTTCTTTTTTTTTCTTTTGAGAGACCAAGAGAGAGTGTGAGTTGGGGGAGGGAAAACAGGGAGAGAGAGAATCTCAAGCAGTCTTCATGCCTGGCGAGGAGCCGGATTCAGGGTGGATCTCACGACCTTGAGATCATCACCTGAGCTGAAATCAAGAGTCTGATACTCAACTGACTGCACCACCCAGGTGCCCCTATTAATACTGTTTCTAATGTCACTGAATAGATTTCTATTTGCATCTGTTATTTCTGTTACTACTACCACAGCTGTGGCTTCTTCAATCACAAACACCATTATCACCACTGCACATTAGCTTTCTCATGAAATTTCGTCAGGATTAATGAGTGTTCAATAAATAGTAACAATGATTATTTCTATTGTGATCACGGCAGTAATGACAAATACTACTGTGTTTTATTAATTATCACTAGTACTTACTTAATATTGTCTATATGCCATCCATTGTATGTAGACTTTTATGCATTCTTCTTATTTAATTTTCACTTTTATTCTGTGACATTGGTTATATTAACATCCCTACTTTCTAGGTAAGAAAATTCTAGGTAAGAAATTTCTAGCATACAAGAGCTGAACATTTAAAAGAAGAAGTTGAACATTTTTACCTAGTGGTTAAGGCAAGAAGTCCAGCCTGGTACATTCAATAAATACTTGGTCAACAAATATTTGCCAATTGACTGATTAACTTTAAAACTTACACATTATTATCTAGCCTTCTGGACAAAATGGTAGCTTCTTTTTTTTTGTTCCATGGACATTGTATTTGGCCTTCACAAGTTTGTTTGCTTGTTTGTTTGTTTTTAAATTAAATTAAGGGACATCATCTTAAATTGGGAGAATTTGTAACACACATACACACAGTCTGAATTAATGGCTTCTTCTGAAAACAGCAAGCAGCCACTCTGGTCCATATTTTGGCCTGGGAATAGCTGCCCTGTGCAGAGGAGCAGCCCGCTCAGTTCCAGGGGGCCGTAGTATTTGCCCATCCTGCTTCGTTGGCTCAAAGCCTGCAGTCATTTCAGCTTGAAGCCTCTGAAGAAATGCTCTGATGTTATACACTGTAAAGGCTCACAAATGTGATCAGGAGGCGATGACTCAGAAATGAAGCAGCAGGAATACAGAGATTAGGGCAGGATGCAATAGTGGGAGATGGTGGTGTAGACAACAGGGGATATAGAAACTTGGTCATGGAGGTAGACCTTTGTCCTGAATAAGCAGGGACAGTTTTGTGAACTTGAACTGGAACCATGATTGAGGGGTAGGAAGCATTTGTAGAGGCAGAGAGGAGAGAGAGTTGTTTTGTATGATATCTATAAAGAATAAAATATACAACATATGGTATTCTCCAGAAGTTATAGGCACCATGGCTTTTAGCAAAGACACTGTGTGGGGGTCTTGATTTAACCAGAATTGTATTGATTGTTTTAAACTCTTGAAATGGCCTTAGAGAGGGAAGAGAAGCTGCATAAGACGCAAGTCCCTGGAGATACCCTGGGGACCAACTAACACTGCACAGATTCAAAGAGAATCCCTGTGGTACCACTTCCTACCTTGCAGAATTGGCTGCACTCCCTGGGCCATGGACATTCTCTCTTCCTTCTGATTCCAGATGCTCCTGGAGAGAGAGGCAGGCAGGCAACAATGTAAACGTTGGGGAGTCCAATGACCACACCAGTGATCATCAGCACCATACACAGTATGGGATGGGTGTAAAACCTGACTGCCCCAGACAGCGGTCTCTCTGGGCTCTTGGTATTGAGGCTGGAATTGTCCAGTCCAACTCCTCAGGGCCACAGAAACCCTCAATTTGCCAATCTCACTAGCCGTAAGGTTGCTGGGCTTAGCAGTACCAATGCCAAGTCTGTTAAGTTTGTTTCTATCAGCCAGAGTATTTTCCTCCTTTGTACTGTACCAATGCAGTGTGAACAAATACAGCATGCTAATTAAAATACATAATCTGGCATCAAACAGATTTGTATTTGAGACCTTTGCATGATCTTGGGCTCATCTGAGTTTTCCTTGTCTCTAAAATGGGGAAAATCGTGGCTAGAACAGTTAAATCAGGGCAAGAAAAACAGCCAGAGCTGTGCCTAGCACATATTGAGCACTCGAAATACATCATTTCGCTATCATCGTTATTATCATTGCCATGAGGAGGTGATTTGAGGCAGAAGAAAAGTAAGAAGCAACACGAGAGTTCTGGTGGGACTTAGTGGCACGGCTTACTTTCTCGTGGATAATGACAAGTCATAGGTCTGGATGAGTGCTCGGAGGAGACTCTGATGCAGGAGGCTAGGGAGGAAGTTGTATCTGTGCCCTTTAGAGAAGTGTGAGAGGTAACATTCCATTCTGTGCTTCAGTGAGTCACAGGTAAAAGTGCTAGTGACAAGTGCAAATGGTTTGCTCAGCACCTGGAAAGCACAGGGTGTGAACTTGTTCAACAGCTAGGTGCAGGCTCCTAGGGGTGAGCGGAAGTGTGAATGAAACAAGAGACCGATTAATTCAGTGGCAGCGGGAGCAATGGAAGGCTAATTGCATTTCTAGGAGAGTCACATTCTGACCACCTTCTTGCTGCCTGTCCTCATTTATAGAATCTTGCTGCTTCCCATGCACCCCAAAGGCTCCTGGTAGCAGACGGCACTCGGAGTCACTCAGCATCACGTGGCACTTGGACCAGCCTGGTAATCATTTTTAACACAGCGCCTCATTAAATCAGCCCAGCAGAATTGGGACGCTTCGGATCATGGTAGATTCACTGAGACACCGAAAGCCTTAGGACTGCCCATCAAAACAGGCTTCATTAGCAATATGGAAAACCAGAGAATCCTTCCCAGGCTCTATTCCTCACCAGTCAGATGGTGACTGGAGTCACCGCACGCCCTTGAACAGCCTGCGTGCTGTACAATCCTGGCAAATGATTCCGTTTGTACAATTGTTGGAGGAGTGAGGGAGAGAGGAAAAAGAGAGCTTTGGATGTTTCTTTTCTTGTCTTTATTTTATAGGTTCAGACCACCTCTCCCTGTTTTTGACAGCCTCCAGTAGCAGAAGTCATCACAATGATGGTCTTCGTTGTGCTCGTTGTGCTACCACAGTAATAGTTTTTGCCTGCATCACTGTGAATCACTAAACTTTCAGGGTAGGGTAGGGATTTACCCATCAAGTACTCTGTCCTTTTATTTCACTGTTGAAAAAATCAGAAAGCCCAGGCAGGTTAGGTGGGATCAGTAAAACCATAGGGTCCTGTTGACACATACCTGTTTCTGTCTCCTTCTACTAGCTTCTCGGTGTTTCTTTTTAGCAAATAATCTTCCCAGTTCTCAGTACATATGTTTCGGGTGAGGCAGACTGAGTATTTCTGGCCCAGCCAACACACACCATGGTCCAGAAGTTGCCATGGAGCCCATGTTTGGCCAAATGGAGACTGGATTAGGTGTGTGCTATGACCACAGTTAGGTTGATGGCATGTAATTTGTGAACTGACTTACAGAGAGTAGCAAAGGGGAGCTCTCTTTCCTGTAGGGATGGCTGAGATGATAGGGGACGGTCCTGGGACTGCTGGAGACTATTTGCTAACAGAAAGAGAGAGCCCATCCAATGAAGAAGCTAACACAGAAGTCAACAGAGAGGAGAAATGAGGAAATACCAATTTCTGATGGCATTGTTGAGGCCCTGGACCAATTTCCCAGAATTTTCAGTAACTCAACGCAGTAGTCTCTGTCGCTCTCATTCTCTCTCTCTCTCTCAATTCAAGCCATTTAGAATTTGATTTCTTCATGGGTAAACTCTGGCTGCATTAGAGCTAGCCGGATGATCTGGGGCCTGAAGGATGAAGGGAAAATATAAACAGTGACAGTTACCAAAGAACATTAATGAATTCAGCTATTCTAGTTATGACCGAGAGACTGAATTTGTAGAATCTTAATCAGAGATGTCCCTAATAGGCTCAGGGGCATTAGAAAATACCAGCTAGCAGTAACATCATGTCTAAACATAATCCCCAACTTAAAATGATCAGGTGTGCAAAACACATCTTCTCTTTTTTCAAATTGGCCTCTGGATCACTGATGTGACCCTGAAATGAGCTGTCTTTTGTGTTCTGCTTATCTATTTCTGCACGACAAACTACCACCCAGCAGTGGCTTTAAAACAATAACAGTCCTTTATTTTGCTCACAAATCTAGGGGCTGACTGAGCCCAGGTAGGCTTTGGAACTCTCATCTGCAGTCAGATGTTTGTTGGTTGGGCAATCTGCTCTACTCGGTCTACTGATTGAAATGCCAGTCTCATCCAGAAACACCCACTTACACAGACCCACAACTGTATTTGACTGAATATCTGGGCACCCTGTGGCCCCATCAGGTTGACACAGAAAATTAACCATCACATGGGGTAAATGTAATGGCACATAGGAACCCAGTGGAATCAACCATGAAACTGGATTCACCTCTGTGGACTTTGAGAGTTCCTAAAAGTCTAAATGGTTTTGAACAATCAAATTCTGCATAAAATTTTAGTAATGTAATGTAAGCATAAGCATGCTGAATGAAATTATATGTGTATATCTGTCCTTAATAGGCCACCTGAAGTGTTTTTTATATTCCGAACATATAAAATTTCAAATACACACAAAGATAGAATAGTATAATAACACCCCTCATATCCATTACCCAGCTTCAATCATCATCAATATTTTTCAACATTGGGTTTATCTACCCACTACACTTTTAGTTTTTGCTACATTACCTTAAATCAAATTCTAGACATCCTGTCATTTTGCACACAAGCTCTCCAGGATGCATTTCGAACTGACAAAGGTACTTTATTTTCCCTACATAGCAACCATTCCCTTATCACATCTAACATTTATAATGAATCCCTAATATCATCTAATATTAAGAGGGTTTAAAAAGTGATTTTGATTGTACATGATTTTTATCTCATCTTTGCTAATCATCTTGCTCAATACCCAGGTGTATATGAGATGATCAAAATCTAGTAAGGCAAATCAGAGTGACACAGACGAAAGCGCTTGACAGGAAAAGGTGACCACAGAGAGTTGCATGTTGGGCTGCGTGGTAGAGACTAGAAGCATTTGAAGCATTCAGAAAAGTGAGAAATCAGAGTGGGCTGCCTTGGTGGGTATGGCCGTGTACTGTCAACCTGTCACACACAGTCTTGCTGTGCTCCCCGGTAGCGGGTGCCGTGATGATCACATTCATAACAGAACCCAAGAAAATGATGGTTTCCTTTTGTTTCATGGGGAAAGTGATGGCTTTATAGATGAAACAAGGTGCCTGCCAAAGAAAATAGGATTTTTGCTTCTAATTGAAACAGCTTAATAACATAAGGGATAGTGCACAAAACTCTTTAAAATTCTGGGCTAATGCAAACTTGCTGCTGGGTCGCTGCCAACCCACCACACCTGCAGCATTTCCCCACTAATATTTCAAAGTGTCAGCTTAAGTGGCCCGAGAGCTGCCTGCAGAACTACGGTAATTGATGAGATATGCCTAGACCAGCTGAGATAATAGGGCACCAAGAAGTAGGCGAAAATGTCAGCAGCTGGGGTTCATGCTACTAATTTTGTTTTCTTAAAACTAAACTCCGTGGAATGACAAATCCCCCACTAAGAGCTAATCTGGAATTATACTCTTACCAGTTATTTTATTTATTTTGAATTCATACTTTCAGTCACTAAATACATAGCAAATATGAATCAAAGGAATGGATGCTTTCTCCCCCTGCATGTGTGGTGGGTGTCATGAGTGCTGCCCTCTCTTGGGTGAGCCTGACCACGGATGCTGCATGCTTCTCAACACCAGACTCTGGGCATCAGGGATGGGGCATGGTTAGCTTGTGATACAAAATCCATTTCCTCTTTAAGGTGACAATGTGCTGACCACTCCTTGTAGCTGTGCTGTCTCATGATAAACAGGCGAACACAGGCACAGAGCTCTGACCAGAGCAGAGACCCTCCTGTTTTCTATGGCACGCACGAGAAGGTGGGTTTGTGCAAGTACACCCTGAATGCCCCTGTTTCCCACTAGCTTGAGAATGTAAAGATCCCACCCTCCCTCTATAGTCTCATCTAGCAGAATGTATAGAAGAATGCATTGTTCAGCATTCAAGGCCAGGGGCATCAGGGGTAGCCAGCCTGGAGCATCTCCTTCGTCACTAAGAATATCTGGATGGCAGGGCTTGGTCTCCTTGGAACACTAGCCATGCAAGGAAGGAGAGGCCACAGATACTTGCTAGGCTCAGTTGCTATGCTCTAAAAACTTGGTGCATGTAGATCCCAGCAACAGACCCTTTGTCCAGATGGCCACTCCTGGACCCCCTGCGTGTAGATTCCCCCAATAAACTTGTCTTCATAACTATCTCAGGGTCTTCGGCCTCACCGGACCATCACCCACCCTTGGCTTAGATTCTTCTGGGGTGGACCAACACACTCATTCACCACTATATTTTTAGTCCAGGATGTGCCAGGACTAAGGGAGCTACTCACAGTACATGTATTTAAAACTTCAATGAACAATTTGAGTCAGATATCTCAACTAAGGTGTATGCAAAATAAGAATAAGCAGCAGTGATAAAATAAAATAATTAAGAGCGCAAGTGACACCGAATGACTTCTCTGTGCCAGACACCATGCTAGACTGTTTTTATGGACAGTCTCACTTATTACTTAGAGCAGCCTGCAGGGACAGATCGTGTTATGGGCTGCATGTTTCCAGTGGAGAAACTGAAGCTTACAGAAGTTGAGCCAGTTGCCCGAAGAGCAGCGAGGCAACCTGAGTTCACTGTCTACATTCTTTATTCACAGCAACGTGCTGACTCTTGTGCAGAAGGAAGCTTGGCCAATTTTAAGTGATCATTATCCAGTCTTGGTATGTTTGTAAAATAGATCTTACATGGTCATTCAGCTTTTTCCCCTGGATTTAAGAGCATTTGATGCAATTTCATGACTTATGTTTTAAATTCAGGGGGAGAAGTAGAAGATGACCATGAGAAATGATAGCGGGTATGTCCCAGGAAGAGACTTGAGAGAAACTGGGGTCGGCAAGGGAAACGAAGACGCTCTGGCAAGTGGCGTTCCTCAGGGATATTTCAAGTGCCAGTGCCTGAGAAGAGACGTGAGGAAGTATAAAAGCGTATGACTAGAAACAGAGGTGCAGACAAGGATGGATTAGTGCTCTAAGAGAGCCAGTTCTGGAAATAGCTTGTCATATAACAGCAGAGCTTCATTTTATGGCTATTCCTGCAAGAGCCCTCCCTGTTTTGCTTGAATTACCAACCATAGATGGAAACAGTTCAAGGGTACGGTTTTGAACCTTTAAACTCAATATGATCCTGGGATTTCAGATCTTTTATTAAATTTATTGAAGGGTTTTAAGACTGGCAGTTTCCGTTTTGTACTTGAAAACATAAACACTGTATACAAATATGTATATGTCTATGCACACGTATACAACGTATGCATTGTGTATACCATACAATACATAGATTATAAAAATTAAAAAGAAGCATATTTCCTTTGGCTAGGACCAGGCTATAACTGTAAAAGAATTATTTTTAAAAACTCCTTTTATAATTCTTAAAGGAGTTTTTTATTTGAAGTACAGTTGGCATACACTGTTACATTAGCTTCAGGTGTATACAACATAGTGATCCAACAAACCTATAGAGTTATGCTGTGTTCACCTCAAGTGTGTCTACCACCTGTCACCATGCAACACTAAGATAGTACCATTGACTATAGTCTATATCTGTAAAGGGAGTTTTTAATGCTTTCGTGAAAATATTTGAATTTATAAGATTAGGGAATATTGAGTGACTGTTTTTATTGCAAATACAGTAACAATCAAGACAAGATAGCTGTCTACCCTGTTTTCATTTCATTGCCTTTAAATGATGATGTAATGGCATATCCTACTAGAGATTGTTAACTCTTGTGTACCTGCTTATCTGTCTACCTACTTACCTTGCCTTTGGTGAGAAAACATGCTTACTTCTTTCTATATAGTCCTATGTAAGTGGTTGCGTTAGAGAGATGGATCCCATACAGTCTCTCTTAGTTATATATATATATAACACGAGAAACCTTTTTGCCTAAGGAAAATGCTTTGTAAGACTTTTGGTCTAGTGAGATTTATCAAAAGTTCTTTCTTCCCTTGATATTTGAAGCTGTGGCATAATGATCCTACAGAACTTCTGGAAGAAAAGGGGTTAATACCTAAGTGATGCTACCCTCAGTTACATTGGATCAGAATGGTTTTGACCAAGCCCCATTGATAGTGAAAGACAATGAGATTGCTCCAATAAGCTTATCTTGGAGAATGGGAGATGTCTATTCCAGTGGTGTGGGATAAATATAAGAATGTAATGTTTTGAGGGGAATAACTGGCTTCAGCACAGCATGTGGCTAATTCTAAAAAAAAAAAAAAACAAAAAAACTCACTATAAAGTAGTAGTTGTATAATGAGAAGCAATGACCAAGCTTCGGTGGTGTAATTAAACCAAAAGGGGCACCCAACATGGGACACAAATGATGCCAGAGAATGAATTTGATTTAGTAAAATAAAACCTTTCTATAATTGCTCATCAATTCCATGAATTGTTTTTGTGGATGTGGATTCTTTGGAACTTTCTACATAGATACTAATACCTCTAGTTTTCAACTTTTTTCCTGCCTTGTTGATTCTGGGTTTCCCTAAGAAGTTCTTCTTAAATTGAGCCTGATTCTTGCAGCTCTGAGGTGTGGCCCACTGTAGTTATACTTGAACTCTGAATGTGGTGGTAAGGTATTGGGAAGGGAAGCATTCTATAATCTTATGATTAAATCTCAGATATTTTTAGTGGACTCAAATCCTTGAGCTGTGACCTTCTGAAATGTTTCTTAGCCTTTATTAATTTTTCTTAATTATCCCCTTCCGTGGAATAGGGAGAATAAGGGGGCCCGTATTCATTTGATTGCTCTTCTTCTCAGAGAAAGCTCTAGTGAAGTAGATTTTCTTGAGGGCAAACCTTAAAATATTGAGCTCTAGGAGTATTTCAGAATGCTTATTTTCCTTGTCTTGTCTAAGTGAAGCACATAGATATTTTTTCTGTGATGTTTACCATTGGTGGGACCTGGGAGGTAAAGCATGTAAAAGATGGGGACCCTCCTAAGACAGGGCCGGTAGGAGTTATTAACATCCAAGCCAGTTCCACTGAGCCTGGAGTTTCCCTGGAGGCCGAGTATCTTCTCACTTACCTTTTAAATGTTTTCTGCCAATCACTGCATCTACAGCCTCTGCACCTGGGCTGTGGTTCTCTGTATTCACTGTCTCATCTGGTTTTTGGATAGCAGTTCATCTTGTGACCTCGACAATCTGATGACTCATGTTCATGAAGATATTTACCTATGGTTATTTTCTAACAAACTTGTTGATTTTATCTTTCACATTAATATCTGTAATCCCCTTGGAATAATGTCTGTATTAGAATGAAAAAAAAAAGATGCAAAATACACTTGTATTTTTAAATGAATACTCAATTTTCCCACGTTGATTTATTTTAAAAAATCAAAAGCTTCTTCAGTCTACTCTGAATTGCTACTTTCCTCCACACATCTGTATGTCCATTTCTGGATTCTCTATTCCATTGTTTCATTTCTATGTTCTTAAGCTGCCACAATTTCTTAATAACTGCAGCTTTTGGAGTAAGTCTGTTAAAATGGTAGCATAAATTCTCAAGCTTTGTTATACCTTTCCAGAATCATATTGAGTAATTTTGACCCTTTACATTATTCTGTAAATGAAAGAATCAGTTTGTAACCTTCTCCCAAAAAAGTCCTGGTGGAATTTTTTATTGGGATTGCAGGAGAAAATTCTTGAAAATTCTAATCTACATTCATAAGGACTAACCCAGGATACTGCACCGTGTGAAGATCAGATTTGAGGCTGATAAATTTATGATAGCAATGAGCATCTAAAATTCTAGATTAGGTACTACAAAACATCAAATTGATGAAGTAGAAAATAAACAAGAAGTTAAAAAACAAGAAGATAAAACATAATGGAAAGAAAAATGCAGTGTTTAAGGGTGTGTCCAGGAGTTACAAAACACATTGCAATTTCTTATTAAAATATCAGAACTGATAGAGAGGAATTATTGGGGAAAAAAGCAGAGGGAAAAAGGCTTTCCTCCACCACTTGAAATATTCAGCAGACAATAAATGAGTAAGTGATTTGGAAAAAAATGTAATAAAAAAAGGATAATTTTGAAAATACCAAACTTCTACCCTATCCTTTGTAAGAATCTTTGGATATTTGAAAAATTGTTCATATTATAGATTCAAAAGAAACTTCCATAGATGCAGAAAAATGAGCTTCCTGTAGGCTATCTTAACAGTAATTATGTAAAATAACTTAAGTAAAGAATAAATACATAAAATATCCAACCATAAAAAAAGAAAACATTCTTCTCAACAATTTTGGGTTCAAGAGTAAATCTCTAATGTAATCATCAGCTATTACAAAAGTAATGATAGTGAGAATAATATGTATATTAAAATGCTGAGTGTAGTAAAAATTGTGGTCAGAGGAAAATGTATACCCTTAAAAATTTGTATCGCTGTACAAGTAACAATTACAATCAATAGACTCACAATAAAAATTCCAAGAAAAGCATGAAGAAATAATGATGAAATTTAAAATGAGAAAGTAGTGATGAGGTTCATATGTTTAAAAAAATCGGTACATGAGAAAAAGATAAAAGTGAAAAAAAAATGCTTAGGTATGCTAAGATGGATATAATTTTAAAATACATGACAAATCGATTTAGTACAGTATAAAATGATGATTAAATATCTGTAAATCTCTCTATAAAGAAAAGTAAAAACATCAACGAAAAGATTATTTTTCATAAATGACTTATCTCTAGAAGTAAAAGAAACGACTCAAAGTATTAGGAAACTTAATGGACATTTATGAAGATATTCAAATTATCAGACTTCAGCTATTCTCCAGGACCACATGATTTTATAGTTGCATTTAAAAACCTTTCAAGGATCACATAATTCATATACAATTCTGTAAAACATAGATACGAGAGGAAATTTTTTGTGGAAACTAATCAGATTCAGTAACTCACTCAATCTTAAATGTATACTAATGTTCTAAATAAAATATTATAAATAAAACGTTAACATTTTTCAGTGATAAACTAGCATAATAAGGTTTAGAAGATGATATTCAAGGCAGGGTATCTTTTGTTTCTAACAGATGCTATGGAATTTTAAATATTATGCTGATTAGCAGAACTTTGGGACTTCTAGGAAAACAGGCTGTATAGATTGTGCAAAATTATTACATTTGAGAGTGGTAATACCTAATTACCTTTATTCTTCTGATATTGAGCTGTTGTTACCAGCTGTTCACTTCTGGATTTGACTTTCTACAGTCTGTGTGTTTCTGAATTTCTTCTTGAGTGTGGCTAGTTAAATAATTGGCCAAATAATCATTCAGGTAGCTATTGCCATAAAAATATATTTTTAAATGCATCTCCACTTAGTAAATTGGCATCAGTAATATTGATTTTGTTGTTTTTTTTAAGATTTATTTATTTATTCATGATAGAGAGAGAGAGAGAGAGAGAGAGAGAGAGAGAGGCAGAGACGCGGGACTGGATCCTGAGACTCCAGGATCACGGCCTGGGCCAAAGGCAGATGCCAAACTGCTGAGCCACCCAGGGATCCCAGTAATATTGATTTTGATCAGGGGCTTCCAAGGACTGTTTCTCTGGCTCTTTCTTTCTTTCTTTCTTTCTTTCTTTCTTTCTTTCTTTCTTTCTTTCTTTCTTTCTTTCTTTCTTTCTTCTTCTTCTTTCTTTCTTTCTTTCTTTTCTTTCTTTCTTTCTTTCTTCTTTCCTTCTTTCCTTCTTTCTTTTTTAAAGGAGGAGATTGCATGCAAAGAAGGTTTTTGTTTTTGTTTTTCCTTGGAGGGGTGGAGAGGGGTAGATGGAGAGGGAGAGAGAGGATCTTAAGTAGTCTCCACACCCATAGAGGAGCCTGACACGGGGTTCAGTCTTATGACTGAGATCGTGACCTGAGCTGCAATCAAGAGTCAAATGCTTAGCCAACTGAGCCACCCAGTGTCCCCTCTGACTTTTCTAATGGGGAGAGTACACCTGTGCCTTCATATCACCTCTACAAGGACTGATACCTCATTTTCTCCTCGACTCATTGTTTCAGTGTCCTGTCACCTGTACCCTGTATAGGTAACACTCCAGTCCCATTTTACTCCACACAGGGCAGAGCCAGGCTTTGTGGGACCTGAACTTTATACATTTTGGGTATTCTTCTTTAAGAAAAAGAGCACAAAATGACAAACTTAGGCATAAGAACTAGTGATAAAATAAGTCACCTTGAGTTGGAATTGTTAAAACGCTGATAAATATTACAAACATCCCAAATAGTTTTGGCTTGTATTAGATTGGGTTTCTCAGAAACATACCTCAAGATTAGGTTTTTTCCTGAAAGTGATTTAAATAAGGAATTAACCCCAGGGATGACGATAAAGCCAGGTATGTATGGGATTTTAGGCAGGGTGTTCAGAAGATAGATACCCTGATCTCACAGCTATCCTGGCCAAACGCTGAGGAATCTGCAGTGTCCATACCCAGGCTGATCAGAAATTGGTTGAATTCCCATACCAGGCACTTCTGGCTCTCCGCACCAAATGGAAGAGATGCACAAAATGGCAAAATGGGATCTGAAGAGATCAGGGCCTGGGTGGGGTTGAAGTTGATGTGAACTGCTCCTTGGTTCCCCATATTGTGAACTTTGTTTCTTCTCCACTACCCAAATCGTGTATGTGTGTGTGGTATCACGGTACTGCAAAAATGATATCTCTGCACCAAATGAGATGGCGCATTTGTAGGGAGAGATCTTCCTCAAAGCCATTCATGTACTTAGATTTAGCGATGCTTTAACCATTGGTGGAAGTAGCTGCACACCAAATAAATATATCCCCCTAAAACCAAACTAAATGCATTCCCAACCATACTTTCACTTAAGCAGGGTTCTGAAAGATAAAGCAACTTCATATGTTCCTTAGACAAGGCAAATGTGATGAAGGGAAGTAGGAATATAAAACGACAAGATCTTCATTGATTTTAGTTAAAAGAACTTATTTGTATAAATTTTACAAAAGCATGTGGCCATATGAATGCTTTTCTAGGACCCCGGCCCCCTCCCAGATTCTTAGAAAGGGCACATGAATATGAGGTGTCCTGAAGCTTAACCTTCATTAACTTCATCCTATATCTGTGTATGATTTCATTCTTCCTTTTATGGACCACCCACGAAATTTTTTTCTAACTTAAATAGTGGAGCCAAAGAGTTTTATTTGGCTGGTGTGAGATTAATAAGAAAACAAAGTGATGAGAAAGATCACACCTTAACACTAGACAGTACAGTTCTCCCTCTTCTCAACTACTTCATGATTTTTTTTTTTATTCTCTGGTAACTGACTATGACCAATATTCCAGAAATCTTGCTTTGCCTGTTGGCCTCTGTCAACTTGAGTTTACATCTGATAGACCCCATCAAATTGTTTTCTGATCTGATGTTTAAGGCGCACCTTTAATCTAGGTATTTATATTATTGTATTATCTGACAATCTCTGCTCTCTTGTGATGAAAATGTGACTCAGACCCTGAACTATGAAATGTTATTATACATCTCTTTTTGCTTAAGGGAAAGTTCTGAAATGACTGGGATGATGACAGGGACTGGAAGTGTCTCCATTACACACAACGACCACAGGCTGATGTTTGGACTTCTGACCACTCATCCAGTAGCTCCCAAATGGCATTACGTAACTCCCTAACCTGGCTACTACTCATTCTTCAGAATTCAATTTACCTGAATTTCCCTCCCTAGGATACTTTTCCAGATTCTTCAGGTGAAATGAATAGTTGAGTGGGTAACACATTACCCATTCTCTGATTATCTGTTCATGTCTAGAAATTGAGCTCCTTGAAGCCAAGATCGCATTTAATTTAGTTCTGTCCCTGTACCCAGGACAGTGCTGGACGCAAGGTAAGATCTCAAAATGTTTAAGAATTAGCTGGTAAAGATGAATTAACACAGTGGCTTTTGGCTGGTAGTGATTTTTGTCCCATAGGAACATTTGGCAACATCTGAAGACCTTTTTGGTTGATAGAGCTGCCATGTAGTGGACAGAGGCCAGAGATGCTGCTAAGTAACCTGCAGTGTGCAGGACAGCACCCAGGCTGGAAAACCTTGGGTGGAATAAATGCAAGAATGACCTTCCCATTCAACAATAAATCAAACGTGTTTTTATGTCATAAGGAACCGTGTGAAATGCAGCTATCATAACCGGAACTCAAGAATACAATTTGTCTCAGTCCTTCTGTTCCTAAACTTTTTATTTGTTCTTGAACGTCTGCCTTCAAATCAGGTCATGACCCGGGGTCCTGGGATTGAGTCCCACGTCGGGCTTCCTGCAGGGAGCCTGCCTCTCCCTCTGCTTATGTCTCTACCTCTTTCTCTGTCTCCCTCATGAATAAATAAATAAAATCTAAAAAAATAAAATAAAATAGAACTCACAGTGGTTTCATAATTCTGGAATATTCAGCATCAATAAAAGTCTTTATAATTAACTAAAGTAAACTGAAGCAAAACGAGACAGTGACCACATTTGCCCAGATCCTTTTTATCAGCATTGTCTAATGTATTAGAATTGGGGATGCCTATATCTGTCTCATTTTGTGAGACAAAATAAAACCTTTGTGTCTCATTTTCATAGATGCACAAGTAATGCTACTTATATTCATTTACTACAACCAAATCCAAGATCAAAGTCTATCTAGCTAGTTACTCATGAGAAGAAGCGCACATCTCACAGTGCATTAACTCTGTTGTGTTGTCCACGTAAGCTTGGAAAGTCTCTTCATTTTGGCTCCTGTCCATTCCTTCACTTTGGACTCGTTTAATATGTGCCCCTCGCTAATTGATCTTCTACTGTCTTTAGTAAATCCTTTCAGCCAGTAGGAAGACAAATGCAGAGCCTTTATTCTTGAATTAATGAAAACACAATGCCTCCCGACAAAGTCTTCTGGTTAAAATTGCAAATACAGAAAGAAAACACGACACAACATGCATCTAATGTAGCTAAAATTAGCTACCAATTTCAAGTCACGTTACAAAAGAAATTAATTAGAGTCCAGTGCTTGTCTGTGTACATGTTATTAATTACCCAGTAGTACTTCCACAACTGTTTGTACTTCAGAAATAATTGAATATTTTTTTTAACATTCTTGGAGTGCAAAGTGGTTTCCTTCAAAAGAACATGGAGGAAAAAAGCCTCAAGAAATTTTACTCAGAGAGGATCATAGAAAAATACATATTAATTTTGTAACCAAGAGAAAAAAATGGCCACGAATACAGTCTCTAGAAAAGCAAACATACTGTCTGTGTGTGTATGTGTGTGTGTGTGCATGCGCACACATGTGTTCATGTTGGCCGTTCATTGTATTTCCTTTGGATTTATTCTGTGCACTTATTTCTGCAGTAAGATGCATATATGCGTTTATATTTATTTTGTATTATAAAAAGCATTCTCTAGATGCAATTTATTATCCTGACTTTCCACTTATTATGTTATGAGCAAATTTGTCAATTTGTTAAATTTTTAACATGATTTTTAGTAGATACATAATGTTACATACTGTGCTATGTTAGCATTTTTTTTCACTTTTTATCATTGCAAACAGTGCTATAATTATGAATGTCCATAAAATTTCTTTACATGTAAATTGATTTTGAAATTGAGATCATATTAAAGTTTTTATTCTGATTTTTATCTGAATGCATATTATTTACTGTTACACCATTCATAAAATATTATTTAAAAATTGGCATTTAATGACCATATAATATTTCATGTTGTGAATGTACAAAAGTTATATTACATTTTTATATATTTGAAAATTTATATTGTTTGTAGTTTATTAGTAATATAAATAAGTTAAATATGGAAAATATTATACATGAAGCTCTTCATACTTCTTTTATTATTGTCTTAGGACAGAGTTAAGAAAATGATATTACTGGCCGAAGGTATAATCATGTATAAGGGTCTTTGTATATGTCAGATAATTTCCCACTAACTAGGATTTTTTTCAGCTTTCAACATTAGCACTTTAAACATTTATCTCTACTATTGAAAATACTATATTTAATTCCAAAAATAAACTAACAAGTTTGATAGATAAAATATAATATTGTCTTTACATTCATTTCTTTGATTACCAATGAGACTTGACCTGTTTTTGACTTTAAAAACCATAGATCAGTTTATTTTAAAAGGAAACATCACAGGGTAATCATGATAGAAAATACAAGTATTTCAATATGAAAATATTGAGGGAGGGTCTTAGAAAACTGATGAGACAAAAAATTATGTTAGCAAAAATAAGAGTCTTATCATTCATGGATTAGGAGGCTCAACAAAGTAATGTTGTCAACTTCCCTCAAATTATCCTGTAAGTTTTAATGCAATTCCTATCGGAATCCTAGTAGGTTTATATTGTACACATAGACGCATTTATTCTAAAGTTTATATGTAAAGTTTTAGGTGCTAGAATAAAATGATTCTGAATAGAAGAGAATAGAGTGGGAAGAATGTGCCAATAGAAATGGCTAAAAATAAATGCTTAGTGACTACACTTATTGACGACAAATGCTGGCAAAAATGCACAGAAGCCAGACCACCCCAACACTGATGAGATGTAAAATGTTGCAGCCACTCTGGCAGGCATTTTGGCAGTTTCTTATAAAGCTAAATATGTTATTGCCATATGAACCAGCAGTTCTCCCCTTGGGCATGTACCCCATGGACATGAAAACTCATCTTTACACGTGTACTCTATATACATGTCTGTACCAGGGTTCTCTGCAATAACCCAAAGGTAGAAACAGCCCAGATGTCCTCTAACAAATGGTGACACATCCATATTATGAAAAAGTACTCAGCAGGAAAAAGGGAAAACTAGTGATACATGTAACTGTATAATTGCATTTATATAACATTCTTGAAATAAAAAAAAAAAACCCAAAAAACAAAAAACACCATAATGGGAATAGATTAGTGATGGCTGGAGGT
Source organism: Canis lupus dingo (assembly GCF_003254725.2). NCBI lineage: Eukaryota > Metazoa > Chordata > Mammalia > Carnivora > Canidae > Canis > Canis lupus. Next base: position 40,697,152 of record NC_064266.1, read on the forward strand.
TAGCAGGAGTTGAGGATGGGTTGGGGATGGGGAGAAGTAGGGTGACATTAGGGGACACTGGTCTCAGAACTGCTCTGTAATTAGCATATAACTGGCTGTAATTATCACATAATTTTGTTTCCAACTTAAAATTTCAACCAAAACAGACTATTTTTCCCATTATCACAATTATTTAAAATATTCATATCTTGATAAATTTTAGTCCTATTTTGCAATGTAAAGCACCTACCAAATTGTTTGGTTATGGGACCTGAAAATTTGGCTATTATCCATGGACTTACTTTAAATGGTAAATTCTGGTAATTTTCATATGTTAACAAGGACCTCCTTAGATAGAATGCAAAGGCCTTTGCCAGTGTATCTCCCTAATATCCTGTGGTTCTCTGGAAGCATGAGCTTATCACACGGGGCTAGGTGGAAGCCCAGAGGACCGGGGCGGGGCGGGGGGGCAATGCCTGGGGTCCTGCTTGGTGCCAACTTTGGACTTCCAGGTAAACTGCAGGCACGGGGCTGAAGAGCATTTGCCTACCATTGTTTGGACTGGCAAATCTGTTCTATTTCAAAGAACAAAACTTGTTTAGGGTCAGCTGTCTGTCATTTTGTCATCTCAGCTCCATAAGTTAGATACACTAGTAAGAAATCCTCCAGGATTCTGGTAATATGTTCGCTGTCAGTATTGGTTTCTGGTTTTATCCTTTTCCATGGCTTCAAAGGGTTAGTAAGGGGAAACTGAGAGGACTTCAGTGATAGACTGCTGGCCAAAGAATATGAGAAGTCGAGAAGCTTCTTCTCACTGCCTTTCAAATTTTACACGATGCCTATTGATTAGAGAGGATTTTTGGTTTTGGTGCAATAAGTTAGACTGATTTTTCCTTGTGATTCTTTGTTATTCTTATGAAAATCATGTTGATGTTGCTATATAGCTTCTAAAACACTAAGACTATACTTATCTTTATATTTAAACATACTTATGTTTCAAATATCCATTTTATCTTTATTTCATTAAGAATTGTTTTGAGAATTGATCTATTCGAGCCCTCCCCTTTTGTTTCAAAAATTGACTTCTCTGCAATATGTGGAGTATTTATTTTCAACTAATCTGTGATACTAACTCATTATTTATTAAATTCTTATGTCTATTTCTAGGCTTAAGTTCTTATGAGCAGTCAATATTTTACTCATACCACACTGCTTTTGTTGCTCTGCTTTGATGCACGTTATGATCACAGAGAAGTTCACACTATTGCTTAGTAACTGTTTGCACAATTTCCTTGAATATTCTTGTTCGCTTACTCTGAGTAATAAACTAAATAAACATATGAGTTACCTTAGCAAGTTAAAAGAATATTCCCCTCTGGTTTTCACTGGATCATGTTAAGCCCACACACTGTTTTAGAAAGAACCATATTTTGCAGCATTGAGCCCTCGTATTCAGGGCGATCATCTATTTCCTCTTTTATTCAAATTCTGTTTTATGACCCTCAGTAAAGTTTGATGATTTCTTCAGAGCAATGTGGTAATTACTTGTTATGGTTATTCCTAGGAAATTGTAGTTTTCCAAGAGTCCAAGAATATTGTCCAAAAGGTTATTGATTGAAATATGCAATATATATGAGAATACATTTTGTTTACCATTTATGTTGATGATGAGTGAGAGGTCTCAGTTGCATTGAGAATATTGCAGTTTGGATAGTTTGAAGAAGTTCTGGACTATAGTGTTGATTACACAGCACCCACACAATGGAAGCCATACGTCCATTCACTGAGTGAAAATACTTACCCTTCAGTGCATCGCATGGAACATTTCTCATTAGTATATATTGTTATTTAAAATGTATTTCTAGTTAAACACTTTAGACTCTATTTATGTTTTTGTTCAGATGATGTCCAAAAGAGAGTATATTTATACTCGTATTGTTGAATCTATACATTATAAAGAAGAAGCGTCAAAATTTCCTGGAATCAGGGAAATTCAGTGCATAATTGCCTAAGGATGCCACTTTGCAGTTTCTGAATTTATCCCAAGTGTCTTTCTTACTAGCTCATGTGGAGTAGCGGAACCTCAGACTCTAGGGTTCATGATGCCAAAAAAAAACCTTTGTAGACCAGGCTTTTCAATGTATTGTCTTTTTGTCTTGGAAATCTCAAAGCAGAACTACGCACAGGGAGTTACCAATGAGAATATTAATTGTAGATGGCTCCCAAGGAAATAAATTATCAACTGTATCTGAATATCTCAGTTCTTGCTCTAAAATGACAATAATGTTCCTCAAGTTTCAGTATAATCTGATAGGATGCCATCAATTGAGCTAACACTTGTCAAGAGGCTTGTGGCATCTTTCAAAATCACAGATCTTAATGAAGGCTTTGTCAGGACCCAAGGTAAGCAAATTTGTTTCAAGTATCAAAGAGAATTACATTTCCACTTGTCCCTGTATAGTCAGGCTAAAAACAAAGGGAGAATTAACCTGGGAAATTAATTACTTGATACTGGGTTTGAATAAAAATCCTAGCAATATTGGCCTAAATACCTTTTTTGGTACCCATTTAAGGACCAGCAAAGTGAAACATCAAATTTAAAATTAGTGTTAAGGGGCACCTGGGTGGCCCAGTCCGTGAAGCGTCCAACTTTTGATTTTGGCTCCAATCCTGATCTCGGGGTCATGGGATTGAGCCCCATGTCTGTGCTGGGCTCAGAGTCTGCTTGAGATTCTTTCTCTCCCTCTCCTGACCTCCCCTGCTCCCCACTCTCTCTCTCTCTCTAAAATAAATAAGTAGCTCTTTAAAAAGTGAATGTTAAAATGAACTATTGCATCCAGAAATTATTGCATTGGTTGAATTCTTTGTGCTCACAGCAGAGTCTGAGCTTCAAAACTCTACTATTTTAATATAAACATTAATAAAAGTTTACTTTAGGTGTACTATCCTGGAGAGAGAACTCCAGTGGCTTTTAACATTGCACCTCCCTTCTCCTCCTACAAAAGCAGGGCGGATTTGTCTTGAAGAGGGCACAAGGGCATCATCTTCTCTTCTCACTCTCCTCTATTGCTGCTTTTAGATGTTCTTACCCTATTGCAACAAAGAGCGAGGAAAGGAAATGACTAATGCTTCCTCCATCTCTCTCCTGGGTTGGTTGGTCTAGCTTTTTGGCCTTGTAAAGATTTGTCCACATGGCCCTTTGTGCTCTATCCATCTGTTATAGATGAATTGAGCGCTCCCCCCACCTTCCCAGGGAATGTATGTTGAAGTCCTAACCTTTATTACTTCGTAATGTGACCTTAATTAAAAATTGGCCTTTGGAGAGATAATCAGGTTAAAATAAGATCATTCGGGGGACGCCTGGGTGGCTCAGTGGTTGAATGTCTGCCTTTGGCTCAGGGCATGATCCCAGGGTCCTGGGATTGAATCCCACATTGGGCTCCCTGCAAGGAGCCTGCTCCTCCCTCTGCCTGTGTCTCTTCCTCTCTTTCTTGTCTCTCATGAATAAATAAATAAAATCTAAAAAAAAAAAAAAATCCCTAATCCAACATGATGAGTGTCCTTATGAAAAATGGAAATTTGGACACAGAGTGAAGATGATGTGAGGACAGGGAGGATGCTCTGTAAAAGCAAAGGCCAATATATTGGAGTGATGCATCTATAAGGCAAAGAATTACAAAACTTGCCAGCAAATCACTGGACCTCAGGAGAGGCCCGTGGAGAAGATTCTTTCTCACAGCCCACAAAGCAATGAACCTGTGGACACCTTGATATTGGATTTCTGGACCCCAGGACTGTGAGAGGATAAACTTCTGTTGTTTGAGCCACACAATTTGTGGGACTTTGTTACGGCAACCCCAGGAAACTAAGATGCCATCCAAAATGCCAGCTCTCTTGCAGGGTAGATCTTTTGAAAGCCTGACAAAAACAATGTCCTCCAGCTTGTTCTGTGACATGAGCCTTCTGGCCTGAGTGTGACCTCTTCCACCATTCCCTGGCCCCCGCAGAATAGCTCCCATCCTCTGGGACTCCTTGTCTGAGTGCTGGCCCTGTTGGTAGGGTACCAGAAAGAAGACTCCAACCCAAACATCTTCCTCAGGCAGTGGTCACACTTGCCTTGAAAAATTCCTACCACACAAGGTGTTGGGAACATTAGTTTCCCCACTGTTGAGCATACATGCAAGCAGGGGGTAACATGCCAATCCTCCATTCTTGATCTTGAAAAGTGATTATTCTGAACCACCTCATCATCGAAAGGGTCAGTCAGTGGCTCCTTCTCCCTCCTCAGAAGGGTGTGAGGATAGTCTCTGCCTGGGAGCACTCCCTTTGCAAAGAGGTGGCAACCTCCTTTGGTCCTTCCATGGTTCTGATTTGGGTTGGGTGACCCAGGGTGGTGGCAGGGTCAGGTTTGCTCTTGCATGTGTCACAGGGCCATCTGTGAGGTGTCTGACCCCAACTTCTGGAAACTTTTGAACTTAGACTACGTGGTAGTTAGCTCCACTTGCTCTCAGTTTTTGCCACACTTCCAAAATATTAGAAAAGATGCCACTCAGTACCTTGTTAGAGATGGATGGTGGTTCTGCCATTAAATTAAAATATTTTCTTGTTTTCACTCTCTGTCCTTGTCATACTTTTGAAAACATCTTGCCTGTGCCTGAAAAGACAGAAATTTTTTCAGACATCTTATAAATAATTGGTCATTTAGTGTTTGGTTTGTCATTGAGGTTGAAGAGATACCTAAAACAGTGAAACCTAAAGGAAAACATTTCAATTGCTTTACCTCATCCTGACCCCTAATATCAGTGTGTGTTAAGCATTAGTGCTGTTCCGCCAGTATTTCTGGATCTCTGTATTCTGGGTCCATGATAATATAGCACTTGCTTGGTCCTTTGAAGTCTACCATGGACTTGTGACTTGTTTTGGCCAATGAAATGTGACACTGTCACTTCTGGGTGAAAGCTTTAAGCACTAGTACAAAATTTGCAAACATTTTTTCCTCTCTGTCACTATGTCTGGCAATGTCAAGATAGTGGCAGCTCTGTCAGCTTGGGTCCTGGGGTAAGGGCGATGCGGAACTGACTTTCAGCTTATTAGCAAGGCAGGCAGTGAGACCAAGAAAGAGGGTTGATCTCTGCAGACACCGAAGCATTTTAGTCATTTGTTGCCCCGGTATGAACTGGCCTATTCTACTTGGATAGTTGTGATCTCTTAGACTAGAATCACCCTCTCTTTTCTGTTTTTTTTTTTTTCCTCTTAAACTAGGCCAGGGATTCCGAATACTGTCCATATACCTAGCTTCTCCCCTCTACTCCAGAACACATACACCCAACTAGTCATTTATTTTTTTTAATTTTTTAAAATTTATTTATGATAGTCACAGAGAGAGAGAGAGAAAGAGAGAGAGAGGCAGAGATATAGGCAGAGGGAGAAGCAGGCTCCATGCACCGGGAGCCCGACGTGGGATTCAATCCCGGGTTTCCAGGATCGCGCCCTGGGCCAAAGGCAGGCGCCAAACCGCTGTGCCACCCAGGGATCCCCCAACTAGTCATTTAAATACAAATAGCATCACAATGTAACCTATCCAAAACCAAATTATTGATCATGTGCTCCCTGGCATACTTATCTGCAATAGTTTCCATCTGATGAGTGTACTACCATTTACCCAAATATATCTATTTACTCTGTCAATAAATCCTGTTGAGTCTGTTTTCAAAACTATGCCCAGTTCCCATCTGCTTCTCACTAGCTCCAGCACTACCATCCCGGTGTAAGCCACCTCTGTCCTTAACTGGACTTCCATAATTACCTCCTGAACAGCTCCCTGTTCAAGTCTACCACCTGCTGCTGCACAGCAACTAATTCAGCTCGTCTTTTCTTTAAAATATAAATCAGATCGTGTCACTTCCTCCTCAGTCTTCCCACGGATTCTCATGAAACTAAGAATTAAATGCAAAGACCTTTCAGTGACATACAAAGTCTCACAGAACATGGTCCTGTCTTCTCCCATATACTCCCTTATTCACTGGGTTACGAGCACGCTGACCCACTCTCTTTTTCCAGCTGTGAAGTACATGTCTGCCTCAGGGCCTTTGCAGTTCTTATTCCCTGAACCTAAACATTCTTTCTCAAACATTCTTATGCCTGAGTGTCTCACTTTATTTTGATCCCAACTTAAACATCAACTATTGAAAGAAGTTTTCTGAGTGCCCAATAAAAATTTTCCGACTCTTCAACTATCATTTTAGTCTGATTTATTTATCGCACCACCATTACCTAATGTCATATATATATCGATTAACAGGTTTTTTTCCTTTTCCTGGTGTCCCACTTCCATGTAATCTTTATGAGTTCATGATCTTTATCTGCAATATTTACCTTTGTACCTCCAAAGCCAAGAATGGTACCAACTCAATAAATACTCAGTAAATATCCGATTATTGACAGAATGAATAAGTGGGCTAATAGACAGTAGAGAAGATAAGCATAACAATTTTCCCTCACCAGGATTCACAATGTAATAATAAGCATAGGCGAATAATTATAATTGACTATGTAACCAGACTATATTTTTAGATTAGCACATAATTTTTGTCCCATGTAATCTTTATTATCTCAAAGTTCACTCCCATTGAAATTATGGCATTAGCCATTTCAATCTAAAACTAAACAGTGGATACGCTTGCTCAGCTTTACGCATCAAATTTTTATTGTTGTGAACAGTATCGCACAAACAGATATGTATGAGAGAACAGTATCTGGCTCACTGAATTTACAAAAAGCAAATAGTCTTGTAACTATAGCGGAAGCCATGAAATAGACAAACTAGTCTTGTCATTTTCCCCAATTATAAAATTCTTGAAAACAATTTAAGGTTTGATATTTTTAGTAGCATATTTTCTCTAGGGAATATCCCACTGTGGTCACATAGTCGACCTGTCAAGTGAAGGCAGAACAGAGGCTAGGGCCAGGGAAGGCAAGGGGGGAGTCTCCAGCAGGAAGAGAAGTGGAGAGGACACACCTCACACTCTGTATATAAATTCTTCCCAAATCTCTGGCTGACCCTTGTATACATATATGAAAAGCCCGATGGGTTCTCCAACCCTTGAACCACACATGCGCAAGAAGAATACGTAAAGATGAATGAATTAAAGTGAAACTGAAGCTGTGTCCTCAGAGATGGAATTTGCAATTTGAGTCCTACCAAGTTCGTGCTCTGTTAAAACAAAACAGCAGCATCCTTTCAAGAAACACAGCAAAGTGCCAAAGTCGCTCAGTGTGTTGGTTGTGTTTCCAATTGCTTCGCCGCACAGAGTACCTGGGAAACAGAAGTAAAGACATTCACCTGAGATTACCTGAAGCTGACCCAGACATGGTTTGTTGAAAAGGGTAATGAAAGCTATTATAGCTTTGATTAATAGAAGGTAAACTAGTCTGGCGATGAATGAAAAGATAAGAAATATTAGCAGAGAGACAGAAGCTCTAAGAAAACAACCATATGGAAATCCTGAAATGGAAAAATGCAATACCTGAAATTTAAAACAAAACAAACAAAACAGCCCAACTGGAATGGCTTAACTAAAGAATGGAGATGAAAAAGGAAACAGACTTTGGTTTTGAAATAGTATGACATTGAATATGAATTGGAAAACGGATCAGAATTTTCCACGTTCTCAGGAGAACTGAAGATTTCTTTATTTTTATTTTTAAGCTATTCTTGTAGGTATGTTGACAATATCTCTTATGGCTTTAATTTGTATTTTTCTGATGGCTAATATGTTGAAAAGAAATCTTCCTGTGCTTATTTGTCATCCATACATTCTCTTTGATGAGCGTCTGTTCCAGTCTTATAACCATTTCCTAATTGGATTATTTGCTTCCTTACTGTTAGTTTATGCTCTGGGTACAAGCCTTTTGTTGTGTATGTTAGGATCATCCTCAGTAGGAAAGCTGGACTGAATCTGTGAATACACAACTGGGAGAAGCAAACGTGTCTTTCTTTTGAAGGGGTTTTGCAGGTAGATTATTTAGGTTGGTGGTTAACTTTCTGTACTTCCAATATATTATGCCAAATGCCATCGGGCTTTTCATATATGTATACAAACTCTCTCTCTCAATCTTTTTTTTTCTTATTTTGCAAAAGGTAATTCGCAGTTTTGATATTAAGTGATAGAATCCAGAAAAGTAACATTTTTCTCGGTTTATTCCTTTCCTGTCAGATTTATCACTATCTCCTCTTACCGTACGGCTCAGATTTCTCAGGAAAGGCTTTCTGAACCCTAACCTAGGCACTCTTACTGAATATTCATTCCATTTGAAGAGTGGGAGGATGAAAATGTTAAAACTATGACATTTTAAAAAGCTACTGTCGCACCCTTTAATTTCTTCATCTGATCCATTTGGCTTGATTTCTACATCTGATGCATTTTGCTCTTGAAAACCCACTTGCCAGGTTTTTTTCTTTTCTTTTTTTTTAAATTTTCCCCAATTCTGCTTCCTTCTTTCCAAATTGCTTTTCTGGGATCACACTGCCTAGTGAATCCTCAGCATGGAAGTGATGATTCAGACTCTTTTTTTTTCTACAGAACTGGGCTAATAAAATCCGCAAGTGGATTTGGGGTGAAAACTACTGTTTTGCTGCTGTTGATATATTATAAGCAAAAGCATATCTGCCCTTTGGTATTGGACTGCCCCTGCACTATTGTGTCTGCCTTCCCCGTGAATACCCGGGGGTGCTCTGACTCATGTCCTGAGTTCCCAGATGTACTTTGAAAGGAGCAGTCGAGAAAAGTCAGTCCCAGGACACCATCTGGAGGTCCTTGTAGCACTTTGTCCTTGGACCCTCACGGAGCAGCTGCCCTCCATACATATGCACGAGGTGGATGCTTTCCCCACCACTCCTTGTTGTCTAGCCTAATTTACTATTGATGAGATCTCTGCCCTTACCCTTTGCAGAGCACATCAGGTCATTGCTTTGATTCCCTTTTGTTCTCAAAGGGCATTTAAAACAAAGCTCAGTATTCAGGCTGGATGTTGCATACTTGGGGAGAGGAGAGCGGTAGGCTCAAAAACAGCCTGTTCTTCATTAAATGAGAGTTCACTGCAAAAAAAAAAAAAAAAAAAAGCAATCTTATTTTATAGGCCTTTTATTCTGTTTCTTTTAAGAGACAGACTACCGTATTAGTTTATCATATTAATGGAGAGCTGACGTATATTTAACAATGTGTTTTCAGAGCTCTAGTGCATTTCAGCAGGTATCAGTCCATCACTTTTATATGTCCTGTATCACTATACATTTACAGTGAGGAGTATACAAAAGCAATCTGTGATGTAAACTTATTCTCAAATGGTTTACAGTGGAAGAATTGGGGAAAGATCTCTTGACACACATGAAACAATCAGGTAACCCTTGACTGAGTACAGAAAACAAGTACAAAAGGAAACATACACCATCTTTTTTAATGAAAGCAGTAGACCTGACTGCTGCTAAGCAATCACAACAGGATGAGATCATTGCCTGGGAATCATGGTGGGCTTCCTAGAGGAATAAAAAAAAAAAAAAAAAAAAAAAAAAGGAACTATATAAATTTCTGTTACCTGCAAGAGAAAGATATAGGCTGGATCTTGGCAAAATAATTAGAATCATGGAAAATGCATTCATACTTTTATTTTGGTTATTATGCATGTATGTTTTTGGCAAATGGTAATGACTATATCAGAATTATGTATACGGTGGGTTAAGCAAATAGGAAGGGACACCTGGGTGGCTCAGTGGTTGAGCGCCTCCCTTCAGCCCAGGGCGTGATCTGGAGTCCCCGGATCAAGTCTCACATCGGGCTCCCTGTGTGGAGCCTGCTTCTCTCTTTGCCTGTGTCTCTGCCTCTCTCCCTGTCTCTCTCATGAATAAATAAATAAAATCTTTTAAAAAAATAAGCAAATAGGAAGCAGTTTTAAGATATGATAAGAAATTTAGAGAAAGTCAGTGTAAAGTTGGTGAAATGACTGCACACAATATTATCAAGGTCCTAAGACCCTTGTGTCTTTCTGCTTTGCCTGGGGTTTTCATCCTCTTTTCTTTGCCTCATCCACACAAAATGGCTGCTATACCTCTAATCTCACATTTCTGTTGTTATAGATTTTGTGAGGTCCTGCTTAGCTCCACCTTCTTCAGGAGTGGAGGATGGGAGTGCAGCAGACCTGTAGCCTTCAGCCAGCAGCCCCCTTCAGGAACAGCCTCAGCTCAGAATCATGCCCGAGGTGGTGATCATCTAACTATGGACCTTTAGGGGCAGACCTTTTGTGCAATGTGGTGGAATGATACTGAAGAGTCATTTTGTTCTCACTGTTCCTTGTGGTATTGTCTGGGTTGTCTGTTGACATTACCTTGAGGCTCCTCTTCCTCCTCCACCCGATCTTGCTTCCTTCCCTTTTACAAGTTTTGATACTATGTCAGCTCCTAATAATATTCCTGCATGCTAATCTCTTCTCAGGGTCTGCTGCCTGAGTAGCCCAAGCTTTGACACATTTTGAGTAGAGATAAGCTTGATATGATAGGAAAAAAAAATAAGGCCCATATTTAGGAAGGCCAAATTTATCTCAAAGGCCCAGGAGAAATGTGATGTGTTCTCACTGACAGAATGGTGTTTCATGGCTACCTTTAGCTACAAGAGGCTGAGAGCATGCCCTTGGGACTGGCTACCTTACATTCTCAAACAGAATATGAGACTACCAGAAAATTCTCAGAAGACGTCTGCAATACTGAGAATTGAGTCACCATTAACAATTAGACAGACGGTAGGTGTCATTTTTATCTGGGCACATTGTCTCCCCAAGTAAAGAATCAGGCTCCTATTATTGAGAACGAAGGCAAGAGTGAGAATTGGGTAGGAAAGTATTATCCTGCACACATAGAAGTAATAACGTTGATAACTAATACTTACAGAGCTCTTACGAGGTATCAGGTATCGTGCTATGCAGATTTGTATCTACCTGGTCATTGAATTTTTTCAATAACTCTGTTATTAAACCCATGAGATCAGCAGCCCCAGTGGCACAGTGGTTTAGTGCCGCCTGCAGCCCAGGGTGTGATCCTGGGAACCCGGGATCAAGTCCCACGTCAAACTCTGCATGGAGGCTCTGCATGGAGCCTGCTTCTCCCTCTGCCTGTGTCTCTGCCTCTCTCTCTCTGTGTCTCTATGAATAAATAAAGAAAATCTTAAAAAAAAAAAAAAAACATGAGATCTATGGGACTCACAAAACATTGCTTTCATGTCAATATTAATGCACTATTTATAATTTTTTTCTTTGATAGGACTTGATTTATACTGAGAAATAGATGCTTTATCACTTATAATTCTCATGCTCAATTTTAAGATGTGGCATTATTATTAAGCCCATTTAACAAATGGGTAAACTGATACTTAGAGGATTTACTTTACTTCCTTGAGGCCACACAGCTGCCCAGATGTGAAACTGGGATTTGACCTACCTCTGTCTGACCTTTGAGCATACTCTTTTCAGCACTTTGTTCTTCAGATCTATTTTTTTTTTTTTTTTTTTTAGATTTTATTTATTCATGAGAGTCACAGAGAGAGAGAGAGAGAGGCAGAGACACAGGCAGAGGGAGAGGCAGGCTCCATGCAGGGAGCCCAATGTGGGATTCGATCCTGGGTCTCCAGGATCACGCCCTGGGCTGAAGGTGGCGCTAAACCTCTGGGCCATAGAGGCTGCCCTGTTCTTCAGATCTTCTGCTGTGGTTAAGAGCTGTCAGCTTCAGGCTACTAGGATTCTGTAAGAGACTCAGATTCATGTCCTTAATATATGCTAGGACTTAGGCTTGATGTGGGTAGAACTGAAAATCAACCTGTTATCCTTGAAGAGTGCATTCAAGTGGGAATCAACAGAAATGTAAATACCAAGTCAGATACAAGGTGATTGGTGCTATAATAGCAATACATAAAAGCTTGTGGGTAAGGAAGGAACAGCTAATTCTCCCTAAGATCATAGGTAACTCAGAGCCTGAAATCAAGTAATTTCAGGGCTTTCATAAGACATCATCTTAGGTCTTGAGAGGCCTTTAACTATGACATAACTCCTTTCTGTGTTTTGATGAATATTCACTCTGGGTAAAGTGAGGTAATGCCAGTATGAGCAGAACCCCCATGGTACTTTGGCTACATAATAAGTGGCAAAATTTATTTTGCTCATGGGTCTGCAATTTCAGTAGGACTCAGCATTGAGAGCGTGTCTCTGCTCTACTCAACAGCAGTTTGGCTGAACCAAAGGCCGGGGCTAGAATCATCTGAAGGCATGCTCATTCACACATCTGGTCATAAGGCTGGCTCTTGGCTGAAACTTGAGCTGAGATTGTCAGTATCTAGGCATAGGGCTTCCACATAACACGGTGGCTGGGTTCCAAAGGAAAGTGTCATGAAGAGGGAGGGAGAAAAAGAGAAATGGGGGGGGGGGAGGAAGAAGAGGAAGGGAGAGGTAGGGAGGGAAGGAGACAGAGTAGAGGGTGAGTCCCTATCTCTATGATCTAGCCTCAGCAGTCGCATGCTCGCATGCTGTCACACCCACCATACACCATTGGTCAGAGATACCACGAGACCCTGATATGAGCAGAGGAAAAATTAGCACCACCCCTGAACTGGAGAACGGCCAGTCACCATGTAGAAAAAGCATGTGGAATGCCACACAGCCATCTTTGGAAAGTATAGCCCTTCGTATCCTGCCTTCTGGTCTCAGCACCTCACATCCCTCACCTATGCAGAAACACACAGCTTCTCAGCCCTGGGGCCCCCAAGGCTTTTCCCTTCACACATTGGACTCAAGCTCAAAGTCTAAGATACTGTTACCTAAATCTGGTTCAGTTGTGGCAGAGGCTCTTTAGCTGTGATTCCTCTCCACTCTTTGAGCACAGTTCTCCTGTTCTCTATCCCTATGAGCTAAGAGGGGATTTACCACCCCTTCTGTGTGCCCCATGTACATGCATAAGATAACAGCTATAGATTCCCCCCGTTCAAAAGTGGGAAGGGGCAATGAAAGGGACATAGGGGGAATCCTTGGGGTGGCTCAGCAGTTTAGCTCCTGCCTTTGGCCCAGGGCATGATGCTGGAATCCTGGGATCAAGTCCCACATCAGGCTCCCTGCATGGAGCCTGCTTCTCCCTCTGCCTATGTCTCTGTCTCTGTCTCTGTCTCTGTCTCTCTCTGTGTGTGTGTCTCATGAATAAATACATAAAATCTTAAAAAAAAAAAAAAGAAAGGAACATAGGAATGGTCCATAGTAATTCTGAAATCTAGCTAGGAGATACTGGTAGTTGTGATTAATATACCATCTTATAGCCTAGAGGCAGTTTTCCGTGGCTCTTGGGTCCTCCTTGTGGGCTCTTGATTGCTCAGAATGAGCAAACTTTCATTTCCATAAGAAGTGTCTGGCACTTGCAGATGAATAGTTTTCTGAGACTGCTTTCTGCCTGCAGTCATTCAGTGGCTCATGATCATCTTTTCATTCTGTGCTGTCTCTGTCATGTTTAGTCCTACTGGGTAGTGTTTTTGCAGATCAATTTTCATTAAAAGCCCCTGAACCTCGTGAGAATCGCATTAGGTATACTTCGTTAGTAAAAAGCCAGCCCTGCCAATCAGGATCAGCCCTTCTTTACCTTGGGCTTTCTCTAAGACTGCTGGGGAGCGCTCCTTGCTGATCCTTGGAAGTCCTATTGCTTTCATGGAGAGAATCTCCAAGGCATGCTTTCGAGGCCCCTGTTGATTTTAGGCACCTTCTGAGGTCTTAATAAAAGGTTTTATAATTACATTCTTAGCTTCATCTTTAGACCTTGTTTCCTGCCACTGTCGTGGATTTTATCTTTGCCCAGAAGCCACTTCTTAATTTTAGCGTTGTTTGCCAGCTAAGGAGGCTGGAAATAAGAAATGGTTTTGTTGTTATTTGTGAACTCAAAAACTCCTGGTTTCTTTACACTTCTTCATGTTTTATTCTTTAGCTTATCTCACATTTTCCTACAGGCAACAGGAGGAAGCCAGGTGGTGCTTGCAACTCTCTGCCTAGAAATCTCTGTAACTGGACCATCCAGCTCATTAGGAGCATTTTTCTGTTTTCCACATTACTACAGGTGATGCAAAATTTCCTGCCACTAATGAAGGTCCCTTTTTCTCCAGCTTCCAATAATATTTTCTTCATTTTATTTAACATCTCACTTTGCCCTAAGCTGTCATTGGCAAGTAAGGCCTGGCTCCTGCTAGTAGCCTCTTCACGACGCTTTACACTGCCTCTTACCTGAAGCCCTGTGGTGAAGGCATCTCTACATGTTTCCATTTGGTGTGGCAGCACCACACTTCTAGCTACCACGTCTGGTCTAGTTCCTATGGCTGAATCACACGGTCCCTTAGTGACAACAGGGGTTTTACTGAAGAAGCTGTGATTTGTGCAAGGCTCAGCGGGCCTGGTTTGTCTCTCTCCCACCCATCATGCATCTAGTGGCCTGTGCTGCATCCAGCTGAAACGCTCACACATGACCTCTCCACGGATTCTGGATCCCTCCCCATGTTGCCGTGGCTGCATCACGAGGGTAGGCACACAGGGAAAGAGAGAAGGAGGGAGGCAGAAAAAGAGAAAGAGAGACAAGCAGAGAGGGAGGGAGACCTGGGGACACATGGACACATGTCCACACCATGGCCTAGCCTCAGAGGTCACATTGCTCCATATCTGTCACACTCTGCTGATCAGAGCAGTAAACAACCCCTTGAGCAATTTCCAGGGAAGGGAACTCACACCCTGACTCTTGGCTGAAGGAATGTCAATCTCATGGTAGGAAGAGCATAGGGGAGAAAACGCACACATCTGCAGAGCCGTCTTTGGAAAATGCGAGGTGCTACAAAGTAATGCTGTGGATGCGGCCAGTATTAGAGGAAAGTCTATATATTTATGGATTATGTAAAAAATCAAGTAGAGATTAGTTTATCCTATGCTGGCTGCCCACAACCTGTGCGATGTTGACCAAATGAAATAATGCCTTTGCTTCCGTTTCTTTATATGAGACTTGTCTTATTTTCATATAGTGGGCATGTCTTCTATTTGTCTTCCCCTCATTTCCTCCCTGTTGTTTGGGTGATTGTTTCCCTACCTCGGGGGTGGGGCGGGGGGTAACTCCTCCTAGCAATAGCAATAAGAGATCTGAGAACCTACTTATCACCTACTTGAGAACCTACTGAGAACCTACTTATTCCAAGGCAGGCATGGGATCTGGGCTAAACCCCTAAGAGTCATCCTCTGGTGAATTTGAGGAAGATGAATTGAACAGAGCTGTTTCAGTGGCAGGAAGAATGCAGAGACTGTTGATCCTTTTACCAGTGAGTGAGCCTTCCAAAGACTGGTCACCCAACCTTACCTTCAGTTCTGTGAGATAGAAAGTAGTATGTCAGTAAGTGCCTTTTTAGGCTGAAGTTAGCAAGAATTGGTTTTAATTGCCACTTAACCAGATAAAAGAAGATAATACACCCTACCTCATGGTTGTAGGCATGAAATAAATCCATGTACATAAATTGCTGGACACACTGTAAGGATTTAATAAAAGATAGTCTATTATTATGTTTTTAAATAATCTCTACCCCTAGTGTGGGGTTGGGAACTCATGACCTCAAGATCAAGAGTCACATGCTATACTGACTTAGCCAGCCAGGTACCCTGGTTGTTTATTATTAATAACAATTTATCAACAGCAAGTATGACATTTGCCTCATACACCTTCCTCCTTCCTGTTTTTCAGCAGCTAATTCACGGGTGGTTGATGGGAGGCAGCCCAGTGGGCCCTCATTCGTTAACTGTAGCTACCATGGGCTAGATTCCATCTTTCTCTGCACTCATTGTTGAGGCCCCACTCTCATTAAGAAGGACTTAGGGGCACTGAGGTGGCTCAGTTGGTTAAGCGACCAACTCTTAGTTTCAGCTCAGGTAGTGATCTTAGGGTGGTGAGATCGAGACCCATCAGGTCGGCAAGAAGTCTGCCGGAGATTCCATCTCCCTCAACCCCTTCCCTCTACTTGTGCATGTGCTCTCTCTCTCTCTCTGTGCATGTGCTCTCTCTCTCTCTGTTTCTTTTTTTTCTCTCTCTCTCAAATAATAGATAAATCTTAAAAAGAAAAAAAAAAAAGAAGGACTTGGGTCTTTGGGTCATGTGGACTTCTATTCCAGCAATCACTTTAATCCATGGTCTTTGTTACTCAATCCAACTGCTGTCGTGTGGATAATCTTTTCTGTAGGAAGATGTTCTATATTTGAAGGCAGCTGTACTTACACCTGTGAATCTTCCTTTTCAACAGGCTTGATAGGTGAGGCTCACCTCCTTCTGCATTTTTCACAAAATAAGCAATTAGCCATCTCCTTGTTCTCAGGGCTCTGTTACACTGCTGTTGAGTTCAGAGGGGCGAGACACTGTGACACTGGGCTCTCTCGTAACATCCTCAGTAGTTTTGATCACCTCTGACATACTTTGAGGTGGTTTCTGACGATGCAGTCATTATTGTGCCCATTAGAAGATTCTAGGAATGTAGTTAATATTTCCTCGGACAGGATGGTATGTGAGCATGGTATACTATCATCCTGATGACCTTGTATCATTTTTTATTAGGAAAATACGCAGAACCCTCATTATCAAGGGATGTTGTCACAGGATCAGCAGTGAGAGAGAAAATAAAAGTTCTTTGGGAAATGGCAGAGCTTCGGGCTAATTCCAGGTTAAGAGGGCACAACATATCTTACTAAAATGTAGCATTTTTCATGAAAACATGAAATATTGGGCAAGTTCTGTACCCCCTATGTCTGTGTTTACACATGGGTGAGAGGAGGATAATTATATTATCTCCCTTGTAGGACTCATTGAGATCATGCCTCTAAAATGATTAGCACATTGTTTAAACATAGTAGACATTTGTTAAATATATTTGATTAGTTTATTATTTCAATTCTTACCAGTGAGGGAGGATGCTGGGAGAAGTATACTGGAAAAGTAGGCTGGATTTGATAGCGCAGATTTTGAACCCTGGCTTCAGACATGTCTCACTGAGGAAACAATTTAACTTACCTGACCATCCGCTTCCTTGACAAGTAAAAATCAGATCAAATAGAATTTGCCCATATCCAGCCTGGTTGGATCACATGATAGATATTTAATAAGTTTTTAGCTATTTCCTTGGAGCCATGCAGAAGCTCAATCCTATTTATTTATGTGACCTTGGGTAAGTCACTCTCTGGCCACATATTATTCACCTACAGAATGAGGGGCTTCAACTGTATTACCTATATTATTCTTTCCAAGCCTGAGGTTGTAAAACTATGGTTCGGAAGCAGTATTGAAGTCTGAAATAGTTTGTGTTCAGTCAGTAGTATTTATTGAGTGGCACTGTATGCCAAACACTGTGCTAGGTTCTGGGGATTTAAAAAATTTTCTAAATATATAGCCCCTGCTCTCAAAGATCTCAGATTACTTGGGACCCCCTCCCCCTGACACACACACAATTAGAAAATAACCTAGAAGGGAGGTGATGGAAATATGTTTATGGTATTATGGAAACTCAGGAAGGGAAAACACTTAGCCTTTCCTGAGGACATGAGGTTATCTTTCATAGAAGACATGAACCCTGAAAGCCACATAAACTTTAGGGAGAAAAAGTATATGCTGAGTATAATGGGGCCAGTGAGGCAATTCTACAATAAGAAGGTGAGCAATAGCATGACTTATAGGAAAGTAACCACTCATCTCTAAACATGGACAGGAAAGAGCCATGGCTGCAAATGTTAGCAAGAGCGGATCTTGGTACACATTGCAGACCATGCGAGGGGCTCTCCCTATCTCCCAGGGGTAGGAATATATGAAGGCAGAACGGCATCTCAAAAGAAACATGTTGTTATGTTGAAGATCACAGGCTCTATCAGTACGTCCCCAGGTATAAGCATTATGGTAGTAGGCAGTTTGCAGAGTCATAGATATCTGTCATTTGTGGGTGCCTGTGATCTTTGAACACCGATATCCTCTGACTATTGTATATTCTAGACTTTTTTTAAAGATTTATTTATTTGAGAAAAAGAGAGAGAGTATGGGGAGGGGGAGAAGAAGAGAGAAAGAGAATCTCAAGCAGATTCCCCACTGAGTTTGGAGCCTCATGTGGGGCTTAATCTCATGACCCTGAGATCATGACCCAAGCCGAAATCAAGAGTCAGTCACTTAACTCACTGAGCCACCCAGGTGCCCCTCTGATGCTGAAGTCTTTTTTTTTTTTTAAGGTTTTATTTTATTTTATTTTATTTTTTAAAGATTGTATTTATTTATTCATAGACACAGAGAGAGAGAGGCAGAGACACAGGCAGAGGGAGAAGCAGGCTCCATGCATGGAGCCTGATGTGGGACTCGATCCCGGGTCTCAGGATCACACCCCAGGCTGCAGGCGGAGCCAAACCATTGCACCACTAGGGCTGCCCTGATGCTGAAGTCTTAAGCACGTGACATCCTGAACTTTTAGATAATGTTCCCAATGGCATTCTGTGGATGTCTTGACTGACTTGATCCCCTACTGGCTGCAGGACCCACAACATTCTACCTTTTCTCCAGGCTGACAGCTGGTTTGACATTCTACTTCAGCCTCTTTTCTGGGATTACCCTGCTCTGCCATTTGATGTCCCCATTGTATGAGAGTCAAAGTCAACTCAGGAATTTTATAGCTTCAGGTATTGCTGCGCCAAGGCCAAGATCCTTGTGAAGTGTCAGTACCTCGATTGGCATGAAACATCTTCTAAGGTGGCCTCTAATTAGGCTGCAGGGGAGGAGTGCTCTCTCCTTCCCAGTTCATACTGGGCCTAGTCATGTGACTTTCTTTGGCCAAAAGAATGCTCATGGAAGTAACAGGGCCAGTTTGAAGCAGAGCCTTTGAGAGTTCTGGCTTATTTCCACCAGCCCTCTTGAGTTTCTGCCCACCCCCATTGATGAGTTGTGCTCATTGTGGAATGGCATTAAGCCAGGAAATGACATGGTCATGTATGAGTTTAATAAAGGACAGATTTGAAAGGTATCAGCTTTAAAATGGAAAAGGTCTTGTCTGATGTGGATGGGACAGGGATAGGTGTGCTCACAGGTGCTCACCTGCTAGTCTGTCAGCACCATGGGTGAAGAAACACCATGATTTTGGATGGAGTTAGACAAATCTCCTTTCCAGATGGTCACATGGAGAGATTAAGAAGTTAATTAATATATTTTGGGTTTCTGATGTGACTTGGTTTCTCATCTGACCTCTGACCACTTTTCCTTTGTTTTTATGTATTCTATTTTATTTATCTACTACAAAGTGCAGATCATTTAAGCTTATACAATACTTGGAGAAACAATCAAGATGGTGATGGAAAATGTGCTGAGTTCCTGATCAATTCTTGAATGTTAAATTAAAGTTGATTTAAAAAAAAAATACTGCAGTTAAATTGTCTTCATCCAGTTTGGGGAGAGTTTGAGCCACTTTGACAAATGGTAGAGACTCATCCTGCATGACTGACTTGGCTAAATTCTGAATCCCATGACTTGGGATTCCTATTTGAGGAGTTATATATCTAGGCAAGTGATTATATAATTTAGTGATTTCCTAAGAGAATTTAAGAGTTATTTTTATTATCAGTAGTTGTCCTCCTTATTTATATTCTAACTTTCAAAGCCTAATCCCTTCATATAATCTTTGTCAGCTCTATTTTTTCTGATAGCCCTGTTTCACACTCTTTCTTGATGAACCCAACAGGGAAGAATACCAGAAAATTGGAAGAGGAAAAGCAAACATTTACTGAGTGCTTACTACCGCCAGATGTTAAGATGAATCATCTCATTTGAGCCATCAGATCTGAACGCTTAGGTAACATTATTGCCCTGTTTTTCAAGTTGAGGAAACTGAGTTTCAGGAGCCACTTTCTCCACCACGGATGACTTGGTAGTTGAGATATGATTGGACCCAAATGTAGCCCCATCTGCAGTTCAACATGCGGTCTATGCTTCACGTTTTTTTTCTTAATTTATAAATGATTTATGTTTTTATTTTCAGCATTGACTGACATGTTTAGTGACTTAGCCTAGGGATCTACTCCGCACTTTTGAACAATCTAGTCACAAGATGCAAATAACTATTCATAGATTTTCCTTTTTCTCAAATGAATAGAAAGCACGTGTTATGGCACAGAAGCTCCCAGACTTCTTTGTGAGGAAGAACCACCCAGGATGGGGATCTTTTTCAAAGATGCCATCCCCAAGTTCCATGTAAAGAGACTTGGGCCCCTTAGTCCTCTGCAAGTCAGAATCTTCGTTTTAAAACACGCATAAGTGTCGAAACACACCACTACAAGAAAAACTGCTATAGGATCTGGTACAGAATGTAAACCAAGAAATGTTCGCTGAACGAGTTAATGAATAAACAAATAGTTTAGAATATAACGTCTAGCAAATAAACCACAGTTCTATAAACAACCAGAATCTGAATTCTAACTTGAGTTTGTTACTTCCTGCTAAATTAGCAGAGGTGAAGAGCTTTTTGTAAGTAAAATAAGAAGCATAAAATATAGTAATGAAGAAGTATAGTATAGTAAGTATAGTAGTATAATTAGTATCGCAGCTATAGCTACCAACTGATTCCGATTCATTTTACTCTACCTCCCTGAATCCGGGGCCTGTACTGTTTATCAAAGTTTAAATACTAATTCTTGAACCTTCCCAGGGCTTGCGTTGGTCTTTATTTTCTTATAAACATTCCTCTTTACAGAGGCTTTCTCTGTACCTTCTACAACATCCCTAGTTAGGCTTTCTTACTCTGTCCTCTTTTACTTATTTATTATTTAAATTCAATTTGATTAACAGACTATGTATTATTAGTTTCAGAGGTAGAATTTAGTGATTCATCAGTTGTATATAACACCCAGTGTTCCTGCCATCAAGTGCCCTCCTTAATGCCCATCCCCCAAATACCCCATCTCCCCCAACCAACTGCCCTATTTTATTTCCGCCTTCGTATTTACCATTTTTTGAGCTCTCTTGACAGTTTCCTGACTTGTCAGTCTCTCTTCTTGCGTGAAATCTTCACAGGATCAGACCAGGTCTGCCTTACTTTCATATCTGCAGAAACTAGTTGGGGAATCCATGAATAATTTGTCTATGTATGGATCGACCTATTTGAATCAAGGCATTCTTAGTCTGGATATGATAACAAGACACTCAGAGAAAAGTCAAAAGTTACGTTAAATATATGATTAACTGCCATTTTGACTTATTTTATGAGGCTCATGTCTCATGTGAGTTTATTTTGAACTTTTCCATCATTTTTCAAGTATCTTCCCCAAATAGGCCCTAGTATAAACCAGACCTTCCCTTGGAGATGTTAGTATAATTTTGGAATAAAGTTTTTTCCCCAAAAATGTCAACTTCACTAGTGGTGTATGCCATCTGGGGGAGCAGCTGGAAAAAGGAAAACAGAGATTGGATGGGGTTCAGCTCAGTTTCCATCATTTCTGGTGTCAAATAGCTGTCTCTTTGTTTACAGGAATCTAAACAGCAAGTGTGTGAGAAGGGTTTTAGGGAAGACTCCCAGGCATGGAGAAACAGGATATGAAATTGACAAAACAGGTGGTAGACTAATTTTGAAAAAAAAAAAAAAAAGTAAAACACCTATTACTAAGTAAAATCCTTTGCAATCTGTTGAGCAGCTAATCCCAGGAAAGGAAAAAAATAAAAGCAGGCAACTCCCAGGCATCACAGTATTTGCAACAGAAATTTCTGTCTAATTTATATCACTTTTCTAACTACAGGTGTAGTGAAGGTTTAATGTATTTTTGAAGTATTCAGATGCCCACAACAGCAATTCAACAGCTGTGGCTAGAGATGTGTCTTCTAGCATCAGATGAGAAAGTGCATTGTCACTCTGGAAAAGCAACAGAGTTTTCTGCATTTTCTCCTTTCCCTCTCTTTCTTTTCTTTTTCTTCCTTGGTTTCTTTTTCTTTCTTTTTATCCTTCCTTTCTTCCTTCCTTCTTTTTACATTATTTTCTTTTTATTAAGAAGATGGAATTATTTGTTTGGGATGCTAAGCCTGATCACCATCTTAACACATGGAACCAAGTGACCAGATGTCACAGATGCCACACTGGAGACCGAGAAGTATTGTCATCAGGCCAGCAGCAGTTTGTTCCTTTATTAGACTGAGTGAAGCTTTCAACCTACTGGTGGTATTTAATAAGAACTGTGTTATTCAAGATGATGAGCAAGGGGGAAGAAACCAAGCATCTGTAACAAAAAGTGACGAAGACCTCTCTTCCCTGTCTTCTTCCCAACTTGACCTCATTAGAACTAGAATCAGCAAAGTGACATGGAAACCCACTGGGCTATAAAGAAAGGAGATCTGGACTTTCTTCTGTTTTGTGACCTTTAACAAGTTAGTCAACCTCTTGGGCTTCAGTTTCCTGATTTGTAAAATGAAGGAGATTTGGGCTCCCAGTACAAAAGAATATTTTTTTATAAATTGATTTTTTTTCCTCTTTGATAGACATAGTGAACAGGTATAGTAATAAATAAGCCTTATGTGCCAGGCCCAATTCTAAGCATGTAACACATTTCAACTTCCTTGAACCTCACAACCAACCTAGTAGACATATGTTAGTATTATCTTTATTTTCTGTCTGACAAATGTCATTCTGACATGGAGACAGAATTTGAATCATGGATTCGAAATCATGAATCATTTCGAACCAAATATTTGGTTCTTTAATTACTTTGCAAGGAACTGAGTTTCTATAATCCCAGGTTTGGTTGCTGGTCCTGAGCTTCTCCAAATAGTTGTTTACGCCTGAGTGAATTATTGTTTGTGCCTCACTTTCTTCATCTGTGAGAGATTATCACAGTACCTTCCTCATGGTTGTGTGGAGGAATTGAATGAGATGATACTGTTATATTAGCCAGAACAGGTTGGTTTATGATTCAGTAATAACTCAACTTCCAAACCTCGGTGGCTTAAGACTACAAAGACTTTTGTCACCATGCCTCACGCCCAGTGCAGTTTGTAAGTTCTCTGCTCTATATGGTAACTCATGGATTTAGGCTAATGGAAGATCTAACAGTTTAAGGATAATCTGCCCTGTAGTCGAGGAGGAGACAGTTGGAGAATTGCATATTTTGATTTGCCTCATCTGAATGGGACCCACACCCCAGCCTTTGATCAGAAGTAGTCATGTGGCTTTGCATAATTATAGGGGAGCTGGCCATGCAGGACAATCAAATATTGGGTGATCACTGCCCTCTGTGTCACAAATATGAAGGCTTTACATAAGACTTCAGGCACAGTTACTGCTTAGTAAATGGTTGCTGCTGCAATCATCAGCCTTAATCATAATCAAAGCATTAACAGAATTTTATCACCTGTGATTGGGCATTTAAAAACTGATGCTGTAATTTGGAGTGCTCAGTATGGTAACTTTTTAAAAAAGATTATTTATTTATTTATTTGCAAGAGAGAAAGAAGAAATGAGAGCACAAGCAAAGGAGAGGGAGAAGCAGACTCTCCACTGAGCAGGGAACCGGATGCAGGGCTCAATTCCAGGACCCTGAGATCATGACCTGAGCCAAAGGCGGACACTTAACACATTGAGCCACCTAGGCATTCCAATATATGATAACTTTTAAGAGGCATTGAAATGCATGGAGATTAATGAGAATAATAGAGGATGATTTTTTGGAACCCCAACAGATAAAAGTATTAATTTTTCCTAAATTATGGAACAATTTGAAATAATTACTTATATAGTTAATTAATTCTTATTTAGTCTCCCCTCCCACCCCCGCCATTATTTCTATCTGTGTTACACTCACCTATTCATAAACAATAAAAAGTTGGGTGTCATCAAAGGAACAACTTGCTCATTTCATTGGCTGATAGAATATAAATCATCTACATCCTTTTATGCCCCATCAGCTCATTTATAAGGTATTGCCCTTTATTATGACAGATTTTATGATATTTTGTGATGACCAGTCATGGAGAGAAAAAGGTTTAATGCACTGACATCTAATTTTATTATCTCTGGTACCCATTCATTTTTTTAGAAGCATTTCTTGACTTTGTGCCAGTTTAAGCATGACGCTTTAAAAACTAGATGATGACAGGGTCGGGAATTAAACCTTTAAATCAGAACGGGATTAGAAAGACAAATCACAGAGAGATTTCAGTCATTTAGTCTCTGTCCAGCATGTTAATAAGTGGTACTCACAAAATAAAAAGCACATCACACAGCCTGCTCTCTGTAAGTTGTATGTGTGTTAGGTTTCTGAGTTGGAGGATGTGTTGGAGGATGTGTTGTTCACATGGGCCCCAGATAAAGGACAGGAACAACCATGTACTGAGAGGTTGCTCTATCCAAAATATCATGCTGGGTGTTTTCCTTATGTTCCCTCACTTTATCTTCAAAAACTACTATGAGGGAGATACAGTTTCCCACATTAAAATGTGAACATTTTTAAAAATGGAAGAAAAATGAGGAAAATTTAAACTTGCTTTGCACACTGACTTTCTCTTCCAAATACCTGCCTGCCTTTGCTTTGCATCTGCTGTTCCCTCTGGGTGAAATGGTCTTTGCCCAGATTTTGCATGACTGGCATCATCATCCATACCGATTTCTTGGGTTTAGGGAGGGATCTTCCCTATGGAAAGTCATCCCCTTTTACATCTGCTGTGTTCATTGTTATGGCATGTACACACATTCCATGATAAGACAATACTTTGTTGTTTATGAGCTTATTGGGTATTATGTCTTCCTATTTCCACTAAGGTGCAAGCTTCTGAGGTTAGGGGTCATGTATATCTTACTTTTTTTGTTGTTACTTAATTTTAACTCGTTTATTTTTTTCTCCAAACCCTTCATTTATTTATTTTTAAATTTTTAATTCAATTAATTAACATATCACGTATGATTGATTTCAGAGGTAGAGGTCAGTGACTTAGTCTTACATAATACCCAGTGCTCAGCCCCATCACCCCCAGTTACCCCCACACCCTTCCCCTCCAGCGACTCTCAGTTTGTTCCCTATGATTAAGAATCCCTTATGGTTTGTCCCCATCTCTTACTTTTTTATCTCCAGAGTTTAGATGAATTTCTGGCAAAGAGTAATTTCTTAGAAAGTACTATTTCAAGTGAATCGATATGTTTTTTCGCTGGGGTTGCTGAGGCTCCAAAAAGAGGAGTCACTTGCTTAAGATCACATATCGCAAAAATGCAGAGCTGAGTCTGGAACCCAAGCAAAAGCTGTAGCAGGTAACATTGATCGCATAAATTACTTTTGTGTCACTCACTATTCCTTAGGATGGTGCTTTGGATATATTACTTCAGCTAATCCACATTACAACCCAATTACTTTTTAATTCCCATTTTACAGTTGAGGAACGTGACTATGGGGTGGAAAGGCTCAGCAACGTGCACACGGCCTCCCAGCTCCCTGTGAGCACTCTGCACCCTATCCCGCCTCCCAAGCTGTAGTTTTCAGGTATCACATGTTCTTTTATTTGGTAAAACCTAAGAATGCTCTTTAGCTAACCTTCTCTGCCCAGGTAAGGGGGAAGGGAAGTGAAATACAAGTCTTTCAATTCTCTGCCCTGGCTCCATTCACTGGGCCCAAGAATTGCAGTCTGCTTAGCTGTAGGCGCTCAGTGAATATCTGTTAACGTGTGAATAAGTGGCTTCAATGGAATGCAGAGCATTTATTTCAGGATCAGGGAAGCTGCTTGGCTGATAAGTTAATTGCTTACATTGTATCATTTAACCTTGCTAAGATTTCGACAGCTGGGTGGGTGTTATCCCTCCTTTATAGGGAGGAAACTGAGAACAAAGAAGCCATGTATTATCATACTTGTTTATATTTCTTTTTTCTTTAAGATTTTATTTGTTTGAGAGAGAGAGAGGGGGAGAGAAAGAAAGAACAAACGGGGAAGGGCAGAGACAGAGGGAGAAGCAGACTCCCCGCTGAGCAGGGAGCAGGACTCAGGGCTCCATCCCAGGACCCTGGGATCATGACCTGGGCCAAAGGCAGATGCCTAACTGCCTGAGCCACCCAGGCACCCTCATACTTAAGTATATTTCAATCATTTGTGTGGGTTGACTTTATGTCTGGATTAAGAAGGTTGGAAAGGAGTTGGACAGAGCCAGGTATCCATCCCAGTAATGGTACAGACACTTAAGTTCACACTCAGGGGGATTTGTGGGTTTTGCTTCCCCCCAGCTTTCATTTACTCTAAAAGAGAAGTACACAAAGTAGATGCCTAAAGGCAATTTCTTATACAAAGTTCTTAGCACCAATAGTGAGAAACATTCTAGTCCTAAGGCAAGAAAACCAGTTCTAGACAGACAGCAGATTTTATCTTTTACACTCCATGCTGCTAAGCCTGGTAGTCTTTCTCATATAAATACAGTGATTTGGGGATGCTTTGCTTAAGCACATTATTGTCCCAACTGCCAGTGGGAAAGGGGGTCCCCAGACACTACCTGGGTGCTCCGTACTTGGCCATGGGGAGGAAAGGTCAAGCTCAAGGAAGGACAAATGGAGATTCTAGTTCTAAATTTAGATCTTTCCTGTGTTAGCTGTGGGACGTTTTGGGAAAAAAATCACGAAATTCCTCTATGTTTCAATAGTCTTCAAATCTGTAAAATGGGGCTAGTCCCTCCATAATATGGTGGTTGTAACAATGACAGGAGACAACATGTTAAAAATGTATAGCACAGATTCTGGCTCAAAATAATTGCTAAAAAAAATATTAACCAATAAAACCAGTGCCTTTAAATAAAAATTCAGCAGCCTGGTGGCTCAGTGGTTGAGCGTCTGCCTTTGGCTCAGGTGGTGGGATCCTGGGATCCTGGGATTCTGGGATTGAGTCCTGCGTCAGGGTCCCCATGGGGAGCTTGCTTCTCCCTCTGCCTATGTCTCTCTGCGTCTCTCATGAATAAACAAATAAAATCTTAAAGAAAAAATTCAGCAGTGCCAGTGCCCATTGTGCCTTTGTTGTTGACCTTGTACTAGTACCGTTGCTTACTTATTTGTCTGCTCCTTGTTTCCAAGCCTGGTTATGTAAGGCAAGACCAAGACCACATCCTAACCATTGCATTCTGGGTAAATTGGTTATATAATCACGTTGACCTGCCACATTGGCATCTTTAATCATTTTAAAAGTAGTTCTGACTTGACCATATTCTTGTTTAACTATCTTAAGCAAATTAATTAGCTTTGTGGGGCCCCTGATGCCATTAATTCATGGTCTATAAAACCTCAGACCTAATTGAACTTTTTAATGTTGTATCTTTACTACCTGATATAAGTGTCTTTTAAATTATAAGAATTGCTAGAGTTAATACCTTATTAAATAGCTACATATATATGGAAGTATGAAACATTTCCAAGATTGCCAAGTAATCAAAACTCAGATTTTAAAACAAAGATGACTTTATTTCTCTTTTATGATAACATAAAAATATCAAGAAGTATGACTGTGTTGCAAGAATAGTAGAAGGGTCTCCTATTTCCAGTTTGCCAAGAGTGTGCGGTCATGGGGCAGCAACTGGTATCTGAAAGTTAATCAGTAAATGTTCATTAACTGAAATACATAAATAAAGATATATGACCTTGAAAACCACAAAATCACAAATACTGCTTCATATGCATTAGGATGGCTGTAATCAAAGAGATAATCACAAGTGTTGGTGAAGATGTTGAAAAACTGGAACCCTCAAACACAGCTGGTAGAGATGTAAAATAGTGCAGTCGCTTTGGAAAACAGTCTGGCAATGTTCAGCAATTCCATTCCTACATATATATCCGAGAGAAGTAAAAACATGTGTTATCATAAAAACATCTTACATGAAAAATCATAGCAACATCATCCATAATAGCCAAAAGTTGAAACAACCCATCAGCTGACGAATAGATGACTAAAATGTGATACATTCATATAACTGAATATCATTTGGAGATAAAAAGGAATGAAGCATTGGTACATGCTAAACAGAGGAATTTTAAAAATATGTTAAGTGAGAGCAGTTGGTCACAGAAGACTACATGTTATCTGATTCCCTGTTTATGAAATGTCTAAGAATCAGCAAACTTTTAGAGCTAGAAAAGAGATCGGTAGATCCAGATGGTTGTTGGGGGAAGAAAGCGGAGAGATAGACTGATTGTGTAGACTTTCTTTCTGACCTGACAAAAATGTTCCCAAATTAGATCATGGTGGTGGTTCCACAAGTCTGTAAATATAAACCCCATTTAATTGTACATCTTATTTAGGTGAAATATATAGTATGTGAACCATAGCACATAAAGCAACACAACAAAGCTGGCCCCCTCCCAATTCTTTTAAACTAAATTACAAAAAAAAAAAAAAAGAAAAATATTAGATAGTACTTGGAAGTCAAATCAAGGGGCCGTATTGAATGTCAATATGAATAACAAATGTGATAAACTGAAATATATTACATATGTTAGGACCCCATGGATTCATAATGATACTTTACAACTCATTGACTTGCTTTAGAGAATATTAGGGAGCCCATTTATTATTCTAAACATAGGGACATGAAACATCAGGCATCTAACCTGCCTTTTCTGTTGAAACAACATCTCCCAGAGTAACCCAATTTACTTATCAAGAAATGCTTCTTTTTGTAGACACATCCATCTAATAAAGGAAAGGGCAACTAGAATTTCAATATTGGCATTTTACATGTCCTTAATGAAGTCATGAGAATAGGCAATAGGTCATCAGTCATCACTAATATATTAAAAAGAGATACCACTATTAATTGGGTACTTCCCAATGAGAATATTAAATAGCACCTTTACATTTTTGTTGCCAAAAGAAATCGAACCTCTGAACAGAGGAGTATGTTCACTGACATAATGGAGAAGCAAACTATAAAATCCTTGGATAAATAATCCAGTTTCTTCAAGACATTAATTCCAAGAGGGAATAAAAAGAGGAGAAATTCTCGATTTAAAGAGAATTAAGGAACTTATCAAAATATACTGTGTGGGCCTTGTTTGGATTTTGATTAGGAAAAACCAACTGTAAATATATATATTTGACTACCAGAAAAATTTCAACACTGACAGGATATTTTATGGTATTAATATTGATGTGATAATGATATTATGGCTATGTCTTTAATAAGAGTCCTTATCTTTCAGAGATACATACTATGGTATTTATGGATAAAATTATGTATGGGATTTGCTTTAAAATAAGCTAATAGCAGGGTAAATTCAGTAGGAGTGTATCTAATATAAGAATGATCGTAATTTGATCATTGTTGTAGGTGGTGATAGATACATAGGGGTTCATTACACTGTTCTCTCTGAATGCATTTGAAATCTTTTATGATAAAAGTTAACAATACATGCACTTGAAATATTCATGCAGGTGTACATACAAGCAAAAGATGTGCATTAAACGCATTAGAAAAATTGCCTATTGGAACTGGTGAAGAATTGAAGCAATGCATATGAATGCAGGGAAGGAATGAAACAAGGAAGGGATTTGAAAGAACCAATAATAATTGTGTGATGTGGAATGAGGAATGGGATTGATCTCACCCACTTTACCTGAGGTCCAAAATGGGAACTGGAGCAAGAAAATCCAAAGTTGCTTCTATATTAATGTCGGTCTTACATGCATGCAAATATGTTTTCTTCACTTGGAAAGAAAGTTGAGAAGGACCACCAGGAACGAAGTATTCATCAGTGGGTTACCGAGTATGCATCTATGCCCAGGAAAATAAAAGTAACAGCAGCAACGAACACAGAATGTATGCTCTAACCATCAGATCCGACTGCTTCGTGGTAAGTAAGCCTTGTTAAAACAATTGCAGTTACATTAATCAATATATTGTAGGCTCTAATAAATTGTTTTGTAGATTATCAGAGAGATTCACTTAGGCTGTAAGGGTTTTTCTAATAATAATAAGAACCATTGAGCATGAGCTACATCTTCTTCTAAGATAATTCATTGTGGAAGACCACATTAAACACAGAGTCCTGCCAGTCGTCTATGTTAATTCCAATTTTGCATGTGGAGAGGTCACTAAATGTTACCTTCTGGAACTCATCTTATCATTATGAAGGTATTTTGTAGTCACGCAAAATATCTCAGCCAAGATGGTAATGGAAGTTCATTTTAAGCCTACCGTTTGGTCAAGAGCCAAGTGAATTAGGGAGCTCTCCAAGATGTTCCGCAAAGTACTTCTCTGAAATCATCATAATTTATGTTTTCTTTCCATCAACATTCCACATACCCAGGTAGCATCCGGAATTGTAAACTTAGCTCTGGATAAAAGAATACAGTCTATGGCTACTTTTTCTGTGGTCTCCTGGTGTAATTTTCAAAATAAAACTTATTGACTGTCACTTAAAAAAAAAAAAAAAGTCAGTTTGGCTTTCCTTGGGCTAGCACAGTGCTGGAGGTTTTCCTTTCTTTTTTGTTTGTAATAACATTTATAAAGGTGTTGAAGGGCGGAAACGGCGGGCAGAAAACTGGTTATGGAGAAAAGGCAATTGTAATAAGGTCAATCGAGATAAGAGAATTTCATTGGCTTATATAAACAATCATTAAAAAATCAGTCTGGTTTCAGCACAGCAGGAGTTTGCTATCCAGGTAATGTCCTCAAGAATCCACATCAGAGTCTATCATTCTGCTCTACTTCCCTGAGAGTTTGCTTCAATATCTCATGGATTCTTCTCCCTCATGATGGGAAAGACGGCCCCTGTGTCTAGGCTTTTGCTGCTCAAAGTCCCAGGAGAACCTGGCCCCTGCCCCTGCCCCCACCATCCATCTGTGGCCTTAGTTTACCAGATCCAACAGTGCTTTGTTGGAGGTTGGTTTTGATACATATTTTAACTATTATACATGTGACAAGAAAAAAGGAAACCACTCAAGGGTAAATATTAACATTATTTTTTCTCCCTTCTCCTCCCAGGAAGCCCGTTTTTTGACATGGGTTTGGCACCTTTGTGAGGCTGACAAATATGAGGCAAGGCATACAGGCAGCCTTGGTGAAGAGAGAGAGAGGATAGTGGGTCTCTTTCTAGGAGAAAAAAAAAATGATAAGGCTACTTTCTGGAAAAGAGAGTGCATTCTGAATCTATAATTTGACTTACATTCTATCCTTTTTATAAGTTCACTGCTCCCATTCCTGAGGACTGTGCTCACAACATCTAATCACAGGCTGAAGGCCCCGCCTCCATATCCTCGCAGGGTAGAAGGAGTTTCGACAGGAATTTTGAGAGGAACACAAACATTCAGCCCATAAGGCTGTACTTTTTTAATTCATTATTTTTTCTACATGTAAACAGTCCGATGTATGGTTATGGCAGAAGTCAGCAAAATAGAACTGCTGAACCAAGTTGTCCTGCTGCTGATTTTTGAAGAACTAGGAGCTTTTCAAATGAATGGTCTTATAACTTATAAAAGGTTGGGGGGAAAAAACTATTTTTTAAAGATTTTACATATTTATTCATGAGAGAAAGAGAGAAAACGAGGCAGAGACATAGGCAGAGGGAGAGGCAGGCTCCCCTCGGGGAGCCGGATACTGTACTCGATCCCAGGACCCTGAGATCATGCCCTGAGCCGAAGGTAGACTCAACCACTGGGCCATCCAGGTGTCCCAAAAAACTATTTTTCAGACACAAAAATTATATGCAATTCAAATTTTACTGCCCATAAAGCTTTATTGGAACTCAGCACCACTGACTTATTCACATATTGCTTATGGCCACTTGCATGTTCTGAGAGTGAGTAGTAGTGATGGGAATGTGTGGCCCTCAAAGTCTCATATGTTTACTACCTGGTTATTTACAGAAAATTTGCTTTTCCCTGGTCATATACAAACCCAGAGGAGATGGTCAATGAGAAAAACATGCCTCAGCTGGGTCATCTGAGGACCTGAAGACGGGAGGAAAGTGAGGGGCACCTGGGTGGCTCAGTTTTGAGTGTCTGCCTTTGGTTCAGGTCGTGATCCTGGGATTAGTCCCGCATTGGGCTCCCCGTGGAGAGCCTGCTTCTCCCTCTGGCTATGTCTCTCCCTCTCTCTGTGTCTCTTATGAATAAATAAATAAAATCTTAAAAAACAAAAACAAAAACAAGGGATTTTAGGGTTTCTCTGTGTGTATGTATTTCTGTTTGAAAACTGTGATAATCTTTGGCCCGTGGACTATGAAGTCAGTAGCATCTGCCAACACTTGTGGGAAGGTAATACCGAAGATTTGAGACTGCCTTGAACGGTCGGCCTCCTTGAATAGTCAAATAGCTGACCTTCAAGTGTCCTTGTAGCCTTCCCATAGACCAGTGTTTTGAGCTTGGGCAGTGTACTCATGGAAGGAGTGACTAGGTTGACAACAATCATACGCTTTTTTCTATACAGCTTGGGATTGCAGGGGAAGAATTCTAAGGTTGGTGATCACCTGTCATCAATCAATCAATCAATCAATCTCTCACTATGTATAAATGTATTACATTATAGATATATATCTATATAGGTATGTATAGATATATATTATTATGTTATATAATACATATCTAGGTCTACAGAACATATAATAGATTATATAGTATTCCATTATATATTAATATATAATAATAAATATATTAACATAGATATATAATCTATAATACATATAATAGGTATGTCATATATAATACATATATAGTATAGTATGTAGACCTAGATGTCTATGATATAATATATATTATCAAATATAATAATAGATATTATTTATTATATATTATATAGACCTACATATCTATTATATAGATATAGATGATACAGATATCTAGGTATCTAGACAAGGGCCGTGGAATAAATAGAAAGGAGGAACAGCTCAAAGGAACTAACAGCCTGGTTGCAGCTTAGTATGGGAATGTGTAAATGGGAGGAATGGGAGATCTATCTAGAAAAGTAGAAAGTAAACAAATGTAAAAATATTAAAAACAGCAAAATGAGCAGTTGCCATTGAGCAAACAATGATAACTTTTCGGCATGGGACCTAATGAGCATCATGTTCTAGCAAGCATGTTCAGTGAATATGGTTTTGAAGCATTTGATTTGCCTTTTGCCTGTAGATGAAAATCAGTCCCTCTATTCAACATGAGCTCAGGAACTAGGATCAGGTGGGTTTAGAAACTGTAAGTCTTTACAGTCTGTTGACTGTATCTCTCCTAAAACCTAATATTATGGGTGAGTGGTGATGCAGTATTCCTGAGGTAATGCATTTGAAGGTATTTGAAGAACCATAAGGAACAATATAAATATAAGGATTATTACTATCATCATCATAGCCGTTATTATTGTTACTGTGTTGCAGCCTTCTGTGGAGGAGCTGGCATTCAGGTGTGCCCTCCCTCCTTTGTGAGCTTTGAACTTTTTTTGAGTTACGATTTGTATAGATTTGGCAACTCAGAACTTCCAGCCTGGAACTGATTAACTTTACTAATGTAATTGACCTCAAACTATGTTCACAGTTAAAGCAATGAAGTTCCTTGGAAAAAAAACAGTTGGCATTCTGACATGAGGGATGGGCATCGTTAAATGAACCTGGGGAATCCGGGAAAGAGAAAACATTCCTGTGGTTTTCCTTTTGGAACCGATTGTTCTCTCAGTGGGGGATGGAGGAAGAAGTCAGGTACCACCTTGGCCCGGGTAACCTCCAATCCCAACATCCAAACCCACCTTTTTAGCTCAACAGCCTGCTGATCTTGTCATTTTATCGGTTTAAGTAAAGCTTGAAAACTTTATTTTTTAAGTTTCTTTACCTTCCTCCATTTAAAATATAATAATCTTGGATATTTATTCTACATACCTTTGGAACCTCATCAGACAGGTATAATTTCTGCTTCCCTCTTCCAACATCATTTAGAAAACTCTACAGGAAAAGTAGTACATTCATGATGCATGTTTTTGCTTACTGTGCTCTTTCTTCCTCATATTTCAAGATTCCTTCTTTCATCATTTCCTTTCCTATTCAGTGTCTTCCTTTAGCTTCTCTTTCAGAGTAGAGATGTTGGTGGCAAATTCTATTACTTATCCCCCATCTGAGAATGTCTTGATTAACCCTTTGTTTCAGAAGGATCCTTTGGTTGGGAGAAGGATTCTGTGGGCTTGCTTATTTTCTTTTAGCTCTGGGAAAATATTGTGCCACTTCCTTCTGGCCTCCATAATTTTTCATGAGAAATCTACAACCAGTGGAATTGTTTCCATGTATATGTAAAGTGCCATTTCTCTTTCACTTCTTTTAATATTCTGTATGTATATATAATATATATAATATATATTATATATAATCTTTAATTTTCAGAAATTTGACTATGATGTCTTGTTTTGGATTTCTTTGAGTTTATCATGTTTGGAGTTAACTCAGCTATCTGCACTGTCAGTTTTGGTCTTCTCCCAAACTTGAACATTTTCCAGCCATCATTTCTTCAAACATTTCTTCATTCCCACCCTTAATGTCCTCTCTGTTTGAGGCTCAAATGGCATACATGGTGGGATGTTTTATTTGATGCCACAGATCCCCAAGCCTTCCCCTCCCCCAGTCTACTCTTTCTGTTGGGCAGATGGGGTAATTTCTGTGGTTCTTTCTTTAGGTTTGGTGATTTTTCTCCCTTCCTTCTCCATCATGATGTTGAGTCTAGTCACTGAATTTTAAAATGCTTTGGTTATTACATTTTTTCAATTCAAAAATTTCCATCTGATTCCTTTTCATATATTCTGTTTCTTTGCTGAAACTTTCGGTTTCATTTTATGTATTTTTATTTATTTATTTCTTAAGTAGGCTCGATGTCCAACATGGGGCTTGAACTCATGAGCCTGAAATTAAGACTCAGTAGAGCTCCGAGACTTTCTTTTTTATAAAAATTTTCTAATGTGTTAGTAATTGCTCATTCAGGTAACTTTATGGCATTGTGATGGCTGCCTTCAGTATCTTTGTGCCATAATTCTACCACACTATTATCTTGGTGTTGGTATTTACTGGTTGCCATTTTTAATTGAGTTTTTCATTCAGTTTCCCTGCCAGCATTACACCAGTGATCAACCCCTACTTATTTTTCAGGTTTGGGACATCATTTACTGTAGGAAACTTTTCCTAACATCCACGCACAAAGTTTGGGTTAAATGCCCACTCTGAGCTTTCAACCTGCTTTCTCCTCCTTCAAAACACTTACCAGACTATGTTGCATTTTATACTGATTTGTTTGTATCCCTCACTTGACTGAGCTATATGATCTCCAGTAAGGTATCCTGTGTCCAGAACTATGCCTGAAAATTGTTTGGTGCTCCACAAAGGCTTGTTGAGGAACCCTTATTTTGCTTTGTTTTATTTTTATATCAGACACATTACATATGAACTCAGGAGTGAATAAATGGGCTTTCAAAGAAAGGCTAGGCTTGGTGGAAGGCAAAGGGTAAGAGACCACAAATATATAGGAATTTTTCTATAATTATAGAAATTTTCCCCATCACAATATGAATATATGGGTGTCTTGGAGTTAAGGGTATAGTGGTTGTGACAGTACCGACTCTGTCCTAGTAAAACCTTGCATGTCCTCCCCTCTTGCCCAAAGATCCCACTCCTGTGTCTTACATACAAGACACTCTATAAATGCTGTTTTAATTAAATTTGATTTGTTTGAATTGTATATCTACCCAAGTATATGCTTTGATATGCCCTTTGCAAATTTAGCCTGAGTCACTGACAATAAAGGTGACTTAGCCACTGGGCTCAGATAGAATGTGTTTTAGGTTAGAAGAGGGTAAAATGTAGTTGGCCTTTGGTTGCTGCTGGAGACCTTCTCTTCTGAAAAACCAGCAACCAAACTGGGAACCGTCGTTAGAGCCACAGGTAGGGTGAAGCAGGTGAGGCGCTCACTCTGGAGCACAAAATGGGAGGGGCACCAAATACTCTGTGATCAAGATAAGTCATCTTCAATGCAATTGTTTCTAAAATCAAAACTCATAAAAAAATTCATAATGAGCAAACTATTAATATTTTAAATAGAGACAAATTGTTGCTGATCCACAAACCTGCCTTCCTAGCATTTTGAATCAGCCTGCAGTTGATTCCTGGGCCCGTGTGGCCATTATCTCTCCTGCCTCCCCACCCTGGGTGGGTTATGAGAGCTGACAATAGCGCGTGAGTAGTAGGCAATACAGGGCTTTATATAGATCTATGCTTTTTTTTTTAAATTCAAGTAAAATTAACATAGAATGTTATATTAGTTTCAGGATTCAACAATTCTAAAAATTACTCAGTGCTCATCACGGAAAGTGTCCTCTTATTACCCTTCACCTATTTCACCCATCCCTTTATTGTAGAGTTTTTATTAACCTATTTTCACTTGGTTAGAAGTATGAAAAGACATTTTGTAAGTGCACGTAGAGATGCATATTCTCTTTCGATTCCAAAATCGTTCAGTAGGTTGCTGTCCTTGGAGATATCCATTAGATATTATAAGAAGCAAAAGGATGGCAGGTTTGCTTGAACCTCACATCTTTAGGATCTAGTCCAAGGACAAGATCCAAGCTAGGAGTGAGAGGGCACAAGGAATCCACCTGCATGGCCAACTTCATTTACTGAAAGAGCTGTAAAGTCAAGCAAAGTTGACTGCCTAAAGCAGCCAATTTTCCTAAAAGCAAGAAGAGTGGGAAGAAGAATTTTCTTCTGCACATGGCTGTCCATCCACACACATCCATGACTACCCATACTCAGTGATTCACTGGATGGGGGGAAGAAGTGGTCGTTTACATTTTAAAAGGTGCTATTATTTAGAATTCTTCTAAATTCTGTATTTAAGATGTAAATAATATCTTTGAAGCCTCTGTGTTCACCAGTCACTTCTCCCTCTGTCCCCCACTGTATCAAGAACTAACCATTGTCTTGGATTTGTATTTCCTATTAGATTTCTGCTAATGATAAGTAAGCTTCCTCAGCAACATAGGAGATAAGTTTGCATATTTAAATAAGTATATATACTTTTATATATACACATGGCATCATTTTTATGTTTTATTCAGCAGCTTGCATTTTTTTTTTCATTTGGCATTATAAAAGGTTTACTGTCAATACATGTAGCTTAGGCTGATTTATTTTTAACTTCTGTATAATATTCTATTATGTGATACCACTAAATTCTTTACCCATTCGCTCATTAACAGGCTTTTCATTTCTGTTCGTCTTTCCCACTCCGTAAATGTTGCTTTCTTAGATGTTCTTGAATGTGTCTCCTTATCTGAGTTAACAAAGGACAAATGCTAAGTTGTGAATATTCACAGTATTGGCTTTACTAGTTATTGCTAAATTGACCTCCAAAGTAGTTGTTCCAATTTGCATTCCCACCAGCATCTGTGCCTATAAATGATATTCAGACTTTTTAAAGATTTTTGCCCATGCGTTGGATATAAAATAACATCTCATTTCAGTTTTACTTTACTTTTCTCTGGTTACGGTCACTGAGCTTAAGACACCTTTTATATATTCAGTATTCTTTTATATTTTCTTTTCTGTGAATTTCATATATATACATATATGGTATCATATATATTAGATGTATATGTATATGTGTATATATACATAAAATCAATTTTTCTATTTGATCATTTTTATTTTTCTTACTTGAGTAAGGAAGTCTATTCTGGATAGTAATTTGCTAATCATTTGTTATGCCATGCAAATATATTCTAATCTATTTTCTGTCTCTAGACATTTAAAATATCTTTTGATGAACAATGATATTCTTAGTGTAGTCAAATAATCAACATTTATTATGATTTCTGTTTTATTACATTTTTTGTTAAAAATCATTCTCTGTCCCCAAATTATAAATACTATTTCAAATATTTCCTTCTAAAATATTTAAAGATATGTTTTTCTTTTCTTTTTTTTAAGATTTTATTTATTTTATCATGAGAGACACAGAGAGAGAGGCAGAAGGAGAAGCAGGCTTCCCAGGGGGAGCCTGATGCGGGACCCAATCCCAGGACCCCGGGATCACAACCTGAGCCAGAGGCAGACACTCAACCACTGAAGCCTCCCAGACACCCCTAAAGATACATTTTTCATACTTTGGTCTTCAGTTGCTGTGTGTGTGTATGTCTGTGTGTGTGTGTATAAGTATTTATTTTTTAAATGAAACCTAATGGTCTGTTTACCAGTTGCTGCAATTACAATTCCATCCCAGGTATTCACTTCCAAATACACTGTTCTGAGCTCCATTTTCTCTTCCACTAGCATTTTAGTTCTTCCCGAGCCAGTTGTGTGCACTCTTCATTCCTGTGCCTAGACATGTGTTTAGGAAAATCATCATTTCACCTTCTTGGTCTTCTTCTAGATTGTCTAGGTTATTCTGGTAATTTGTTCTTTCCCATAAATCCTATAGCCAGTTTGCCAAATCACAACAAAACCCCTGTTGGGATTTACATTGAAATCACATTACATTAAAATTCATTTGGAAACATTTCCCATCTTTGTGTTATGAAGCCTTTATAATGTAAAGACTCTGAATGAGTCTTTCCATCTACATACAGGGCATATCTCCATTTATTTGGGCCTTCTACCAAACTTGTCAACAATTCCTTTTTTTAAAATTTTTTTAAAGATTGTATTTATTTCTTTATTCATGAGAGACAGAGAGAGAGAGAGGCAGAGACACAGGCAGAGGGAGAAGCAGGCGCCACGCAGGGAGCATGACGTGGGACTCAATCCCGGGTCCCCAGGATCATGCCCTGTGCTGAAGGCGACGCTAAACCACTGAGCCACGGGGGCTGCCCAAACAATTTCTTATATTACCTAAAAACCTTGCACTCTTGTTATAATTTTTCTTGGCTGCTCATAATTTTGTTGCTGTTTTAACTGTTGCTTTTAAATTTTTAAATTTTCATTGTTGCGGGTGTCTAGGATTTTTTTTTAAATAGAGATCTCATTCACAGCAACCTTGCCGAACTCAAATGTCTTTATATGTTAAAAAAAATACATTGATGATCCCTGCCCTTTCCTTGGCATTTCCTGGGCTCTATTCATAGCAAAATGGTAGAAAGCATTGGCTTCGGGAGAAGAATGGGACAGTGCACGAGGGGCCAGAAATTCTCATTTTGAAATGTGATTGCAGTATGATGCCTGGAGGCAATCATATAATCTCTCTCAATTTTACGGATTTTTTTTTAGTTATCCTTCTGTACCTCAGAGATATTAAATAGTATCTCATTTATTGCACAAGCAGGAAAATACGCTCATGAGTGTAAAAGTCTTGGCACGTAGTAAGTACTTCGTAAATGTTAACTACTATTGTTATTATTATGTTATTGGTTCCTATTTGCAGCAGATGTCTCCACCAATTTGGGAGTACAAATATTTGTGCAGTTTCTTAAATTTGGGGGAAATTAAGTGCCAGCTGAATCTATAACAGGGTTTCTCAGCTTTGGTTGTAAGAACCTGGGCCGGATAATTCTTTATGGGGGACTGGTCCTGTATGTTGTAGAATGTTTAGTAGCATCCTCAGCCGGTTTTCATTAGATGCCAGGAGCACTCCTGCCCCTGCTTCCTCAGTTCTGATGGTGACAACCAAAAATATCTCCAGACATTGCCAGATGTCCGTTGGCAGGGAGGGACGCAATGTGCACCTTAGTTGGTAACCACTGGTCCATGTAAATCTCCAGTCTTTCTGTGACTGCCTGTTTCTTTCTCTCTCACCCAAGTTACACGTAATAAATTTCCCTGTAATTCTCTCTGACCTTCTCCATCCCATCTCGTCTCTGCAAGTGCTTCCCTATCTTGAAGGTCGCTAGGTCAGTAACCCCCAGAGCAGAAATCCAGAAACTGCAAAGATCTGGCCCCTAAAAGATTGTGTGTCTCTTATGTTTAAATTCACATGAGCTCTGCAGCCCCTGTGGAAATATCTGCCTCCCTTCCCAGAGCTAGCTGGTGGGTGGTCTGCTTGCATTTGTGGCACCCCATGCCACCCCCTCCTGTGTTTCAATCAGCAGCCTGCTGGGCTTTGTAAAAGTAGCAGCCTTTGGTAGAGAACCTGATCTTTCAAATTATGAAGCCGAGGATCTTTAAAACAAAACAAAACAAAACAAAAAAAAAAACCCACAAAACTTGAACATAGCAAATCAGATTGTACTTTGAGATGAATAATGAGGAGTCCAAGGAAAGGGTTTCAGGATCCTGAAAGGAGCAATTAAAAATAATGAGGATTGAGAAGAAAGCATTATTCTCAAAGAGGAAACATAAGGGTGAGTCAGCATACTTGAGTGTGTGCTTGGGGTGTGCTTAGCCACTTTCAACAGCAAGAACACTGGGGGCTCTACCTTGATGGAATGTCTGTGCAATAAAGAGGCATGGCGGTTAACAGGGCTCTTTGCTGGTTTGGGTTCTTACTGGGTTTGCTTACTGGCAAGTAATAATTGAATAATAATTGATGAGTGTTTAGCTCTTAAAGTGAGTGACCAATTGCCCCACATCTTCTCCACCTCTGCAGGTCCCGCAGGCAGATCTGGTGCTCACCTGCCCTTCTTGCTGAATTAACTTCCCAAGCCTCTTAGCAATAACCCCTGCTGCCCTTGGGAAAGTTCACAGTAATTGGCAAGGCTCAGGTAAGAAGGACAAGACCTCTTCCCAGTGACACTTCTGCTCTGGCACCACATTTTCTGGTTTGTCACTCTTTGTCCCTAATTCCCATTCCTCTATCATTTACCTCTATCCCAACCTTCTTCTTGCCAGATTCTGAGACAATGGGTACCCCTTCTAACTGAAAATGCCTTGGAGGTTGGCACCCTCTGGCCACTGCTGTTCTGGTGATGCTCTAGAATAATCCATTCTAAGTAAGCTATTTACATTTTTCTGGCTACCCGCCCCCTTCCCTGATGCGTGCTGCTGCATGACTTTTCCTTCCCACATCATCCAGAATATTGGGACATGAGCTTCCACTGAGATGAACTGTCAGAGAAATGGCACTAGCCAGGTTAAAGAGGGAGGGAAGACTTTCCTCAAAATCAGACAACTGCCTGATTTTTAAAACCTTTGTTAACCTCAAGGTCATGAAGATGACCTCCTCCATTTTATCTGCAGCACTATTTATAATAGGAAATCATTAAAACCTACTAACTCTCCAGCTGTAAAGAATTGGCTTAAAAATGCATACTTGGGGATCCCTGGGTGGCGCAGCAGTTTGGCGCCTGCCTTTGGCCCAGGGCGCGATCCTGGAGACCCGGGATCGAATCCCACGTCGGGCTCCCGGCGCATGGAGCCTGCTTCTCCCTCTGCCTGTGTCTCTGCCTCTCTCTCTCTCTCTGTGACTATCATAAAGAAATAAAAATTAAAAAAAAAAAATGCATACTTGTGGCATGTACTATAATAGGTAACCATTAAAAAGCTCATAGAATAAGATGTGATGACATGAGAACTGTTCATACTATTTTACTCAGTTGAGAAAAGCAGGTTATGAAATCTGTCGTTAAAATATAATACTTTTCTGACAATGCATGCAGAACAAAGACTGAGAGAACACGCAGTTTTTAAAGTAATTATCTTTGAGGAGTGATATTATGGATTATTATTTTCTTTTTGCTGATTTTTATTTTGCAATATTTATACAAGCATATGTTCTTATTATAATAAAAACAAGAGAAAATCTGTTAAAATGAAGAGATAGAAACACTAATTAGAAAATAAATATCTCATTTCTTGGATTGTTAACGATAAAAAGATGATGTAAATATTAGCTTATTAATACTGTCTAATACATCCAGCGTCCTATGTCTGTAGATGTTCATAGACACAAGAGGAGCTTGCAGGATGGTGGAAACTTGATATTTTACTTATGAAAGTCAAAGTTTAAAAATGTTTATGGGTTCTAGTCAGCAATAATTGTTGCCTGCTGATGCCTGAATTTTCACCAACTGGTTACAGACTGACTTGTAATTGCATATTTAATTAGCCTATCAATTTATTCTCATTAGTGAGCCTGTGGTATAATAAATAATTCAAAAGTTTTTTTTATCAACTCAGTCACACTCACTCTTCACCTTGGAACTTGGAAACTCGAAGATCCAGTGGGTCTATGGCTATGTTGAGTCTCTCTCCTTTGGAAAACCACGGGGAATGCTGTAACTGACTAGATCATTCTCACTTGGGTGACGAATGGGTTATTTTTCATGCCATTCACAAATTACGAAAAGAAAAAAGTCTTTGTAAATCTATTGACTAAGAATCTTGTCACTTCCAAAATATCATCCTCAATTTTAACTTTATTTGAATCCCTCAAGAGATGGCCTTGCTTTAAGTTAGATTTTTTGGTTTTCATTTCCTGAGTCTTTAGTTTCTTTTAGAAATCGACTCAAAAAGAATAAAACCGTCAACCCTGAGCCTACCTCAAATAGGATGACTGAGAGAATGCTACGACAACAACACTGCCAACTTGCTAGTATTCTTGCATTTGCTCAACAAATCTTAACCATGCCAGATACTTTTAACTCTGTGGGAGTGTGATGGTTAATTCTGTTTGTCAATTTAGCTAGCCTAAGAGATGCTCAGACAGCTGGCAAAATGTTGTTTCTGGGTGTATCTGTGAGGATGTTTCTGAAAGAGACATATTTGATTTGGTAGGGGAGTAAAGAGATCAACCTCACCAACATGGATGCCTCATCCAATCTTTGGGGGGCCCAAATGGAGGAAAAAGACAGAGGAAGAGCAAATTCTTTCCCCTTGAGTTGACATGTGCCTCTTCTCCTGTCCTTGGACATAAGAGCTCCTGGTTCTAGGGCCTTTGTGTCCTGGGATGTATGCCATTGGCCCCCCCCTGGTTTTCAGGCCTTTGGGCTCAGACTGTCATACAGATGGCAAAATTTGGGACTTCTCTGCCTCCATAACCAGGAGTCAATTCCTATAATAAATATTTTTTATATCTTTTTCTGTATTTATATATCTATAAATCTCTATCTATCCATCCATCTATCTATCCATCCATCCATCCATCCATCCTTTTGATTCTGTTTTCTGGAGAACTCTGAGTAATGCAAGGGTTAGAATAGTAAATAAGATAAATGGAATCCCTGCTTTCAAGAAACATACATTCTACTTAGGCAGATAGCAAACAAACTAAAAATAATTTCAGATAAAGATAAAGGCTCTGAAAAAATAAAGCAAAAGAGTGTGATGTGAGAAGGAGTATAAGATAACTAAGCAGTGGTTCTCAAAAATTTGACACCCTCCCACTTTGCCAGGAATAGTGGAGAAAGGAATCTCAGTCCCCACTCTCAACAATTATGCTGAATGTCCTTGTGCAGGGCACAATCAACATATGTGGTCTGAGCTACATGAAATAAATGAGTAACATTTTTTAGAAGATTTATTTATTTATTTGGGAGAGAGAAAGAGAGAGAGAGAGAGAGAGCACATGAGTGTCCAGTGCACATGAGTGGGGTAGGGGGAGAAAGAATCCAGGCAGACACGCAAAGCCAGACTTGGGGCTCGACTCAGGGCTTGATCCAGGACCCTGAGATCATGACCTGAACCCAAAACAAAAGTCAGACGCTCAACTGACTGCACCACCCAGGTGCCCCAGCAATGAGTAACTTTTATCTGTACTTCCTGTACCAGGCAGGGTTCTGCAGTCATGCCCAGTTTCATGGGTGTGTTACCTGTGCAGTTGCACAGGACCTGCATTGAGAAGGGAGCATGCCTAGTTTAATGCTGTGCTCTTGACATCTTGATGTGCCTAAGAATTTTATCTTGGAACTTGGTTTTCCCTAAGGGAAGTAGGACCATGGAACCTGCTTGAGCAGAGAGATGATACATG
This sequence comes from Canis lupus dingo, assembly GCF_003254725.2. Taxonomy (NCBI): domain Eukaryota; kingdom Metazoa; phylum Chordata; class Mammalia; order Carnivora; family Canidae; genus Canis; species Canis lupus. The sequence goes on from NC_064266.1 coordinate 40,741,022, forward strand.
CAATATGACTGCCCAGTGTTCTTTGCCATCCCATTTGTAAATAACATTTGCAGTGCCCGATGAGCAGAGAATTCTGATGGACACACAATGTGTGGAGGCTCAGCAAAAAGCAAGTACATGATAAATATGTACATTGCATTATGACTTATTAGGTAGGAACACCAACAACCCAAGAGGATACATTTTCCACTTGAACCAGAAATCCCTTTGAACTCAGAAAGGAGATAGTGGTATCCTCAGAAAGATGAATGACCCAGGAGCTCTATCACATCCTTTCTTGCTCACGTTACTTTCCTGAAGCACTTACACTGAAGATGATCACATGGAAGGAGAGGGGGAGAGGCAGGATTCTTTTCCTTTCCTTCCTTGCATATCTGTGAGCTGAAGGCATAGGGTGTTGGTGGAGTGCTCGTGAAATAAAGAGCGCTGAGTTAGTTTTATGCAGTGTGCTCACTGTCCTGGTAAGAACAAAACATATACATGTATGAACTGTGAAATACCAGTTGTGAAATTTTGGTGAATCTGTGCATGAGTTAAATGCTTGTTTATTTGCATATTGTCATATGACATAAAAAGGACATATGAGGGATCCCTAGGTGGCGCAGCGGTTTGGCGCCTGCCTTCGGCCTAGGGCGCGATCCTGGAGACCCGGGATCGAATCCCACATCGGGCTCCCAGTGCATGGAGCCTGCTTCTCCCTCTGCCTGTGTCTCTGCCTCTCTCTCTCTCTCTCTCTCTGTGACTATCATAAATAAATAAAAAAATTAAAAAAAAGGACATATGACATAAAGAATATTCATACTTATATTTTAAATTTTATTTTATTGATTTATTTTTACTTAGAATGACATTAAATAGAAAATATTTAAAAATCCACTATGACAAGTCAAGACAGGCCACAAAAGAAAGGGAAAAGTCTTATATTTTCCTAAGTCTAGCAGCACTTCCTTGGCTTTATGAATAAGAGGTGCGACATTTTCATTTTGCACTAGGATCCACAAATGATGAGCTCTTCCTGTCTGTGGGAAACTCAGTTCAAAGACTATAATGAAGAAATGATTCACATTAGGTGGTGAGAAATTGGGAAAGATATATCCTGACCTTTTCCCCCTCCTGCCCTCTGATGTTCTAAGCCCTTTCTTTGGCAAACCCAACTGGAAGCCAGCCAGCTGGAGAGCCTGGGGGATGCAGCCCATGGAATGAAGTTCTCAGGGCAATAAGACAGGTCAGAGAAGGGCAGAGGAAGAATTGGGGGTGGTGGCAAGATGAGAATGACCATGGTATAATAAAAAATAGATATTTGGTCTTTTTCCCGGTTCCTGGCACAGAGCTCCTAAAACCCTTGGAATCTCCTTGTGATAAGAATATAATCTCATATATAATATAATAGTATTATTTTATATATATTATATATATTATAATATAATATGGGCAGCCTAGGTGGCTCAGGGGTTTATGCGCCTGCCTTCGGCCCAGGGTATGATCCTGGAGTCCCAGGATCGAGTCCCACATTGGGCTCCCTGCATGGAGCCTGCTTCCCCCCTCCCCCCTGTCTATCATGAATAACTAAATAAAATCTTTTAAAAAAAAAGAATATATTTTATATCACATAGAAGGGGCTTCTGGATAGCTTCAGAGTGGGGGCTGGCCACCAGAAGGACCTAGCCATGATTAGAGGGCTGTAACTTTCAGCCCCACTCGCTACTGACCTCCAGGGATGGGAGAAGAGTTAGAGATTGAATTAATCACCAATAGCAAGTAGCCAATGACTTAATTAATGAGACCAATAAAGCCCCTAAATGATGGGTTTTAGAGAGGGCTTCTGGGTTGGTGAACACACTGAAGTTCTGGGAGGGTGATGTGTCGAGGGAGGATCTGGAAACTTTGTGCCTGTCCTTCTTACCTTGTGTGCATCTCTTCCTTTTTTCCTGAGATATAGCCTTAGTAATAAGCTGGTGAACCTAAGAAAGTCTTTCCTTGAGTTCCATGCGTCATTCTAGGAATGTATTGAACCTGATGGTGATGTCATGGGGACTCACAGATTTGAAGTTGGCTAAGCAGAAATGTGAGTATCCTGGGCAGTCTGTCTGCAGCAGGTGTCTGAGGTGGGGACAGTCAGGAGCCCTTTACCTATGGAGTCTTCACCAACTCCTGACTGTCAGAATTGAATTGTTGGATATCTAGTGGTATCAGAGCATTCATTGGTTGGTATTGGGGAAAAAAAACACACACATACACATACACTTGGTGCTAGAGATGGAGTCAGTAAATAAAACAATAGCCAGCACGCTGCCCTACGAATGGTGATAATGGGTACTGAGCTCTATACTAAGCATTTTTATTCCTTTCTCTTCAAATTCTCATAGTAGGATGGCCAAATTATTAGTAAGCCCGTCAGGAAACCACAACTGAGGAGCTTTAACTCAGAGTTTCCCCAGGAACAACAAATAAGTGTCAGATGCAGGAATTACACCTGCCCTAGGTTCCTAGGGCCCCCGTAGCAAATTACCACTAACTTAGCAGTTTCAAGCAGCACAAATTTATTATCTTACAGTTCTGGAGATCAGGACAGGAAGAGTCTTACTGGGCTAAACTCAAGGTGTCAGCTGGGATGCATTCCTTCTGGAGGCAGAGGAGAGGACATGTTTCCCTGCCTTTTTCAGCTTCTAAACGCCACTCTCATTCCTCAGCTTATGGTCCCTTTCTCCACCTTTAAAACCAGTAGGGTAGTAACTTCCATTCTCTCTTGCTCTCTTCCTTTCTCTCTCTCTCTCTCTGACTTTGATACTCCTGTCTCCGTCTTGGAAGAACCTTTGTGATTATGGTGGACACACTTAGGATGATAAAGGCTAGTCCTCTTATCTCCAGATCTAGTAATGTCCATAAGGTCTTTTTTGCCACATAAAGGGACGTATTCATATATTTCAGAGCCCAAGATGTGGACATTTTGGGGGGAGCCATTATTGTACCTACTGTAACAATCAACTCTCCCATCCTCCAGTGCTCATGCTAGCAATGGAAAATCAGTGACATCTTGAATTTCAGAACACAACATATTTTTTTAAGCCCACACAGTTTAAAAAAAATTGAATTAATTGCCAAGATTCAACTCAATAGTTTTCAATAAAAATCTGCATTTGTAACTTCTCTTAAAATTGTGAAGCCATGATTTTGGAAAAGTAAGAATAAGTCATATAGGCTGTCCCTAGTACATGGGTTATAAGCTGTCCAGTTACTACAATCTCATAGTTTTTTTGTTATGTTCTCAATATGGAGTTCACATGTCCATTATCATTCATCATCTTACTCCTGGCCACTGGGAACATTTGAACTTGCAGTCCCAATCTTCATCCCTCTTCATGTCTCTCTCTCTCTATTTCTTTCTTTGTCTTTTTCTTTCTTTCTTTCTTTCTTTCTTTCTTTCTTTCTTTCTTTCTTTCTTTCATTGTTTTACTATTTACTTATTTGAGAGAGTGAGTGTACACATGTGTAGGGGGAGAGACAGAGGGAGAGGGAGAAGCAGGCTCCCCACTGAGCAGGTAGCCTGTTGTGGAGCTCAATCCCAGGACCCTGAGCTGAAGGGAGATGCTTATCCAACTGAACCACTCAGGTGCCCCCATGCCTTTTTTTTTTTTTTTTTTTACTCATACACATCCAGTGGAGTTTTAAAGGATGAATAAATTTAGCACATATGTCCAAAGATTAATCTTCAATTTTTTAAAACCTAGGTATTGCCAAATTATGTAAGCCTTACTCTGTTTCATTTGGGCATGGGTCAGCAAATATAAAAGCAGGCAAAAAACCTGCATAGAGTGACTTCCAGGGCATGGCTGTGATTTGGTTTGAAAGGCTTTTGAAAATAAACCTTCTCAGTGCTCAGTGGAATGCAATGGAGCTTGTTAAAATAAGCCTTTTTCAAGTTATTGAATGTTTGCCAAGAAGACACCTTGTTCTGAAAATTCTAAGAAGCCTCCTTAAGGTTTTAGAAGAGAATTCTACAGGCCTCTGCTAAAGTTCCAGATATTCCGTTTGTAGTAAGGATATAGAGGGGGGAAAGGTGAATTTGGACTTCGTAGTTGCTATGCAACCATGCATCTGGCCATGGCCATACTAGATTTAATAACCTTTAGCTCCTACCCTTTCTTGGACATACAGCTAATTTACAGGCAAGTAGCCCTCACATTGATTCCACCTCTTCATCAGAAATGCTGGTGCCATACTAAATTATGTGGTCCATGACATACCAGAGGCATGGCAATTCAGGTTAATATATTGCAGCAGTTCTACAATATGGACCTCACGGTGATTATTAATGAAAAGCTGTGCTCTGTGTCAAATTAATGTGCCATGGAGTTATGCTTTGGCTCAAAAGCAAAGCCAGATAACTAATCTCTGCCTCCTGTTTATTAGCAGAATGCTGAGCTCATTATTACCCTTGTAAATTGGCAATATGCTCTGAAGTGCCAGCCTATTGAGTCTTGATCAGGAATAAGGGGCATCCTCCTTCATTGGTAGGTCGTTTTTCCCTTTTCTACCAAGTTCAACCATGAGGTGACAAAACGAAAAGCCAAATTATATTGTTGACCAGTCCAAAGTAAGTTCTGTACTAAAAGTGAAAGGAGCACTATGAAGCATGAGCTTTATATCTAGAACCAGTTTAATCTCCTCACATTCATCTATTATATAATCTACCTAATAGTCTGTGATATATGGAACATATGGCCCTGTGATCTCGGCTTATGATACGTAGAAGATTCTCAGCAAATGCTCATCGAATGTTCATCTGATGGGAGCCACTGTGGAGGCCCTTTTTCCTTTTGGTCTTGCAAGCCCTCCTTCCCCTGTATTCTGGAAACTTGACCTGCACTTCCTTCCTCTTCCTGGCCACGGTGGTGGCCACGTAATACAAATTAGGCTGATAAGAATACCTCGTTCTTATAGACATAGTGAAGGAACCGGGAGTCTCCACACAGCCCAAGCAATGCCAATTGGAGCTGTTTCTAGAAATGGCTTGAAGGTGAGGAAAGGCCTCTTTCCTCTTTTCTGAGTGTGCACTTGAGAACAGCTAGGGCTGGGGACCAGAGTGAGACAAGTAAGTTGCTGCAGGGCAGGATTTAAGGATGTCCTTACTCTTAGGATCTTGAAAGTACAGAATTGGTGCTTGAAAGTGAGTACCTCCCTGAATCATACACTACCCCTGCCTCACTGGCCTCAGCCTAGCCCTGGACCTGAGAAGATGTGAATCAAGAAGGGCCAGCACCCATTCCTTTAGCCACACAAGGAAATCCATTTCATTTGGAGAGAATGAAATCAATAAGCAAAGGAGGCCTGTCCTTTTGTAGAACCCAAGGCAAAGGTACAAATGAAGCACACCTAACACATCTTTAAGATTTATATTTTGTTGGGCAGCCCAGATGGCTCAGCGGTTTAGTGCCTGCCTTCAGCCCAGGGCATGATCCTGGGGACCCAGAATCAAGTCCCACATCAGACTCCCTGCATGGAGCCTGCTTCTCCCTCTGCCTGTGTCTCTGCCTCTCTCTCTCTCTCTCCCTCTGTGTCTCTCATGAATAAATAAATAAAATCTTAAAAAATGATTTATACTTTATTAACAAAGCTATGTCAATAGCCCAACTAGCATTTGTATGCAGTGACCATCAGCCGTGTCCAGGGGCTTCACCTCAGAATCTAGAGGCCAGAGGGGCTGAGCCCCTCTCTCCTGACCTCCCAGCCCTGCACACCTGAGTAGTAATAGACCCTGGGAGATGAATCACCCACTTAGAAGACTCACCTTGGCCCAGTCATTGAGAGACCAGGCTGAGGGAGCAGCACAGGAGGATTTCTGTCCTCTTCAGCACATTTTCCTGGTTTCAGTATAAGTTCATCCCAACTTTATGACAAGGAAAAGGCAGCTATGGCAGGAGGGTGATTTTATCTTCATATGAGATTAGCAGAAAAGTTCCCTGGGTCAGAAGAATGGACACATAGACTGTTGGAGATTTAAAAATACCCCTTTCAACCAACTTCTGCATGAAATGAACTCAAAGAACAAAGAAAACAAAGCTTTGGTAAATGTGAAACCCCCTCAACCTCTCCACTGTTCATGCAGTTTTAAAATGTCATACTTGAAACAACTCAAGAGCAGAGAATGTTTTCACACAAGCAGAAGCAGCGTTCGCGTGAGACTATCACCTGCCCAAACCTATCCACAACCCTGCCAGAATTACACGGGTGATCCATGCAAAAATGTATTTAATTATCCAGATTAAAATCTGAGTACCAGGACTTTTATTTGCATGTAGGAATACCTATTCAGATGGTATTTGACATTAGTTTTCTATTCTCTGTCCCCCCCCCCTCCTTCCTGGATAAAGTGCTGGGAGAAATAAGCAGCTCGAAATAATCTTATTCCAATATTTATCAATCAAACACTTTACCATGGATAAAGTGTTAACCAGAGCTCTGGCAGGATATATTATGGGATTTGGAGATCTTAGCCTAAAACAAACTTCATCTCAAAAGATGAGCTCCTGCATGATTTGATAATATGCTCCCTCCCTCTCTGTAGAAGAATCCAAAGGCAAATGTAAACAGAGAGAAAAATGAAGAGTCATTTAAGGCAGAGAAGTGCTAAATGACCAGCTTCTGTGTGGGGAAGACTGAGTTTCCTGTGTTCAAGAGAATGACTATTTTTACCATAGTAATGTTGCCCGAATCCATTAAATGTCTTCTAATTGAAGGACCTTCTCTGTCTGTATCCTAGTATGATACTGTTTCTCAACCTCAGGACTACTGACATCTTGGGAAGGATAATTCTTAGGCCCACAGGGGGCTGTCCTGTGCTTTGTAAGATGCTTAGCCACACCGTGGCTCTCTACCCAACTGATACCAGTAGCACCCCACCTTCATGTGGTGACCATGAACATATCTCTGGGAGAGGCCAAGAAGTGTCCCTTGAAGGCAAAAATAACTCCTGATTAAGAAATCTGGTTTTAGAGGACATTAGAAGATGCTTACCTAGTCAAGCCTCTGTTTCTTTGTGAGGAATTGTCTCTGGTCATCAAGATAATGCGTGTGACTGTTCTCCCATTACAGAAGCTGGAGGGATCCTTGAGGAATCAATGAGCCAGATCCTCAGATTCATGGCCTCAGCAGGGCACAGGGAAGGTCAGTGATATAACCTTAGCCAGTTAGGTTCTTTGCTAGACTCTGATTCTTGATTAGAGAAATGCAATCAGTGAAGAAATGGTTGAGTTTCATCATTCCAGTGGCAATTCCCCAGCTAAGACTACTGAGTGATACCTGGTTGCTGTCTTTTCCACAGCTGGTCTGATGGCCTTGTCTCCCAACCTATAACCCTCATCTTATTCTTTAAATAAATTAACCGGAGTTACAGTCTGCCATTTGCAAGCAAAGAACTTCACTGAAATAAATTCTTTTTTTTTTTTAAGATTTTATTTATTTATTCATGAGCGACAGAGAGGGAGGCGAGACATAGGCAGAAGGAGAAGCAGGCTCCTCACAGGGAGCCTGATGTGGGACTCGGTCCCGGAACCCCGGGATCATGCCCTGAGCCAAAGACTGATGCTCAACCATTGAGCCACCCAGGTGTCCGACTGAAACAAATTCTTTATGTTCATTCCCTTATTAAATCTTTTTAAAACAATTAAGTGATTAAAAAACAAGGAAAAAATAGACAAAGAATTAAAACTTGTTTTAAACAATTGAACGAACCAAACAAATGATCATGGGTTTTCGAAATAGCAAAAGGGTAAGTCTCAGTGAACAAGTGACATATTGGCCATGTTTCATTGACCAAAGCAAGTCACATGGCCAGTCTAGGTTCAAGGGCTTGCAAAATAGATCCCATCTGTTGATGAGAGGGGTTACCACATCTCAGTGCAAGAGTATGGATGCAACAGGGGAAGAATTGGTAGCTTTTTATACATGCTATCAAGTTTCTTCACACTATTTATAAAATATCATTCAAAGTTTGGGGTAATCTTTTGAAAGATTGGTTGGTCCAGTAATGTATGCTGCTCCACTATTGCCAAACTTGTAACTGTTGGGTCTTTAAGTGAATGTGGAAGCTGTGCGTCATTCACCTTATGTGATGTTATGAATTTGCTTATCCACTTTATGTGGTCTTGGATAATCTATCAAGCTAGAAGAGAGTGTAGCCCTAAAACAATCCCAGTTATGCCTACTATATGGAGGACACCTTCTATACAAGAGATTTTTCATGGCAACTAAGCCTGATTCAAAATTCTCACAATGTAAGACAAGCTTTGATGTGTGATTCTTCATAAAAGGTAGCTTAGAGAGATTAGAATTATTTCCAATTTTGTGTAAGGTCAGAATTTTTGTATAATTGCATAATTCAGTTCCTGCTAGAATATAACCACGATATATATTCACAGATATAGCAAAAGTAGCTTTATTCCCAGGGCTGCATAAAATAAATTAATTTGACAATATGAGTTAGCACATTTTTGGGTTGCAGTATTATCGCTTGGTATATAATATTTGATGGAGCAGAATAATTTATTATAGTTTTAAAAATAATTTAATCATATTTTAATAAAATTCAAATAAAACATTTGCACAGTCCTTGAAATACCTCTACCAAAAGGAACATAGTTTTAGATTTCCTGTTTCATATGTGGCTTCTGCCACAAAACCATAGGTGTCTTGAGAACAGAATCCCTATCTTATTATTATGTTCTAAACTCCTAGAAAGTGATGATCCTCAATATTTTCTTTCTTTTTTTTTAGTTTGTTTATTTGTTTGTTTATTTATTCATGATAGACAGAGAGAGAGAGAGAGAGGCAGAGACACAGGCAGAGGGAGAAGCAGGCTCCATGCAGGGAGCCCGACTTGGGACTTGATCCTGGGACTCCAGGATCAGGCCTGGGCCGAAGGCAGATGCCAAACCGCTGAACCACCCAGGGATCTCCTGAATATTTTCTTTAACTCAGATTTAGTCAAATAATAAAGGATTAACAATTTTGCTAGAGGTGAGATAAATTTTGGACCTGAATGGTGATTAATTTTACAGTAAGCTCTGTAAGTTAGGCACCATAAATTGTATCACTTGTTAATTTATTTAATAAACATTATTGAGCCCATATTATGTACCCAGGTGTTATGAGAAATCTAATGGATACCAATAGGAATACTGAATAGTTTTGTAAGCATCCAGCTCATAGTATTGAAGTGGTAATAAATATAATCATAAAATCACTGTTAGCACATGCATTGTTGAGATGTCAATTCAGAAAGATCTACACTGCTCCTGTTTCTCCTTTACTCTCATTCTATTGCCACACTCACATCCCCTCTGACACAGATGTATGAGGTTTTCCCCCACACGAAGCAATCCTTGATACCAGCTGGGTGTCCTATAATTTAACTCAATTCTGACATAATCTACCTGGAGATAGCATCAGACCCCACAGGTTATGGACTCAGTCCCAAGAGACTGCTCTCCACTTCAGATACCAATTGCAAGTGTAGATTTCCAGGTTATCCACAGCTTCTGTCCAACTTGTTACAAATCAGGGTTCCCCTGACCCATCTTTGCTTCATTAATTTTGCTAGAGCAGCTCAAAGAGCTGACAGAAACATTTACAGTTTCCAGTTTATTAAAGAATATGATAAAAAAGAACACATAGCCAGATGAAGAGATACATAGAGAGAGGTCTGGGAGGGTCCCATGTCCAAGAACTTCTGTTCTTATGGAATTGAGGTGTGTCACCCTCCTAGTATGTGGATGTGTTCACCAACCTGGAAGCTCTCCAGACACCACCCTATTGGGATTTCTATGGAGGCTTCCTCATGTAAACATGATTAATAATTCCATTTCCAGTTCCTTTCCGTCTTCAGAAGATTAGGGAGTAGGGCTGAGAATTCCAAAGCTTCTATCATGGCTTGCTCTTTCCAGGGACCAGGCTCCATCCAGGAGCCATCCAGAATCACCTATGACAACAAAAGGAGCACCTAGTGCTCTTGTCATATAGAAAATTATAAGGGTTTTAGAATCCCTTTGCCAAGAACTCAAGGCAGAGACATATATATATTCTGTTATCTGACAAATGTAAAATGGTGCAGCAACCCTAGAAAGCAGTTTGGCAGTTTCTTAAAATGTTGAGTATTTAAGACAGAAGTATATCAACACAAGAGAAATGAAAATGTATGTCTACACAAACACCATATGAGAAATTGTATGAGAATGTCAGTTAGTAGCGTGATTCATAGTAGCCAAAAGGTGGAAACAACCCAGATGTCCATCAACCAATGAATGGATAACAAAAAAACGTGTTATGTCCTTATCACATGAAATAACATTCATCAATTAAAAGGAACACAGTACTCATACATTCTACAGCTGGAATACATGGATAAATACATACACGAATGAACCTTTAGAACATGATGCTAAGTGAAAGAAAACAAACACAAAAGACCATGTTGCATAATCCCATTTTATATAAAATGTCCAGTGTAAGGACAATCTGTAGAGATAGAAAGCAGATTAGCAGTTGCTTGGGACTGGGATTGAGCACAGGGAGTGACTACAAATCAGCACAAACTTTTTTGGGGGTAATAGAAATAGCCCCAAATTAGATTATGGTAATGTTTGCATAATCCTATAAATTTTGTAACAACTACTGAGGTGCACACTCAAAATGAGTAAGTTTTATGGTTTGTAAATTATGCTTCAATATTGCTGGTTTTTTTTTTTTTTTTTTTTTTTTTTTTTTAGTCATCTCTAATAGGAGGTACTGTATTTTGGGTCAGAGAAGGCATACACTGGAATAAGTGGCCTGAGGTGCATCTAAAGGGTGATAAAAATTGGCTATTCAAAATTTCTGTGGAGATTAGTAGCCTGAGAAAACGCTGTCACAAAGACAGAAAACAGCATGATATATGTTGAATGTGTTTGGAATTTTTGTGTAGTATCTATAGTAATTTCTGTTTCAGTAAAACAGACAGTAGTAAGAGATAAGAATAGAGATGTCAGAAGTAGCTAGAACAGGGGCTTTGGTGATTGATTGCATGTGGGAAATAACAGTGAGGAGAGAATCGTGAAGAATTCTAAGATTTTGGCTCAGTGAGTGGTAAGTGATGATTCCAACAGCTGAAATGGAGAATCCAAGTGGGGCTATGTAAGGGGAAAGATAATAGTTCAGGTACCTATGGCCATCCTGGTGGCAATATTTGGGCAGGCTATTGGGAATATCCTAAGAGACTGGATATAGGCCTGTATTTGAGCATCATTAACATGGCAGCTAAAACTATGGGAATAGATTATTTAGCCAGAGTAAACATGTAGATTGAAAGGAACTGTAGCTGAAGAATGGAATCTCAGTAACCACAAGGAACTAAAACCAGAAAATTATTTTGTCTGGTGCTTTTCATGCTAGAGTTCCCAATATGCTGAGTGAGCAGGACCCTTGTCTTCCTAACACACTTTTACCAGAACTGTTCAACTTTTTACCTCTTTTGCAAGGTATTAAACCAGCAGAAATGGTGGAGAAATATTCTACACCATCTTCTGGACTTACCTGCAGTTGGATAAGGTAACATCTGAGGATAGACAAACTGCTTTGATGTTTTTTTTTTTTTTTTTAAGAATTTTTACTTAATTTATTTGACAGGAAGAGAGCACAAGCAGGCAGAGTGGCAGGAAGGGGGAGAGGGAGAAGCAGACTCCCTGCTGAGCCAGCAGCCTGATGTAGGACTCGATCCCAGGACATTGGAATCATGACCTGAGCCAAAGGCAGACACTTAACCAACTAAGCCACCCAGGCACCCCTAATGCTTTAAATATTGCTAGTTGACAAAACAATTTGCCAGTGAACTGAAAGTGACATATTTCTCTTTCCTATCTCAAAGAAATTATCTGTATTATCCACTAATTCAACTATAACAGAGTATCAGAATATTATTTTAATAACAATTTAAAGTTGTCCAGTGATGTGCAGGGATTCCAAAGAATGTCAGTCAAAGGCGACATCATTTCCCCCCTCTCTTGTGGTTGGTCTTTATTGCTAATCCATTGGTCATTTTTAAAAAAAACACAAAAATTGTCTTAGAGGTTCCTAGAATTGTAAGAAGTCATTCCAATTCAGTTTCCTCAATTTAGCCGGGAGAATGTTTGCACCCATGTCTGCTCCCTGAGAAAGGAGTTCCTGTATTAGCTTTGGACTTTTACAGGATGTTGCAGGTAGAAGGAAATTTTGAATTAATCTCTGTTTATCCCACACTGATAGACTATGGACCAAATATGCCCTTAACCATGTTTTGTTGGTTTCATTTGCCCAACATTTCACTGTAATTTTAGTGAGTTGTAAATTTCTTTTAAAAGAAGATTTATCATAAGAACCTGGATTTTTCAACCATTCTTATAAAAAAATTGGAAGTGTTTTGGGGCACATTCTCACATATTAGCAATCAGCTAAGACTAAGCAGTGGCTGCCATCTTTAGATGAGGCAAGTGCTTTCTAGTTGCCAAAGTCAAATCCCCAGTTAATCCTGGCCAATTTATTAGACTACTTTTTTTTAAACCAAAAAAATAAAATTCAGGGTTACTTAACCATAATTTCTCACCAACCATAATTTATTTGTAGTTATTACTGGGTTAGTCTGCCTATATACAAGAAGACTGCTTTTAAATGTGATTTTCAACTATTTCTGTTGAGCATGCTACTGAGCATACTTTTGCCCAACCAGTTACATGCCAGAGGAAACTAATTTGTGTTGTCACTTGTATGATAATTATTGCATTTACAAGACAATTTGAGGCTCAATCTGGTACTATTTTCTTTTTAGTGTACAGAAATCGCATAATTTACTATTCATTATATATAGCTGTTATAGGAAGTACATGAATATTTTGGGATAAAAATTTTTAAAATATAGCAACTCGGCATGTCTATTAAGGCGATTCAGACTTGAAAAGCTGTAAGTATTCATGCCAACATCTGTCTAATCCAGGAAGCGAGTCTGGTCTGGTGATGGTGGCAAGAGCTTGCGTTTGAGCACTCTACTGTGGGATTCTGGGCAGCTCCCTGCTTGAATTATTGCTCTGAATGATGTAGAACTTGGCTGAGATAAAGCACCATTGGGACTGAGACTGAAAACAGATGTTGTGACATCTTACCTCTTTAATTTTTAGAGTCTATTATTTGCCTGGGTTGGTAAAACTGGTGTTGGTAAATTGAGACTATTTATCTAGACTTTAAGTCACAAATCTGTTCAATGATTCATATAGGAAAAATTCCTAGAGACTTGGGATGTAGTCTGGGACAGCTGGATGTAGAAATGTCAACAGCTGTTCAAAACGCCAGAGCTTCATACAGCCTAAGACAGAACAGAGCGCAAGATCATCTCAGCAGGTGAAAGCTAAATAGTTGGCATGAAAGAGGTAATGTGAATTATCTGGAAATTACCCAGCGTGATGGACAGCTTAGCCTTCTCTCTTTGAAGGCATCTTTTCCTTCAGAGAAATGATACTTTTCTTTTTTCTTTCTTTTTTTCTTTTTTTCTTTCTTTCTTTCTTTCTTTCTTTCTTTCTTTCTTTCTTTCTTTCTTTCTTTCTTTCTTTTTTTTTTTCTTTCTTCCGTTCTCTTTTTTCTTTTAGAACAATGAAGGTAATTACGCCATTCTAAGTAGAATGCTGAAGCAGAGACCTCATTGAAGATTGAGTCATTGATCCATGGGTCAATACCAGCTGGAATAGCAGCTCAGAAACCCAGTATTAAAAAGGGTTCAAGAGGTCCAAGAAGTATAAAGTCCAAAAAGATGAAGGGTAGCAAGTCCAGAGGAGCACATTACTGGCCCTGGCAGGCATTGCCAATCAATTGGATGCTCTGCTCCTGAGCCCAGATATGGCACACTTCTCAGTCCCATCCTTTAGATAGCCACAAGCCTTAGCTCAGAGGCTGAAGCCTTCTTACTATCCTACTTACCAGCTCAAAAGATCTAGCTCACTTTTCCAAAAATATCAGAGTGCAATGCATGTAAGAGTGAAAATGCAGAGTCAGAGTGTTAGGTATTACTTTAGCACCAACCAAGGGTGGGCAGAGGTTCTTCTTAAACTCCGCTGAGGGTGGGGCCTCCAGATGAAAAGGAAGAGAACATTTTCTTATAACTCAGTTTCCCTGAACAATGGTTGCTGTCAAGGTCAGTAGGGAGATTCTTTTGGATTTAAATTATCCCACTGACTTACATTACTTGGAAAGGCATCTATTTCCTATTCGTGTCGAATTATGTGAATGTAGCTGAATCTCATTTATTATTTCAATAAAAGGTACTTTTGTGTGTTCTGGGAATCTAAAAATATATTGTTCTTTATAAAACCCCATTACATATGGGGAGGATGTGTTACATTCTGGATGGGATGTTCTGTTCCAGGCAGATCCTAGAGCAAACATTATTGCAGATTATTTACGGACAAGGTTACATTTTGTTCCTTCTGTCATTCACCAGTGAGCTTGTGGCTCTCTGAGCTATTCCCCTTTTGTCATCATATTCATTTGTTCTTTCGTGAATTTTAACATTACCTCCTTATATTCATGTTTCTGTTTGAATATAACCAACTAATTCTGGGTCTTGTCAGATTCTCTTCCGTATTTCTGCTGTAACCATTATGCGTCTTTCATTGCTGTGTAATAGCTTTAAAGATATCCATCAGCAGCATAAGACATTTTGTCTGATATTACCTGATCCTCTTCAAGGGCTTTCCGTACATTTCCTCATCTTTGGGGAAGAGTAGTATAGAAAATGGCCAAGAGCATCATGCATGAATAAGTTATGCTGTTAAAATCTTAGTGTAGTGCCATGAATTGTACCCTTACACTCCCATTAGACTTTAGGGAAAGATTGTATCTTTAACATGGCCTTTGCAATATTTTCTTCTTAAATATCCTGTGATTTGTAAATAAGTGAGCATTCCTTCATATTGTGCTGAGCCAACAGCATTTTCTTCTATTTAGAATGTAATCATTAATAATAATGACCAATATTCATGCAAGTATTCTTTTTTTTTTTAACATCAGGTGAAGTTTGGAGTTCTAGGTTGCAAGTCTACCCTGTAACGCAAGCCTTCCATTCTTTCTCTTTTGCTGACAAATCCCAAATTAAAGCCTTGAAAATTCATTTTCATGCGCTCTCTTTTGTTATCAAAATGAGAATATTTGAGGTTGGGATTCAGACACCAGTGTTTTTAAAACCTCCCAGGTGATTCCAAAGTGTACCTAAATTGCTCTCAGCATCTATGGGGCTCTAGACTGTATAAAATTTTAGGGTAAGGAAAGGATTATTAGGATAGTAAGTTTCATTATGACCTGGAGAGACCCTGTTGGTTTATTGAACAAACATTCACCCTTCCTCTCCTGTGGGCATCCCAGTTAGACCCAGACACCTTGTTAGTAGCCAGATATGGATTTTGAATTGGTGCTGGTACAGAGTGTGGTATGCGGTATGTAGTAAGGATTGTAGGAAAGTGGCAGAGACAATTGGAGGTTCTGATAGTGATGCCAGCTGAAAGATCATGGTAGCTTGGGTCAAGGCAATTGCAATGGAGATGGGGAGAAGAGATGTGCTTGAGAGATATTTAGGAGTTTTACTTGATAGGAATGATGACTGATTTTATAAATCAAGTTGGGGGCAGAAGGAGGCATCAGAAAGGACTCTGGTTTCTGACTGTAGCAACTTGATGGATAAAGGTTTACTGAGATCTGAAATGTGGACCATGTAGACCTGGGACTCCTCACAGAATTAAAGGGGGCACAGCGTCTACCATGGAACTCTAAAGATGGGCAGGAAGAGAAACCAGTGGAGTAGGGAGGAGGGGTAGTGATGAGAAGAGAGAGGTAGTGAGGAGAAAAACCAAAAGTGTGTGGTATCACAGAAGCAAAGAGAAAAAGTATTTTAAAGTGATCAGTGAGGTCAAGCAAAATAGGGACTGAAATGGGCCAATGAGTTTAATAGCTTGGGAGACTCCTAAGATCAGATGAGCGGGAGGTTATTATACCGAACCTTGATATGTTTATGAACTCGTGTGTAAACATAAGTTACTCTATGAACATTAGCTCATCAAAGCATAAATCCACTGAAGATAGGGATACTTTTATTTATTTTGTATCAATAACACCCCTCTCATCTCTTACCTCAAACCTATGATTAACAAATATTTGGTGGGGGATCCCTGGGTGGCGCAGCGGTTTAGCACCTGCCTTTGGCCCAGGGCGCGATCCTGGAGACCCGGGATCGAATCCCACATCAGGCCCCCGGTGTATGGAGCCTGCTTCTCCCTCTGCCTATGTCTCTGCTTCTCTCTCCCTCTCTGTGACTATCATAAAAATAATAATAATAAAATTAAAAAAAAAACAAAACCCAAATATTTGGTGGCATAATGAATGAACACACTATGACACATTATGGCTATGTCAGAAGACTCTGAATTTTTTTTTCAGAATTTCTTTAAGAATTATTTTCCTTTCTGACACTGAAAACCCGGTTTTAATCTATCCCATTAAACTTCCAGATGGGGAAAGTCTATCCTAGGCTGTAAGATTTTCCTTATATCACAGTCGTAGACTCCAGAATTTGGGAATTTATAATTCTATATAGAGAAAAATTTGAAAATATTAGTTTCTGTTTCACCGGCCTCATCTGGAAATGATGACTTCCAGTTTGCTTATTGCCAGTTTACAAATTGTTGTGTCTTCTTTAGAGTGTGCTTTGCTTTAATGGAGACAAATTCTGTGTTATCAGCTGATCTCATCAGCTTTCTATTCTTTTATGTAAACATTATCAGAATAGAAAATACAAAGCTGTTATCCATCATACAAATATAGCACCATGTGCTTGGTAATTTTGTTATTTCTGGGCATTTTATTATGTCCCTAGTTTTTGGACATTAGATATGATAAAAATTAAGTGTAATAACATTTCATTATAAAAATATTGTAGCATTAGTGGAAAATATGTGAGAATATAAAAAAGTAAGAGTAGTTGTTTTGTTCTTTATATTTTGGTACAGATACTTTTAATTTTTTTCAAAATATGTCATAAAGAATTCCATTGTGCTTCAGAAACTGTTTTCTAAATTCAGTGAACTCATTTTTTCTTGGTCAATATGTTGAGACCATTTTCCAAACCAGGTGATTTTCTATGAAACACAACGCACACACACACACACACACACACACACACACACATCCATTGCATGGGTGAATCCAAATTCGTTTAAAGAGCTTCCAATAGTTAGGCATTTAGGTAATTTACAATTTTTCAATATTATAAACAACATTTCAGGGCATGTCTTTAAAGCTAAATCTTTTCATACAGCTTTGGTTTTTATCTCACAATACATTTCTGGAATTGAAACTGTAAAAATAAAATGTAGACATATATAAGTTGTGGGTAAGTAATGCAAGATTTGCAGGCATTAAAAATGTTGCACTAGTATATACTGAACGTAGAAAAAGTGGGAGAAGGAAAATAAGAATTATTTTTAATCTCACTTACCTGAGATGAAATTTATTGAGTAATCTTACAGAGCATGTTTATTAAATACACTGAATTCTCTTTCTATTTGCATTTTCTAGTAGCCAATATATCATGTAGATATATAATAGATAATGACCTTACTAATGACTTGTCATTTTCTTTATTGAGATCCTAACACATTGATACTTGTTCGTTTTTATTTTATTATTTTTATATTTTAATATTTTATTTATTTATTCATGAGAGACACACAGAGAGAGGCAGAGACATAGTCAGAGGGAGAAGCAGGCTCCCTGCAAGGAGCCCAATGTGGGACTCGATCCCAGGACCCCGGGATCACAACCTGAGCCAAAGGCAGACACTCAACCATTGAGCCACCCAGGTGCCCCTCTTTTTTATTTTTATTTTTATTTTTTTAAAGGTTTTATTTATTTATTCATGAGAGACACAGAGAGAGGGGCAGAGACACAGGCAGAGGGAGAAGCAGGCTCCTCACAGGGAACCCGATGTGGGACTTGATCCAGAGACCCCCGGGATCATGCCCGGGGCTGAAGGCAAATGCTCAACTGCTGAGCCACCCAGGTGTCCCTCTTTTATTTTTAAATGAGATTTAATGTTTCCTTCTTTATCATGGTAGGTGGATGATTTCCTTTATTCTAGATAAATATTGCTAGTACATAGGTAAGCTGTTGATTCCAAATATTTCATTTGTAAGTCAACTTACTAAAATCTCCTAAAACTTTAAATGTTTTTTTCGGACACTTTTTGTGAATTATCTAGACAAAATTATTTTCCTTTCTTAATAGGTAACTTACTTCCATCATTTCTGAGATTTTTATCATTATTTTTCCTTCTATCCCACACCTTCCCTCAATTTGTCCTTCCTTCCTTCCCTCCTTCCTTCCTTTCTTCCCTTCTTTTCCTTTGCTTTTTGTTTTTTTGTTTTTTGGGGTTTTTTTTGGCTAAGACCTGATGAAAAATGTAATAGTGCTGATTATGATTATGCCAGTTTTATCCATTAGTTCTAAGGAGTAACGCGTGATGCATTTTCATTGCGCATTAGATGAGATTGATTATGAGATTGTAAGATTTTTTTTATAGTTTAAACATGGTATTTGTGGCACATCTGGCATTAATGTGCTGATATTTAATTTCTGATTGTATTCTAATGTTCTAAGTTTTTAAGTGAGATAGGACTGTGTGTTCTTGTGTCTGGGTAGGTGGGAGGATCCACACATGTGCATGCACGTGCATACCATTTCAAATTTGGCAATATAGAAATACTAACCTTCCTAGCTGAATGGGAAAATTTGTAATTTTCATCTAGGCTTTAAAAAAGTTTAAATAACCTGGAACTCATTGTTTTTTAGAGAGTGTGAGTAAACAGCTCATGAGCCTTGTCCAAGCACTATAATCTCTTGCCTGGATGGACAGGGATATCCCAGTCTGCACCCCCTAGTCCTCTTTGGTATATTGTTTATCAAGCAGCCACAGTGGATCTTATATTTGTCAGAACATGCCGCTTCTTTGTTGAGAACTCTCTAGAGCTTCCTGTGTCCTCTTCAAGGCTGTAACCCTGCTCCCCCCTCCCATTTTCTACTCCTCTCCCATCTACTCACTCTTTCCTGCTCTTGGAAGTTCTCTTTGTTGGTTCTGCAATAAAACAGAATTCATCCCAGATCACCAGGTGTCTTTGCTTCCGCTTCCTGCAGGCATTCTTCTGTGGTTTCTTATCAGAACGGCTTTCCTGGCCCATGAGGTACCCCCCCCATTCCACCCCCATTTTCCTTAAGTTAACATATCTAAGATATTATTATGTACCAGGCACCCTTCTAAAGATTTCCCACGTTAAATCACTTAATCCTCTTGACAACACTGTGGGGTAAAAACCATTAATCCCATTTTGCAGAGGAGAAAGATGAGGCACAAATATTTGCAGTAGCTTGCTTACCTTCACAACAGCTGCTAGGGAGGGTAGCGGGGATCCCAGCCAGGCAGAGGCCCTCATAGCCACTCATTCACAACTCTCACTCCTTGCACCGATTTGCTCCCATTTCTCACATTTCTCATTTCTTCCACGACCACCCAACATTTAAGATCTATCTATTCAGTGGTTGTCCTGATAGCCTGGGGATTTGCTCACAGCTGGATTCCTGGGCCCTAGAGCAATTCACCGGCTCTCAATAATACATAGATTTTTAAATAATAAATTCAATAAAATAATTAGGAAAATAAGCTGAGTGTAGAGTTGTTTTGTTTTGTTTTTGAGGGAGTAATTCTTCAATAACTTTTAAAAGCTATCAGTATACTTCTTGTTCTTCTAGGTTGTCTACACCCTGAGTCACTGGTCAATTTTTTTTTTTCTACAAAATTAGTTTTCCAATTGTTATACCTAGAAAGCTACCATTTTAAATATTCTCTATTCATAAGAAAGACAGTCTCTCTCATTAGCCTTAATATTGTGCTTTGTAATTTACTCTTGTTTTTATTCCGTCTAGTTAAGGTGTTATAAACACTGAGTTAGTAAGTGTAAAGAACTGGCTCTTACATATAATCAGCAGATCCACTGCTTTCTCTGATTTCTATTTTTGCTAAAATTCTGTCCCCTGACTCCTTCTTTTCTCTCTCATTAATTTCCATTGTCATTATTTTTCACCTTATTTCACTTACTGTCATTTTTCCTTTCATAATGATGGAATTACTTTGATGCTGAATTTGCCTCTCACTGCAGGTTAGAGCACACCCTGTATTCCTGGTGTTTCATTCTTTTATTTTCCAAATAACCTCCGATTGCAATTTTAATTACTTCCTTTGCTCAATAGTGAATTAAGCATTTTTTGTTTTCCCAAAGGCTGATAAAGTTTAGATATTTAATCTTTTTATATTAGCTGCTATGTTTGTTGCATGATAATCACATAATATGGCTGACACGATTTATACTAGTGGGGAAATTGCTGAAGCTTTTGCTTAGGGCTAGAGAAATGGGAATGTTCTTCATACCTTTTTCAAGGAAATGTGAAAAGAATGCATATTGTTTTCTTTGGATTCATGCGTCAATATATGTATTTTTAATCTGCTATTCATTGTATGGCTTCTTTCTTATAATACTAAATGCATTATGATACTAATTATGAAACAAATTATTATTACTAATAATAAATGTAATGAAACTGGAATATTGGATACTAACTGTGGAAGATGGTGTATGGGTTGTTGTTTTTCTTCAACTCAGTGAATGTTACCATTTTCATTGATGAGCAAATTTGAGGTTTAGAGAAGTTAACTAACCTCCTCATGATTACAAGGCTGGTAAATAGAAAGGCAAGATTCAAAATCAGGTCTGGCCGAATTCAAAGCCTACCTCTGATTTTAATCATTGTCATATACTGAGAGCATAATCCATCTTGTTTAGTATATATTGGATCAGTTGATAGGTTAGTAGGTGCTTATGTGCTCCTTAAAAATGAACTACACATTTTAGAAGCAACTCATTATATTTACTTAAAGCAATATGAATATTTTCCCCATGACATGAATTATTTTATACATATTAAAAAGTCATATAATACACCATTTTATTAATGTTCCACAATTTAACCACTCCCCTGTAATTTACTCATCCTAAACGTTTCCAGGGTTCTTATTATTCACAGACATTTGATGACAACTTAATAGGTAAGGTTTGTCCTCAGCTATGATTATTTCCATGCAGTAACGTATTAGAAATGAAAAAGCAGGATAAAAATTCATATACATTATAAAGTCCTTTGATCTATATTTTTAAACTTCTCTCTTATGCTACTATGAGATTTATTGCACCTTCGCTCATTATTCTAATTTTAGAGGGTTTTTCAATAGTTTTATATGTAAAGAGTTACCTTTCTTTCATAGATTAAAATGTTTCCTGCTTTTCACTGCCCACTGACTTTCAGAGTTGAATGGGGGCAGTCATTTTCCCATTTATGCAATTTTCTGTGTCCTCTCCACAGTAAAGATTATGTGAGTTTTATACATATAGGTTCAGCAGGTATAGGATTAATGTTATCCGTGGGTATTTCACTGGTGTTAGCATGTTTAAAGGAAGGTTTTTGTGTTTTTTTTTTCCCTCTCAGCCTTCATGATGATAATGTTAAATTATTATAATCATTGCTATTTCATATTTATTTTTGAGCCCTGCAAAATTATTGAAGTTTCTATTTTTAACATGATTTTCCAGGGTACCTGGGTAGCTCAGTGGTTGAGCATCTGCCTTTGGCTCAGGGCGCAATTCTGGCGTCCTGGGATCAATTTCTGCAGTGGACTCCCCACAGGGAGCCTGCTTCTCTTTCTGCCTGTGTCTCTGCCTCTCTCATGAATAAGTAAATAAAATATTTTTAAAAAATAAAAAAATAAAATAATTTTTCAGTTGACTCTCTCTTGTATTTTTTTTTAAAGATTTTATTTACTTATTCATGAGAGAGACAGAGAGAGAGAGAGAGAGGCAGAGACACAGGCAGAGGGAGAAGCAGGTTTCTTGCAGGGAGCCTGATGTGAGACTCGATATCGGGTCTCCAGGATCAGGCCCTGGGCTCAAGGCCCTGCTAAACTGCTGAGCCACCCGGGCTGCCCTCTCTCTTGTATTTTTATTTTTATCTAGACAAATAGTATTTTCTGTAAATAATGATAATTTTCTCTCATCTTGGTAATACTTTTGCTTCTTAAAATTCTTCAGTATTGTTTTATAATTACATTGGCTAGGATTTCAGAAAACTATTAAATTAGAATGGTGATAACAGAAATTAGATGCTTATACCTTAGAATGCCTCTGTGCTTCACATCTATACAATATTGGCTGTTGGTTTCACATGGATTTTGTTTATCATAAATTTATAAATTCCTAGTTTGCTAATAATTTATTATTGGAGATGGATGTTAAATGTTATGAAATGCTCTTTATTCCTATATAGAATCTGTATTTATATATTACCACTTTCTTTTTTAAAAATAATTTTTAAAACATTTTCTTTATTGATTTGACTCAGAGAGAGAGAGAGCACAAGGAGGGGGCAGCAGACATGGGGTGGGAAGAGAAAGAAGCAGGCTCCTTGCTGAGCAGGGAGCCCAATGTGGGGCTCTATTCCCAGGACCTTGGGATGATGACCTGAGCCAAAGGCAGATGCTTTACCAACTGAGCCACCCAGGCGCCCCTTGTATTATCACTTTCTAATGTGATAAGATAGATTCATAGACTTCATATTTATAGACTACGCTTGTAGCCATGGTTAACCTAACTTGATAAGTTGGAGAGAGATGCTGTTAATATATATAATTTCTTTTCTGTCGTGCTGGTTCTATAGACTAATAATTACTCAGAAATATTTATTTTTGTAGTTATAAAAGAGATAGATAGTACTTGGTGTATGTGTGTATGTTATACATGTGTTTATACGTGTGTGATTTTTTTTCAGATTTTGCTCTGAAAGTTGTACTAAGAAATATGTAATAGAGATCATTCTCTCTATAGGATTTTTTTTTTCTTTTTCTGGGATAATATTAAAAAATAGGGATCTTCTGTCCTTTTACTTAAAATAATTCATCCTGTAAGTACATCTATACCTGTCATAAAAAAAATAAACCCAGTAGAGTTGGATAGGAAGCCACAAAACATACCCACACATATATGAAACTTTATTATTACACAGCTTCCATTGCAGGTCCCTGTAGAAATGATGAGCTGTTTAATAAATTATGCCAGGTCAATTCTATATAGAAACATATAAAATTGAATCTCAGGCTCACACTAGGCACAAAAATCAATTTCAGATGGATTTATGCTTTAAATATGAAAGATAATACATTAATTTTTAAAAGAAAGCTTAGAAGAATATCTTATAACATTGAAATAGGGAATTTTAAATTATAAATATGACAAAAATGAGAAACCATAAAGAAAAATATTAATATGCTGAATTATATTAAAAATGGATTTTTACCAAAAAATATTACGAGGCTAAAAAGACAAACCACATAATGAGAGAAGATATTTTCAAGATCTATAACCAAGTGTGAGCATCCAGAAAATATAAACAGCATCTACAGATCAATAATAAAAAGAAAACTTTTTCTGCCAAAGGGATTATAAAGTAAGCACGAATGGTGATTAAACACAGTAATATATCCTCAAAATCATTGATAGTCATGCATGCAAGTCAAAACCACAACAAGATGCCATTTTACACATGTTATAATGGCAAAAATTAAAGGGTCAGATGATACCATGTGGTGATTTCTTTCCTTGGAAGTGCAAACAGTCATAACTGCTTTGAAATGGAAGCCTCATTATTCAGTGAAGCTAAAGATAGGCACATGTACCTTTCAAAATCTCAACTCCTAGGAATCTACTTAGAGAACCTTTTGCATATGTTCATGAGGAAACACATGGAAGTATATTTAGAGTAGCACTTTCTATAATAGCTAAAAATTTGGAAACAGCCCAAATGTCCATTAGTAATCGAATGGATAAATAGGATGGGTAGATACATTTTTAATATTTAGACCATGGGGGCAGCCCTGGTGGTGCAGCGGTTTAGTGCCACCTGCAGCCTGGGGTGTGATCCTGGAGACCCAGGATCGAGTTCCACATCGGGCTCCCTGCATGGAGCCTGCTTCTCCCTCTGCCTGTGTCTCTGCCTCTGAATAAATTAAAAAAAAAAATATTTAGACCATGGAACACTATGGAAGAATGTCAGTGAGTGAATGTGAATGATACTCAAAAACTTTATGTGTATCCATGGGAAGGAGTAGAATTCACAGAATTTTTGGAATATAATTTCATTTATATATACGTCCCACATGGCAAAGCTACGCAATACAATATATTGTTAGAGATATGTGTGAATGTGTTAATACTATTTTTAAAAAAGCAAAGGAAGGGTTTTACAGGGAAATGATATGCACGAGTCAGGACAGACATTTCCTCTGAGAACTAGCATTGATGAAGGAGTGTACTGAGGCTTTGAAATCATTTTTCTATTTCTTAAGCTTATTCATGGATAAGTGGGTACTAATTTTATTCTTCTTTAAACTTTCATATATAGGTACTTTTCTGTAAAATATACATATATCAAAGCAATTAAAATATGCAAATGTGGTATCTTTTATGAGCTTAGTTATACATAACTTTAATTTCTTCTTTGCTTTTTGATTTGTTTGCTTTACCTTTTTAAGTCAAATAACATGTTTATATTCTTTCTAGAAATGTCCCATTTTTAGGAGATTTTAAAATGCTCATTTTATATAGCTTACTTTCACGGTTACTTAGACATTAAACCATATTTTCTTTGGATGTAGCTTTGTGTATAATCTTTAGACATTAGTAGGTACTAATAGTGTCATCATGATTATTTTCTTTCTTTTTCTTTAAGATTTTATTTATTTATTAGAGAGAAAGAGGGCAGGGGCAGAGGGAGAGGGAGAAGCAGCCCACATGGGGCTCCATCCAAGGATCCCGAGATCATGACCCAGCCGAAAGCAGCTGCTTAACCAACTGAGCCACCCAGGTGCCCCATGATTATTTTTCTTAATAATCCTTTATGGTACTTTCAGTTTTCTCTCAGATCTTGGAATTGTTTTCATCCTCTCAAGTCTTCAGTTTGTTTGATTCACTGTCCTTTTTGCTTTCCCTTTCCTTTCTTGCTTTCTTTTTCTTTTAAATTAGGCTCCATGCCCAAATTGATCTCCATGCTGAGATCAAGACCCAAGCCAAGATCAAGAGGCACCCCTGTTTTGTTTTTCACAAATATAACTGGAATACATTCAGAGTATTTAGAAATATTCTTTTCTTGCCACATAGGATGTGATATTTCTTAAAAATACTCTAAATTATTGGACAGTCTGGGTAGCTCAGCAGTTTAATACCGCCTTCAGCCCAGGGCGTGATCCTGGAGACCCGGGATCAAGTCCCACATCAGACTTCCTCCATGGAGCCTGCTTCCCCTTCTGCCTGTGTCTCTGCCTCTCTCTCTTCCTCTCTGTGTCTCTCGTGAATAAATAAAATATTTAAAAAATATATTCTCAATTGTTAAAAATAAAACAAATCCAGAAAAGCATGAAAAGCCAATGTGATTATGATGTGTAATACCCTTGTACCTGCCACCTATTTCCAGCAGTCAGCTTTACCAATGACCCTTTCAATCTATAGATATTATAGATTGATATTTAGATCCCCTTCTTCAACTCATACAACTCTTGTCTTAAGTTTCGTTTCTTGAAGAAAGGTCATTTCTCCTGTAGTTTCCCAGTGTGGCTTTTGTTAATTGCATTCCTGTGATACAGTTTAATATTTTACTTTGTTGATTTTGTCTATTGTCTATTGTCTCTGTCTATCTTTATCTATATATTTCCTGCCTATCATCTATTTTCTATCTATCTATCTATCTATCTATCTATCTATCTATCTATCATCTATCTATCTATCTATCATCTATCTGATCTACCTATGTATTTCTTGCAAAAATACTTTACATATTGTGCATTCTTCATTAAGAGTCAGATAACCGGGCAGCCCCAGCGGCTCGGCAGTTTGGCGCTGCCTTCAGCCCAGGGTGTGATCCTGGAGACCCGGGCTGAGTCCCGCATCAGGCTCTCTGCATGGAGCCTGCTTCTCCCTCTGCCTATGTCTCTGCCTCTCTCTCTCTCTCTCTCTCTCTCTCTCTCTGTCTCTCACAAATAAATAAATAAAATATATATATATTTTTTAAAGAGTCAGATAACCTTGGGCCTCTTGGGTGGCACAGTTCTGCTTGGGTTTCTCTCTCCCTCTCCCATTGCCCCTTCCCCTGCTCTCTCTCTCAAATAATTTTTTTTTTTTAAAGAGGCAGATATCTTTCATACCCACTGAAATGCTATTTTTGAAAAAACATCAACAACAAAAGTTAGTGAGAATGTGGAGCATCCTAACTCTCACACATCATTGGTAAAGATGTAAAACAGTGCAATTCCCTTGAGAAAAGTTCTGGCGCTTCTAATAAAATTAAACATACATTTCCCTGGGGTCCACCCATGGCACTCTTAGGAGCTTACCCACGACTGAAAAGAAAATATATGTTCACAAAAGTACTTGTGCAGAAATATTTACAGAAGCTTCATTCCTTTTTTTTTTGTTTTTTGTTTTTTTTTTAATTTATTCATGATAGTCACAGAGAGAGAGAGAGAGAGAGAGAGAGAGAGGCAGAGAGAGAAGCAGGCTCCATGCACCGGGAGCCTGACGTGGGATTTGATCCCAGGTCTCCAGGATCGCGCCCTGGGCCAAAGGCAGGCGCCAAACCGCTGCGCCACCCAGGGATCCCCAGAAGCTTCATTCCTAATAGCCGAAACCTGGAAATATCCCAGGTGACCATTGATGGAAGAAAGAATAAACAAACTTTGCAATATTTATACAAATGAGTACTCTTCAGCAATTACAGAACTGATCTGGTGATACATATAATAGCATGATGGAGTCTAACAGCATTATGCTTAGATCAAGGAATCTTACAAAGCAGTCATTTTGTGTGATTGCTGGAACTTCTTTTATGTTCTCCCTTTTTTCTTTATTTCCTATTTCTGTTTCCACATGCCTTCTGTTTCTTTTCCAGGTTTCTTTTTCTATTTTTCCTAGGGATTTGAAACTTGACTCAATTTCTTTTCTAATAATCTCTTCCTTTCAATATAAAGCAACATAAAATCATCAAGATTAAACCATTATCTATTAGATCTTTTGTTTTTTTTTTCTGTTAGCTCTTTTGAAGGATGACATATTTAAGATATTTTTATTGTCTGTTATTGTCATCACCTTATTATCATAATTTTCATTAAATATTTTTTCTTCTAATAAATATTTTAATATTCCAGTGAATTTTAAATCTTGTGAACAATAACTGAGGCAGTTTGTCTTTTATTATTTACTTTGTTGTTGCATGTCTTATAATTCCATTTAAAATATTTTTATTTCTTTATCTGTGGCTAAAATAATTATTTGAGAGGTTTTTTTTTTCAGAAAGGATCTAAATAATAATGCTTCCTGAGAACTTACACATCAGAAAATACATCTCAATTGCATTTGCAAATTGAACTTGTGAGCTTAAAATTTTAGTATCAAAATACTCAAAGATCCTTAGGTATTGCTTTCAACATGGGAGAATGTAGGATATGTCAATCCCTCTCTCTCTCCCCCTCCATCTCTCCTTTACTTTTATTGCTGGCTTTTTTTTTTTTTTTTTTTTTTTTTTTTTTATTGAAGCCCTGGCAGGTTTTTTTTCCGCCTTATCTTAAAATTTCAAAAATGTCTTCAATACATGTCTGTGTATTGGTGGCTTCTTAAAAAATGTTGCTTCCTTCTCGAAGGTAATTGGAATATGTCATAAAATCAGAGCCAAGGGCAGGAATAAAAACAGAGCACTCCAAACCATTAAATTAAGAGTTCCATTCAAGGAACTTAATGAGATCAAATAGAAAGAAGAGATTTAGGAGGAAGACCAAAAAGCCTCCAACTCTACAGGTAGGTGGAAGAGTAGCAGAGAGCAATGAACACTGAAATGAGTCAGAAAGGAAGAAAACAGGAGAGGTGGTTGTCACAGAAGCTGAAAGAGTAGTCACAAAAGAAAGAAAAAATCTAGTCCTTTATAGGCTAGCTATAGTGTAAAGCTGTATCTAAGGGAAAGAGTGTTATCGCTAAGAGAGTAACTGATTAAAAAGAAAAAGGAAGAAACAGGCCCCATATGCTATTTAGGGATATTTGTCATTTTAAATTTTGTTTTATTGCTGAAGGTTCAATACATACAAATATATATAGAATAAACAAATGAGCACCACTTTCTCCATCACCTGTTCCCATTTATGAAATCCTGTTACAGCCACTTGTATATTTTTCCTGTATCTAACTCACCCAATGTTATGGATCTTTCCAAAGAGATACTGATCAGCTTCTTTATTATACTGATAATATCTTTAATTAGCTCAGCCTCTTTTCTCTATTGATTTACATTCATTTTTTCTTATTCCAGCAATTTAAGACTATGTTTTCTTCTAATTTTTTTTTCTTTACTGCATCCCATAAGTTCTAATTTTTGCAGCTGCTTTCATAAATATTCTCTATAGACTTGAAAAAATCATGTTAACTGTTTAATTGTTGGGTCCAGGATTCAATATATGGCCATAGATCAAATTTCGTCAATCATTGTATTTTTGTAGCTCTATTTTATTTTGTTTTATATTTCGCGCAACTATGTTTTTAGAGACATATAATTTTCAACTTCTTTTATGTTCTTGGCAAATTGAAAATTTTTATTGTAGTATACTAGTGCAGTTTATCTTAATGTTTTTTGCCTGAAGGTCTACTTCATATGGTATATTGCCACCAAATTGTTTGGCTAATGTTTATTATTTATATATATAATAATCATATATAGTATTTATTATTATATCTTTTTTCATTCTTACTGTTATATGTTAGTCTATCATGTCTTAACTCTATATATTTGGATTTTGTTATTATAGTTACACAATCATTGTCTTAAAAATCAGATAAGTTGATATGTGTTGTGATTACTGATATACATAGATTTATTTCTCAGTTGCCTTCTATTATTTAAATTTTCCATTTTAAATTTTGGTTGTTCCTTCCTTTCATCATATTAGGTTATTGTATTGTTGTTGTGATTATAACACTTTTTCTTTTAGGAGTTAACAACTTTCTATACACATTGGTTTTATCTTTGAAAATATCACAGGCACATAAATCAACTCTAAAATCAGCTCCTTTTCTGTATTCCTGAAATCACCTAGAGTCCCATAATTCTCATAACTCCCTTTTCAGAGCATGATCTGCTGTTCAGTGTTTTAGTCTTTAATTTTTTCATATAAATTATATTTTTACTATGTTGTATGCCAGTAGTTTTACTCAGATTTGGATTTGCCTGCAGGTTTACCAGTATCTTTTTTTCTGCTCCTCCTATTGGCCCCTTAGATCTTTCTGCCCAGATAGCCTTCTTCTTTTTTTTTTTTTTTTTTTTAAGATTTTATTTATTTATTTGACACAGAGAGAGCACAAGCAAGGTAGCAACAGAGGGAGAGGGAGCAACAGGCTCCCCACTGAGCAGGGAGTCCCAAGCAGATCTTAATCCCAGGACCCTGGGATCATGACTTGAGCTGAAGGCAGATGGTTAACTGACTGAGCCACCAGGCACCCTATGGTATTCTTTTTTTGTAAAAGATGTCCTTTGGAAGTGATGGTGTATGCTAGCAAATTTTTTCATTTTTATTTGAGAATTTTTTTTTTTTTACCCTTATTCTTCAAAGATTGCTTCACTGAATATAAACTCTAAATTGATAGTATTTTTTTGCGTTATCATTTGAAGATACTATTTGTCATCTGGCTTCCATTGTAACTGTGGAAAAGTCAGCTGTTGATCTACTCAATCTTCTTTTGTTACTGTTCATTCTGACTGTTCATACAGTCTGCTTTTAGTGTTTGGTGTTCTGTGCTTTTACGATCATGTTCTAATGATTTATATCTATCATGACATCAGGAAAATTCTCAGCCATTCTCTTTTCTTATATTCCTTCTTAATCCTCTCCATTTTTCCCTCTGGGACTCTGGTTAAACATATAAAAGTTTCCTACCCTGCATGCTCTTAACTGTTTTGGAATACTTTTCTATTGCTTTGACATTTTGGCGATCCATAAGCTATTTATATCTCTCTTTCAGTTCTCTGACTCCCTTCATCTGTCAGATTTATTATGAATCCATGCATTCATTCTTTTATTTCAATTAAAATGAAATCTATTATTCATTAGAGAAGTATTCTTTTATTCTTTTTCAATGTATGCAGTCATTTTTCTTATTCCTCATTAATATTTTCAAGGTGCTCTTTTATTTCTTCAAACATATACATTTGATACTTTCAATATCTAAAATATTGTAGGCTTGATACTGCCATTTGTTGCTTCTATTGATTTTGCCTCATTTTCTCTTGTTTTCCCATGTTTTGTGATGTTCAGTATGATGCCATGCTTTCTAAAACTCGATCTCTGGGAATTCTATGAGACCTACATTGAGAACATGCTACCCATTGAGGACTTGCATTTGTTACTGTGAACATCTGGAAGCTTTACTACACCAAGACCACTTTAAAAGATTTTCTGGGACTGAATTTTTTGTATCACACAGATAAAGTGAATTTGAACCCTAAATCCTTCTAAGGCCCAGTTATAGATTGCACATTTCAAGATGAACACGTTTTCTTTCTCATACAGAGAATGTCTTTACTACTTTTGTAAAATGGGATGAGTTATTCTTCATTTTATTTCATTTTTTAAAAAGAGTTATTTATTTATTTATTCATGATAGACACACACACAGAGAGAGAGAGAGAGAGAGGCAGAGACACAGGCAGAGGGAAAAGCAGGCTCCATGCCGGGAGCCCAATGCAGGACTCGATCCCAGGACCCCAGGATCGCGCCCTGGGCCAAAGGCAGGTGCTAAACCTCTGAGCCACCCAGGGATCCTCTTATTCTTCATTTTAACTTATCACTGAAGGTACTACCATTGGAGATTCTAGATAATTCAGGCATCTCTGCTCTAACTAGTTGTCTTCCAAGGGACTAAGACTAGTCTCCCATCTTCCTCAGAACATTCAGCTGAATGCTTCACATGACTCATGAAATTGGCAGAAGCCCTTAAAATAGCTTTCTGTCTCAATGCCCTTCTGGATTAATATTCTCCTTCATATCACAGCTATGTTTTTTTTTTTTTTTTTTTTTTTTTTTTTTTAATTTTTTCACAGCTATGTTTTTAAAGGGCTATTTTAAATGTTTATTTTAGTCAGAGTTTTAGACATTTTATAGAAGGATGGATTTTAGAATATGTGGTCTACTGTGCTTTTAGAAATGAGAGTCAAGTCCCTCACATTAGAAGTAGGGAATTAGGTTTTGAAATTATTATTGTTAACTATACTTAGAAGTGATAAAGTGAGCATACACTGCAAATTAAAAACTAGAGAGAGATGAACTACCTGACACTTTCTCAAGAGCTAGATTTTTGCCTCTTGATTATTTGATTTTCAGTAAGATCCTAAGATGAGAGCACATTCTTGTGAGAATTAGATTTGCTACAGATACATTTTGATGTAATGTTGGAGAAAAACAAAGCTCAATTAATGAGGCTCTTCAACTTGAGAAAGGAAAAACAGTAGGGGAAGGACACTGGGGTTTTGGAAAACTAACAAAGTCATAAAGAACTCCAGGTACTTTTCAAGGAAAAGAAATTACAAGACACTAAGGGGAACATGAAAAGGAGATGGTGGAAAATGATGGCATTTATGTATTTCCAAATTTAATAGATGGCTGACTGTCCAAGTATCTGTATTAAGAATTTTGAAATGCTCTTTCTCAGTAATACCTAAATTTACTTGTGTGTATCAGTTAATTATTTAAAACTATAAAAATTTAAAACTGTAAGCCTGGGTGGCTTAGTCAATTAAGCTTCCAACTCACGTCATGATCTTAGGATCATGGGATCCAGCCCCAAATTGGGATCTGGATACTCAGTGTGGAGTCTGCTTGAGATTCTCTCTCTCTCTCCCTCTGTCTCTCTCTCTCTTTCTCTCTCTCTCTCCCCTTCTCTCCCCTATTCCCCCCCTCCACTCATGCTCTCTAAATACATGCATACATACATAAAATCTAAAAAAATAAAACCGTAAAATTCTACCTCTTCATTGTTTGAGTCACAAAAATGGATCTGATACATGTTTTTGTTGAATTACATGTAATTTTGATTTGTTTGTTTTTAGAAGAAAACATACAGGCCACTGCTTTGTGATTATGTTGACCCTCCTTTTGATCTTCATATTGGATTGAATTTCAAAAAGAAAAAATGGTAATTTTATGAAGATAATATGGTTCTTATCTGTGATGGGCTGTGCCTACATACTCAATTTTTTAAAAAATGAGAATAATTATCTAAATATTTTAGCCAACATGGCTCCCAAACTCTGAAAAATCTAATTTTTTTACCACTCATATTCCATTATAAATATATGCACCAAAGGCAGACGTGGTTGTTTCCACCCACCCCCACTTCTATTATTCACTCAGACCTCAACTTTCAGTGAGATTTCGTTGCTTCCCACTCAGCTCATGCAGATTGTAAATCCTCCCTGTTGGGTTGCATGGCAACTGACACTCAACCTCACCTGCAAAAGGTTAGTCTAACATCTTTCATTTTTCCTTTTCTTTCTTTTCTTTCTTTCTTTCTTTCTTTCTTTCTTTCTTTCTTTCTCTTTCTTTCTTTTTTTCTTTCTTTCTTTCTTCTTTTTTTGACTCTAGAAATAAGCAAGCCAGCTGGTAGCATTCTAAACAGAGCTGCTCAGATCTGGGTTTTAAGCACAAAGCTATTGTTTTCCCAATTGTTGCAAATGAAGGGCTATAATAGAAACAACACTCTCAACAGGCAGGGAACTTGAAGCCTGGGTTTATCTCTGCCAGTAACTGGCCCAATGAACATCACTTCTTCCTCTTTCTTGACCTTCTTTTTCTCTTCTGTATAATGAAGTAGTTAAATGAAGTGATCATTGAATTGCCTCTAGGTCTGACATTCTGGCAATCTCACAAAGGAAAATATTTGTGAGTGCACTGATCCAGGTGACCTTCTGTACATCTTTAAGTCGTCCCCAGTATGTAGCTGCTGGTTTCAACACTCCTCACACTATATTCTGTATAAATGGTGTCTCTTGGAGGACTTCCAGGGGGAGCTGTTTACCTTTAAAATGGGCAACTCAGGGATCCCTGGGTGGCGCAGCGGTTTGGCGCCTGCCTTTGGCCCAGGGCGCGATCCTGGAGACCCGGGATCGAATCCCACGTCGGGTTCCCGGTGCATGGAGCCTGCTTCTCCCTCTGCCTGTGTCTCTGCCTCTCTCTCTCTCTCTCTCTCTCTCTCTCTGTGACTATCATAAATAAAATAAAAACTTAAAAAAAAATTTAAAATGGGCAACTCAGCTTCTCTCTATGTCTGAGTTAAAAACTCATAGAATATGCAAGGCAAGATTCTGGTGTCTGTACTTTCTTCATGGGGAATCTAAAGTTCAGAGCGATTAAATCCCTTGCTCTGGGTTATATGGTAAGTGGTAGCCTTGAAATTTGAACATTAGGCAGCCAGACTCCATAAGCCATGCCTCTTTAATCAGGCTCTAAGGTTATCTCTCCTTTGACTTTGGCATATAGATGGATAGTTAGGTAGATGAGATAGATACGTAGTATTTTTCAGGACTCAATTGCAAATGGCAGAAATATAGAAAATTGTTTCAGTCTAGCTTAGAAAGTGAAAAAGAATTAGTTAAGTAGCATAATTATTAGTTGAAGTAAATAAAAAGTGCAGACACGTGTTATGTCAGGCTTGGGATCCAGGTATCTCTCTCTACCTCTGAACTGTGCCTTTCACAGTATTAGCTTGGTTCTGAGATGAGCATACCCCATGTGGTAATACAATGACAGTTAAATTCCAAATCTCACTTTATTAGAAACCCAAGTGGAAAGACAAATGGTCTTTCTTGAGAGCTCCAGTTGAAGTCATAGGTTGGAAGCTCTCCATTGCCAGCTTGGGCCATCAGCCCGGGGTCCCAGTGACTGGTGGGTATTGCATATTCTGTCCTCAGGTCTGGGGTATCCACTCATTCGTGAGCTGTATGAGGTAAATGTTAATTTCACTGAATGACCAGCTCTGAGAAGAAAATCATGATCCCACAAAGGATGATGGGTAGATGCTGGGTGAACAAAATACAACTTTCACCCTCTACGGATGTTTTCATTTTCCAAAACTGAGCTGTCACTAGTGGACTCAGGTACTAATGCGGTGAGAGAAGAAGTCCTGCGTTTTGAAGTATTGTATTCTCTACGTAATATTTTCCGGCTAAGCCAGCTGACGTTTCATTGAGGCACCTGTCCGTTGCCAGGTTGTAGCTCTGGTTGACATAAGAAAAATATTATTTTATATGAATCTCCTCTGCTTTTGCCCTTCAAGCTCTAGCTTTGACATTGTCTCAGAAACAGAGCTGGACAAAAGGTGACAATATTATTGGCAGGTAGTAATTTGAAAGGAACCCACTAATTCTTTCAATTGTATTTCCTTTAAAATGTCCTTAATCTGGCTTTTAATGTCTTACACAACAGTTTCAGGATATTGGTATTCTCCTTTGACAGGGTGTGTTGCTTCACCTCACAGACATGAGCAGAATGGCGACTGGAGCATTCTGTTATTTCCAGAGATTATTAATATGTCATCTTTCCCCTGATATGAATTTTTCAGAAATATCCAGTATTCTCTCAGATGAGTTTTCAAGACAATCTCTTGAATGCCTCCACATGACAAAAAAAAAAAAAAAAAAAAAAAAAGATCAAATGATTTGTTGATAATTTGAAAAGACAGTTCTATGCAATGAACAAAGCTTACTGGAAAACATGCTGACTCTACAGTTTGTTTGTTTTTTAAACAGGAATGGTACATTCTCAACAGTGGAATCTGTGCTTTTTTTTTCCTTTGCTGCTCCCGTAGCAAACAGTAGGTGCATGCTTTGTGTTCACTGCAAGAAGTAACTTGACAAATTATGCTTCAACATTAGCAAGTGACACTGCAAACCTTTCAAATTTGGTAATGTATTTATAGCATGCACAAAATGATATAATTGATTTTGAAAAAGGGAAACATGCACTGCATTACTAGTATGGAACTGTCCAATTAGACCTCTCCTATTCTATGAATTGGGTATAATTTCCTAATTCTCAAGAATATTTATATAAAATAGTTCTTCTTGGGGAACGTTCTGAGGGCCTTTTCACCATTATTTCAATAGGAATAACATTTACTTTGTTTCTAACTCCCCTTCTCAGCATGCAACACATGGCTCACACACATTACTTCCCTAGTAAAAATTAGTTCAATGAATTAATGAGGGCGAATGCATCTTTATTTTTAATTTCATAACTTGATTAGTCTCAGAGACTCGGTACACCATGTATGGGATAGGAGAAGCCTCTGCATTTTCTGTGAGTGGAAATTCTTTTGACAGGAGCTTGAATTGAAGATGAACCTCTTGAAAAAAACATAATTTACTGTTTGAAACATGTTAACTTGATTTTTTAAATAAAAGGAATCAAGTAAAAGAAGCCTCAGCTACTTCCAAATAGTAAAGCATATTTTCCATTGAGTAATAGCAGGTAACATTTAATTTATGAATTGTAATGAGTATCCCCGTTTCAGAAACTAATTGAATTTGACCCCGGTACAAATTTGTAATATAAAATGAACAAGAGGCCATAAGAAAATGCAAAATAGAGCTTAACACAGTGACCGCATCATATTAATATTTACAGGCCATAGAGACTACAGCTGATAAATGATCTATGCAACAGCATAATTATAGCCCTATCGCTGCAAATGGAAGTTTGATGTATACAAAATAAAGCCTGATTAAGTGTCATCAGAATGGCACCAATGGATCAGCAGCCTAAATAATGTCATGTTGAAGATGAAAACAATGACTAATTAGTTGTTCATTGTGTCATTAAAAAACAATGATACCTAGCATGGTCAGTTGCCATTTCAATTATGAATGGGCATTTTTCCCTTGTTGTACATGGAGACTAAATAGTTAGGTTTTTTTAAATTGCTTTTCCTTGGCATCTGGAATAGGTATTGTCAGTCAGAGTGTAATTTAAGTCACTCTGGCCAGATATTATTAAATTTAGTAGAGTGTGTAAATTATGGCAGTTAGCAAATTAACTTTTCTTAGTATAAACACTCCACAGAAAGTGCCTTTGTCTGAGAAGGATTTGTTTAAAAGTTATGAGGTTTGCTCCATGTTGTACAATTGCCCATCAGCTGCTTTAAAGGGGAGAAAAACTTGATTTCCTTTGAAGCCTACAGTTCCAGCTCCGCATCATCATAGGGCAAATGGAGATCATGCCCTACTGTTTGTCCATTAAGTGAGAGACGTCAGAATGTTCCAATTCCATGTGTGTGGAATGAGTTAATCACGAGGTGTTCACATGAGCAGAAGCTAAGAAGTTCCAATTGGTCCTTCCTGTGTCTCAGACTAGCCATCTATCCTGTTACACAGTTCTGCAGTTCCCAGTTCTCTTGCTATTGATGTTTTAGAAATAGAGTATGACCTTGAACCCAATCTGGCCACTAGCTACCTTGAGCCACTAACTGTTTGGGGGTTTTGCTCATTTCTTTCTGTCTGGACCCTTGCTGCAATATTCTTTGTATCATTAAAAACTCTTTGTTGCCAATGACAGAAAACTATTTCAAATTATTCTAATTAAAAAGGGGAATTTATTGGTTCACATAATTTAAAAGCTCAGAGTATTTGTTGCAGGCACAACTAGACCCAGCTGCTCAAATAACATCATCAAGATTCTTTCCTTTCATCTCCCTTTGTTCTTCTGTCATTTCTCTTGGCTTCCTTCTGAATCAAGTGCACACTCCACAGGTAGTGGTGGAGATGGCCACCACCAGCTCCATGTGTATAAGCAACTTGTAATTCCCAATAGTTCCAACAAAATTTAGGCTAAAAGATCATCAGCTCTAATTGGCTTGATTAAATAATGTGACACCTTAAGCCCCCCATGCCCAGCCAAAGCATGTAGACTTTTACTATGGCACTTCAAATAAAATCAGGCTGCTCTAACCAGAGAAAGATAAAATGAATTCTTTTGGCAGATAAAACCAGCAACAATTTACCATATCTTCTGTAGCAGAAAGTGTCTAACTATTCACCAAACCCATGCATTTTCTTCCCAGCCACATAGGGAGATTGCAATTCTCAGCTTGCTTTGCAGTTAGGTATAATGGTGTGGTTGAGTTGCAGCCAGTGGAATGTGGGAGTACTGATGTCGCCAGCCTATTGGTAAGATCCATATAAACCTCTCATGGGAGGCTCTCATACTCTTCCCTGTGTGCCCACTGGATGTTAAACACTAGTCACCTTACCAACTGCAGGCTGAGGGTAACACTGCACCTGTTGACCCAAGTTCCTGAGTGGGACAGACCCTGCCTCTTCCTCTCCCACCATGTCCAGCTGAATCTTATGTGAGTGAGCAATAGAAAAAACAAACAAACAAAAAACCCCAGCAACAACAAAAAAACCCTACTGGTAAGCCATTGAAATTTCAGGGTTATTCTATTCTATCAACTAATATCCTCTAATATACTCCTTAAATACCTTATATGTCTTTTAATATATTCCAGCCCAATCTCCACGTTAAACAGTTTCCTATTCAGAACAAAGAACTGTAACCAAATGAAGATTTCATCATTATATTTCCTTATGTCAGACATGATGAAGTTCCATTTATCATTATTTTATTTTATTTTATTTTGTTTTGTTTTGTTTTATATGTTTTGTATTCTAAAAATGTTTTGCCTACCCAAAGGTTGCAAAGACTATCTCCTATATTTTCGTGGAAAAGTCGTTCAGTTTTAGGTTTTACAATTTGAATTAATTTTTGTGTATGGTATGAGGAAAAGATCAATGTTCAATGCTTTCCTCATTGAATATCTAGATGATCCAGCCCAATTGTTTAAGAAGAATTTTTCTTCCTCACTTAAGTTGATTTGGCACTTTCATCAAAATCAAGTAATCATGTGTGTATACACACACACACACACACACACACACACATATATATACTTTCTTTTCTGGTCCACTGATACATAATTCTGTCTTTTCACTGGTGCCAAATTATATTTATTTCTGTAGCTTTACAATAAGTTAAGTGGCCAAATCCTCCAACTTTCCTCTTTTTAAAAATCATTTTGGTCAATCTAAGTCCTTTACATTTCCACATGAATTGTAGAAACTTCCCAGCACTATACAATGTTCCAGATTCATTGTGTACATTTTCCTTATTCCTAGACTCAACTATTTCTCGAAGGATCCCTGCTTCCTTTTACTGGATAATGGTATTAAAAACCAAGATCTATGTGCTAGATGTGCTCAATGCCACTGAAATGTCAATATTCGTAGCTAGCAGAGCAAGGAGATATATGTGTGTGTACAAACACATGTATACACATGGATCTGCAAATATTTTTATATATAACCATCTGTATCTATAGTACGCTAAACATGAGTTCATACTGCTGTCTCCTATTCTCATCCATTAAACCAAATGGTACATTCCAGTCTTTTACTCTTGCTTATCCAGAACTTCTTATTCACCAGTGAGAAATCTGGTTCCCACTATCCACTATTTCCTTAATTGCTCAATTAACAGTAAACATATATTAATACCACAACTGTTCATCTATACTCCATACTAAACAGCAGTGCTTACATACAGTTACTTTTGCCTTAAAAACCTCACTTATTTACAAAGGTACTTAGGTCGGCACTTTTTTCTTCCATCCCCTTCAGTGACTTCTTTCATACATTTGTATACAATTAGATTGTTTTGTCACTTTCTGCATTCCATCCAGGGATCCTCTGACCTCCTAACTGATTTTTAAATTTGTATGCATTAAGATTTACTCTTTGTACTATAAAGTTCTATGGTTTTTAACAAGTGCATAGTATTATGTATTCAAAATTACAGTATCATATCCTCCAGAATAGTTTCATTGCCACAAAGAATTCCCTGTGCTTATTCAACCCCTCCCGACCTTTGCTGAACCTCTGACAACCAATAATCTTATATTGTCTATCATTTTACCTTTTCCAGAATATTGTAAATTGAAATCATACAGTATGTAACCTTTTCAGACTGACTTCTTTCATTTAACAATGTACATTTAAGATTGATCCATGTATTTTTGTGATAATTTTCTCTTGCTGCTTTAAAGATTTTCTACTTATCCCTATTGATTTCAAATTACCTTTTAGCAGGTTGAGTATGATATGTCTAGGTGATTTTTTTCTGCTTATGCTACTTGGATTTTCTTTAGCTTCAAGAACCTGTAGAGTAATATTTTTCACTAAATTTCAACAGATTTACTAAGTGGTGAACCTTTCTCACCATTGTTTCTTCAAATAATTCTTCTGTCTTTTCTTTGTCTCTATTTGGAATCTAGTGATATGAATGTTGGGATGTCTAATATTGTCTTATATGTCTCTGAGGCTCTATTTATTTTTCTTCAGTATTTTTGCCTATTATTTGGTTGTAAGATTTCTATTGTTCTATATTCCAGTTCCTGATTTTTTTCTGCTTCATCCAATCTGCTCTTGTGCCCATCTAATAAGTTTTCTATTTTTGTTACTGTACTTTAATGTCTTAATTTTTCAATTTTTTCTTTTTTGGTAGTTTCCTTTACTCTGGCACAATTCTCCATTTATTCACTTATTATTGGCATATCCCCTATTAATTACTTAAACATGCTTTCCTTTAATTATCTGAACACATTTATAATATATGCAGTAAAGTATTCATCTACTCAATCCAAAATGTGTTCCCACACAGAGTCAGTTTCTACTGTCTCCCTGTTTACAGAGCACAGGTAAGACTTTCCCATTTTTATCATGTGTCTTTGTAATTTTTGCTTAAAAATTACACATCATTGATGATGCAGTGTAGCAACTCTGGATTCTAATTATTCTTCCAAATGTAGTTGATATTTTTATTTTGTAGGCACATAATTTGCCTGGACTCCAACTGTAAAATCTGTCTCCCTCCTCACCAGTTTAGTCACAGATAACTATGCTGCAGTTTTATTTGTTTGCTTGTTCGGTTTTTAGCACCCTAATTACTGTCCATTTGCTTGTGTAATTAGCACTCAGCCAATGAATGATCTACCGCCTGGGTTTTATGTGGCTTAAGGAGTTCATTTAGATGTGCCATGGGTTTAAAGTTTCTCGGGATTTATAAAAAAGAATGAAATCTTGCCATTTGCAACAGTGTAGCTGGAACTACAGAGTATTATACTAAATGAAATCATTCAGAGAAAGACAACCATAAGATTTCACTCATATGTGGAATTAAAGGAACAAAACAGGATGAATATAGGGGGAAAAATAAAGAAGGGGGCAAACCAGAAAACAGACTCAACGAACTGAGGGTTACTGGAGGGGAGGTGAGTGGAGGGATGGGGTAAAAGTGTGATGGGTTTTCAGGAAGGCACTTCTTGTGATGGGCACAGGGTGTTGTATGTAAGTGATGAATCACTAAATTCTATACCTGAAACAAATATTACATATAGGCTAACCAACTGGAATTTAAATAAAAAATTGAAAAAATTGAAACTAAAATAGCTTCTCTGGGCTTTCAATTTTTGTTAGATTCCTCCTCTCCCCTGCATACAGTTGAAAAGTCAGCTAGGAATATATGAAGAGTGCATCCGCTCAACTCTTCCAAAGATCTTCTATCCTCATTATTGTCCATTTAAATTCCTAACTGCTCTGCCACCTGCCCAAACTGAGTCCACCACCCCTGGCTAATAAAACTTTGGGTTTTTATTGCTTGAGTTGGGAGAGATGGACATGCCTCCAAGCAAGAAGTTTTACAAATTCACCATTCTTACTTGAAACAGTAGAATTGCCCATGAGTAAACACTTCTCAAGTTGGTGCCTGTGTTTGGTCATTTTCAGTTGTTTTAAAAATAATTTTGTACAGTTTTATACTTGTTTCCTATGGTGAGGAATTGCCTGAACGTCTCATGCTGCTATACCAATAGCAGAAATGAATGCTTAAAAACAAAAAAGCAATACCTGCACATTATTGAAAATGCAAGAAACGTACATTTCAATGAAAATTCTCCTTTTCAGCAACCCTAGAAGGGAATCAATAAATGTCAGTAAATTATTGCACCCGTTGAGAGATATTTTATGTGTATATTAACATGTGTGGACATACATTAATTTTCTTCTTTCCCTAAATTTTTCTGCATATTTATTTTATTAGAATATTTTACATCCACATATAAAGATACTTCTTAATTTTATGCCTAGCCACTGTCTCACTGAATATATGTATACTAAATTTTGCATATTCAATACTTATAAACATTTAGATTTTAAAAATCTTTTATTATTGTAAGCATGCTACAATTAATAAAATAATAGGTAACTGTATTAGCTATATAGACCTGTGTAAAAATTTACCACAAATTTTGCAGGTGAAAACACTTCCTGTGAATCAGCAATTCAGAATCAGTTTGCTTGAGTGCTTCTGGTTCAGAATCTGTAGAGCTAGCAGTCAGGGGGCTGAGGTCAATTGAAAGTTTGACCAGGGATGGAGATTGTGGTTCAAAGATGGCTCATTGACATAGCAATAGCCATAGTTCCTCACTAGATATCAGGGGGATCTCAGTTCCTTGCTACCACAGTCTTCTTAAGGCTGCTTTAGTGTCTTCATGACATGGTAGCTGGCTTCTCCCAAATTGTGTGATCCTGGAGAGAGAGTACAGTGAAGACACAATGTCTTTTATGACCTACACTTGGAAATTACGTTTCATCATTTCTAATCAAATGCTAATGGTTGAATGGGTCAGCCTCATTCAATGTGAAAGGGGACTACATAAGGCCATAAATATCATGAGGTGACAATCATTTCAAACCATGTTGGATGCAAATTGTAATATTCATACATCTTTTTCTTTAGCTTTCTCTATCTATTGCAGTATCTATTTTATGTCTATCCATCTATGTAAAAGATCTCCTTCTATAAGGATAAATTCCTAGCTATGGAATTGCTACATCAAATGGAATATGCATTTGTAATTATGTTGGACATTGCCAAAAACCTCCCCATGGGATCTCTTCGTAATGAGTAGTCTTGCTTAAATTTTTAGTCACTGAACTTTATTGGCTTGTTTCACAATAATACAGTTTGTCAAGGACATGCTTCCTATGAAGTATTGAAGCTTCTAAAACTTGTGACTGTTAGATTTAAAGTAAAAACTTACATTATGAAGCAATGTGTAAATACCAGCAGCTTTGTAAGCAATATAAAGCCTCTGAATAAATAATGATTTGGATTTTGATCAAAGGAAAAGTTAAAGTACATTCTCCAAAACTGTTCTTCTAAGGTTCCTGTTCTCAAGGTTTGCAGAACACATGTCCTCTAAGTTTCCATAAGCAGAAGACAGAAAACATACATAGGAAATATAGAGATTCACAAAACATATCATTAAATCTCAGGATGTCTTTCAGAAGTGAAATCCACTTAATTCAGTATTCCTCAAACTTGGCTGACAATGAGACCTTTTATTTTGTAACATAACAATATGGCATAATATTGGGTGTAGGTTCCAGTAGAACAGGCAATGTGGAGTTTTTTGACAAGGTATTTATCTCTTTTTTTTTCCTTTTTTTATTGTAATGTAATTCACATACCATAGAATTCATGGGTCTTATAATCACAAGGTTGTACAATGGTGACTGATCCAGAACATTTTCATCAGACCAAAAAGAAACTCTATATCTAGGAGGAATCACAGTCTATTCTTGCCCACCCTCTCATCCCAACCAGCCTCTGGAAACCACTAGTCTACTTTGTGTGTCTATGATTTTGTCTTTTCTAGAAAATTCATATACACAGAATTGTGTAATATGTGACCTATGGAGTCTGGCTTCTTTTACTTTTCGTGTTTTTAAGATTCATTTATGTATCAGCACTTAATTCCTTTATGGGGCTGAATAATATTCTTTTGTATGGATATATCACTTGTTGATTGCTTCATCAGTTAATGGATATTGTGCTATTTCTGCTTTTTGTCTAATATAAATAATGTTGCTATGATGTTTGTGTAAGAGTTTATTTGTATGAGTATGGACATATATCTTCAATTCTCTTAGTATACACCTAGGAGCAGAATTGACGAGTCATGTGGTAAATCTATGTTTAGGCCTTTGTGAAGTGATATTAATTTCTATACTTTGCTGTGTTAATAACGATTTTCAAGTTCACGGGAGTATGGAAACCATTAGCAATATTGGGGCAGTTTATCTTGAGCCAGCAAATTGCCATTCTTTTTGCCCACAGTTTATTCCTTTTAGTTTACTCAGTAAATGTTTAAGAAACAGAATTGAAGAGAGAAAAACTAAAAAACTGACCAAGCATCATGTGTTTTCACAGATTGCATATAGTTTGATAAATACAGGAAAATTAGTAATTGTCCCTCCATTTTTCAGATAAATTTCTGTAAATAAGAAATTCGGTGACCTATTTTCTATCAATTATAGATAGTGCCTTCTGCTTGTGGCATTTTTTGGATGTAGCAGCTCAATTGTGTTCTACTATTTTTGAGATGGTGGCAATATGTTTTTGTTGGAAAGAAAGCCAATTGTTCTTGGAATAAGAAAACCAAAGAACAATTAATTTGGTACTGTTCTTTTGACTTTCTGTGGTTTTTCTTATTGAGTATGTATTAAAGAAAACTTTGTTTTTCTATTTGGAAGGCTTTGCTATTTTGTGTCAAGACAACCGATACTTCATACGCAAATCAGAATTGTGTATAAAACAACAGTGATTTTCTAAGATTTTGGCAGCAGGTTTGTGTTGAAATATTTCATCTTCATTTTGATTCAGAGCTTTTGTGCTTTTTGGTTGTTGTTCGTTCAAATATGTAGTTTAGGTACAAATGTTTGCAGATGTTCCAAGCTTGATTTATTAAAATGGTTTCAGTACAAATCCCTTATGCAATTAAATGCCTATTCATGTGTTCTTTTCACAATGAAATGTTGTTAACAAATAGCTTTAATATAATAGCATAACAGTTAGGGGAAAACTTGGGAGCAAGTGCTTAATAGATATGAGCTAGTGTAATTTTACAAAAAAATAGCATTTATTTTTTTCACTCTGACTATAAAGTAGTGTGTGCACTTTATGAAGAATTTGGAAAATATAGAAAGGTTCAAGGAATACATATGACCTCTTCTGATTTCAACACCACAAAATAAGCACTCTTAATAGTTTATTATTCATTTTTTCCAAAGTTTTCCTTATTGCTGTTATTCTTGAAACTCGGGAATTTCATCCAGATTTGTTTAATGTGCATTTCTTATAATGAAGTTTCCTTAGAGGCTTCCTGAGTAGCTGCCATCACACTTAGAAAAAAGTCTATAGTACTAGTAGGAGAGGAATTCCATACTTGCTCAACTTTACATCAACTTGAGTTAAAATGTTGATATTCATTTATTTTAATTTGTACATCATCGTTAAATTTTGAAATGTCATTTTATTTTATTATTT
The DNA here is from genome assembly GCF_003254725.2 of Canis lupus dingo. Taxonomy (NCBI): domain Eukaryota; kingdom Metazoa; phylum Chordata; class Mammalia; order Carnivora; family Canidae; genus Canis; species Canis lupus. The sequence continues at coordinate 40,785,735 of NC_064266.1, forward strand.
TATTTTATTTTTAAAATAAATTTATTTTTTATTGGTGTTCAATTTGCCAACATACAGAATAACACCCAGTGCTCATCCCGTCAAGTGCCCACCTCAGTGCCCACCACCCAGTCACCCCCAGCCCCCACCCACCTCCCCTTCCACCACCCCTAGTTCGTTTCCCAGAGTTAGGAGTCTTTCATGTTCTGTCTCTCTTTCTGATATTTCCCACTTATTTTTTCTCTTTTCCCCTTTATTCCCTGAAAGGTCATTTTAATAATTTAAAACATAATAACTTTTAAAACATGGAAAATTAATTTAATTTTTATCATTTACTTAATGTACTTTGCATAGCTGCATTTTATTAATTTTTTAGTTCTTTAGCTCATTTTATCAATAGAGCACACGTTCTGTGAAAATCTTGATTATAATATTATAATTTTACAGAAATAAAAACAGGAAAAATATATTACATGTTATAAATTTAAAGCATTTTATGAATTACCTATCTCATTACTTGTCCAAAGAGAACACAGGGACATATATAGTAACAGTTACATTTAGTACTTTTTGATAGGTTGCCAACTTTCAGTCAATATAAAAGCTTTGCATTTACATATTTTAAAAAATTGTCATTGTAACTGTACACTTGTGAAAATATGAAGGTGGATATATTTTATTTAGAGGTGCCTGGTAGTTCAGTCGGTTAAGCATCTGCCTTTGGCTCAGGTCATGATCCCAGGGCCTTGGGGTGGAGCCCCACATCAGGCTTTCTGCTCAGTGAGGAATCTACTTCTCCCCCTACCTCTGCCCCTCCTCACTAATGTTCTCTCACTTGCTTGTCACTCTCTCAAATAAATAAAAATTAAAAAATCTTTTTAAAAAAATATTTTATGTAATACAACATTAGCTGAATTTATCATTTTAAAATATTTAAACCAATGGCCTGTGGACCTCCATTAATGTGATGGGGCGGGAGGAAAATGATGGAAGAAAAAATTGGTTTTGAAATCTCTGAGAGATTCTGAGCAGCCTTATGGCTGCTGGCATCCTGGTAAAAAAGGCTGTTCCTAATGCAGAGATGAAAAATGTGGAGTAAGTGGAGTGAGTGTGTGTGTGTGTGTGTGTGTGTGTGTATGTGTGTGTCTCCCTATAATTGCTTTTACTCCTTTTCCAAAATGGGAATGGTGCATGGTGCCCAGGGTACTTGCATGTCAGTAATCTTTTTTTTAAATTATTTTTAAGATTTATTTATTTTAAAGAGAGAGAACGGGGGAAGGAGCAGAGGGAGGGAATCTCAAGCAGACTCCCCAGTGAGCCCAGTCCCAAGACCCTGAGATCATGATTTGAGCCAAAACAGTCAGCCCTCAAGAGACTGAGCAGCCAGGCACCCTGCATATCAGTAATTCTTTTTTTTTTTTTCATATCAGTAATTCTTATTCACTGTTCCAGACATGGCTACAGTTTTGCATCTCCTTGGGTATTTTACTAAATGTTTGGGGAGACATATGAGGAAGGTGATAAAATCCTCCAGTTGGACACCAAGGTCTTAAGCTGAAGAAGTCTTTTGTAATTCAGTTTTTGTTATCCTCAAATTTGTAACATTGCATTTCTTTAGTTCAGCTGCTTCTTTATTCTGTTTTACCAGTGCCTCCTCTGGTCTGAGCAGGGACAATTGCACTGCAAGTGACTAGTTATAAACTCAGCTTTAAATGAACACAAACAATTAGCTATTGTAATGACAATTATGCGGAAAGTGCACTTCCATTAGGTTCTCCTCTGTTTAATGGCAGTTTTCAAAATCTAAATATGTTTAAGGGGCATTTATGTAGCATGATCGATTAATTTTATTTTAATAGCAATTATCTTAATTTAAACAAATCTATGAATCTGTGCTAGATGCCTTTCTGAGAGGTTATCAAGGTCTCTTTACACATAAGTTTAAAGCAGTTTATACTATGTGGGGGTCAATGTTTTCTTTTTGAAGATATTTGACAGTCCTAGGGCACTTGTCATTTCTGTGTATCCAATGCAAAGTTGTCGATTTTTAACTTTCAAATGCACAACTCTAATCTGTTCATTCATTTGTTGACCAATGAACCGATACTTTTGCATATTAATAACTATATTTGATAAAGTCATTGATTTATTCGATGAAGACATGTGGGGCAGACCACTGTGCTAGATCTCAGAGGTGCTATGACTTCTGCCTTCATAGCACTGCAAATTTGATGATGGAAGTCAACAGTACACAGAAAGACAGTCGCACCCAGTGGAAAGAATCCTCTTAAGTTGAATACTTAGAAAGCCCTTATTCTAGAACTTGGAAGTCAGTATGAGCTTTTTAGGAGAATTAATATCCAAGTGGATGTCTGACTGGTGGGTGGAAGTTAGGTATAGAGATTCTCAGCCAAACACCAAGTTTTGTGAGTCCAAATCTCAGGGTATGGATCTGGGAATTGATGTGTAATATGTGGCACAGGTGGTGCTGATGATCAGAGAAGCTTGAGAAGGCTGGAAGACAGGATGATGCCCCCATTTTGTACTTGAGCAACCAGGTAGTGCTCTTCACAAATTTAGTGATGCCAGGTGGAGTCACTAGGGTAAAGAATGTGACGCAGATAAAATGAATAGATTTTCGTTTGCATTGGGTTTCCGAGGCCTGTGGGACTTCAAAAAAGAGCAGGCTCGCAGGCAGTCTAAGAGGAAGCACCAAGCTCAGGGGAGTGATCTGGTTAGAAGGCATAGCCTTAGGAAGCCAGTAGGGTCTAAAAGGTGGTTGGTAGCCATGCATGTAGCTGAGGCTGTTGATGAAGAGCACAAGGAGGGAGGGAGGATGGAAGAGGCCTATGGCCATTGAAGTAAAGGGAAGAAGAAGAGATTCCTGCAAACAGACTATTTGGGGAAAAAATAAGATTGTTGAACCAACTAAGTGAGTTAAAGAGAACTTAATAGAGGATCAGGATACCATCGATGGTGACAAGTCTCCAGTACGGACAGGAAGGAGAGTAAAGCATTTAACACTAAGGTTTTGATGCCAGGAATTGAGTTCTGGGTAGTGTAGCCACTTTTAAATGGGTTAAGGAGCTTTATAAAGAGTATTATAAAATAACCAGCTGCCCACTCAAGATAACATACAATCAGAAGCTAACCTGGATGGTTTATATTTTCTTTTCTTTTTTTTTTTTTTTTAAGATTTTATTTCTCCATTTGACAGAGAGAATGAGCAGGGGAAGAGGGAGAAGCAGACTCCTGGCTGATCAGGAAGCCTGGGGCAGGATTTGATCCCAGGACCATGACATCATGAGCTGAGCCCAAGGCAGACACTTAACCAACTGAATCACCCAGGTCCCCTAGATTGTTTATATTTATTTACAATGGGACCTGATTGTCATCATTACTTATATTAAAGCTTCACGAATTCAGGTCAGGAGTAAATGGCGTTTCTGAAATTTTTTTTGTTAGTTTGTTTTATTTATCCAATTAAATCTAAAACATCTTAAAGTAGGAGAAATGTTATTTGGTTTGTAGATTACATTTCCATTTAGTGTTCCAAGGACAGTAGCCCTTTGCTGTGTTGCCCACCATGTTGCTTCCCAGCCATTGATTGTTATTATTTCAGGAGAGGGGTTTGCAATCTTTCCCTTGGCAAAAATCCCAAGAAATTAAAATCTGTCACAGGAAATCAGTAAGGCTAGTGAATCACTAAATAAACCAGCTCACCCTTCAGTCTCTCTAATGAATCAAAAGCGGTTGGGCAAAAAACATCAAGCAGGTACTTCCTCATGACTTTCTGTGTCTGAACAACCAGTTAAGTGATCAATTTTTATCATTTCTCACATCCCAGGAAGGGTCTAGGAAGATCCCTTTGCTCATAAATTGTATTGCATGTACTTTTTTTTTAAAGATGTTATTTATTTATTCATGAGAGACACAGAGGAAATGGCAGAGACACAGGCAGAGGGAGAAGCAGGCTCCCTGCGGCGAGCCCGATGCAGGACTCAATCCCAGGACCCCAAGATCATGACCTGAGCCAAAGGCAGATGCTCAACCACTGAGCCACCCAGGCACCCCTGATTCCATGTACTTTTAATTGTGTCTTTACGTCTCGATTTCTAGTGTCCAAGTAAGGTCGTAGAGCCAAGATTTAAAACAAATTCTGTCTAAGTTCAGAGCCTGAGCTCTTCTACATGTGCCATTCCCTGTTTCAACCCACTGCCTTCCTCCTTTCCTCCTTCCCTCCTTCCTTTCTTCTTTAATCTCCCCCTCCCTTCATTCTTTCTATCGACCTGGGTTTGAAAACAAGCAGTATATTTTACGAATAGGATCTCTATAAAAATCATCGCTCCTCTGATCACTGTGCAACACAATTAAATGTATTCTAGACATGGGGGCTTTTGCTCCAGGATTCACAAAGAAAAGGGAGCAAATAACAAGAAGGAAAATAGTCATTGCCTTAATCAGACTCCTACCCAAGAGAAATGCACAGGTCTTTGAAATTTCAAGGGAAAGTCGCTACCAATGAAAAATTCTCCTATGCAATAAGCTGGTAGAAGAGATTGATGAAAGTAGGTACCCACGATTCATCGCCCTTAGCGATTTAGGTCTCAGCTTTGCATTCACGGAGAAACACTTCCCTGGTTGAGGATATGCTGAGTCAGCTGGCACTTGCTCACACAGCATGCTAAGAACGATCCATGAAAAATAAACTGTCTAGATGTCCCATTAGTAATGTGGAGAATGAGCCTGGTAGAAGAAAGAAGAGGCAAAAACATCTCCTTAAGGTCATTTTGTTCCTAGTTGAAATATACACTTTCAGAGGGGGGAATGGGGAGGGTGGGTACACGGTCAGCAGCGTCCAAGGGCCCGAGGACCCGGATCCTCCAGGGGCTGGTCTCCATCAGGCCTCTACCAGGAACGCTACTCACCAGTCTCACCGATGCCCTGTTCAGGGTAGGTAGGAGTCCTTCCATTTCACAGACGGCAAAACTCAGATGGAAGCTGCTCAGCACACCACCTTCATCAGCCTGTGAGATGCGCATGTGTACAATGAAAAGGGCTCTCTTTGGAAAACATAATATTAAAATCTTTTATATCTGGCAACCCGGTTGGGACCTCTCTCACTTCTGAGAGCTTTTGCTGTATATCTGCTTAATAAACTTCTATCCTCTATCCACAAAAAATTAGAATAGAATAGAATAGAATAGAATAGAATAGAATAGAATAGAATCGAATCTTTTGTATTATACAAGTTTTAGAATTATTTAAAGGTACCGTTCCATGTGCTGGAATGTGATAGGAATCAGGAGCTAAAGATTGGTAATGATTTCTGCCGCCCTTGGGAAAATACGCAGTGACAGAGCAACAAAGAAATAGTTGGTACCAGTGACACTGAGCGACCATAAGAAAACTTTTGTGCTCCAAACTGTTAAATTTTGGTGTGAAATACAATTCCACCTTTTGCCAGCTTCTACTGCCTGTAGCTTCTCTTCTTTGTAAGGAAACACTGTGAGGATACAACAATCTTCTACTTACTGTCTAGTCTTGTGTTCTACCAAGAGAACAGGATCAGAAGTTACTATTTTATGTTATAGGCTTTAGGCCTCCCAATGATAATTTGAACACAGGGTATTTGCGTGTGTGTGCATTTTACAGTCTTGCACACATACAGTTCACACACATGCACACGCTTGAGTTTGCAAATTATATGCCAGGAAAAATGTGGCAGATTAATACTCCTCTCATTTTTCCCATTGGGTCTCTTAATCGATGTTAGATATCATCTGGTCTTTAATGATTCTATATAGGACCTCTGTCTCCAAGCTACATAATCATCGTCGTTACTTTATTAATAATATTAATAGCAGGAATTGGTCTAAAGCTTATTAGGAATCAAGAACTGTGCAGTGATTTTATATTCATTCCACCATTTAAGTACTTACTGGATTTCTTATGTATGATACCCCACATACTCTCGCCATAGTCACAGAGCAGAAAAACAGTAAAGTCTGTCAATAGATGAGCTATAAATATATAATCACTATTTATAGCTTATAAAACCTTTAAAATTCAGCCTACCATAAACGTAGTCATCCATTTTGCTGATAAATATCAACTTTTAAACAAAGCATAAAATAGAGACTTAATTTTCAAATAGGTTTGAATATTAATTTATGAGCACCCTCAACTAATGGCCACAGCCTATCCTGACCTCTTCTATCTCTGCAAAGAAGCTGTGCTTAAATTGCAAATCATTTTTATCAACTCATTAAAACAGACCGTCCATTAAGCAACACTTGGCCTGCCTCCATTCAGTTTGTCCATGTACTTGAACATTAAAGTATCATAGAAATAAATCTGTCTCTGTGACTTCAGAAAGTTTCTCAATATAATGGGAGGAAAGAGATTATTTCTAAAGCTGGGGTTGAAGGTTAGGCTAAAAGTAGAACAGGAGTCTTCTTATTACAAAGATAATTTCTTTTTTTTTTTTGTTGGGGGAAAAATGCTTCAGTGGACACACTGGTTATAAAAATGAGCCCTAGTCTGAGGAAAAAGTTATATTAACATTTAGGAGAAGAAATTTAGGGCAGCCCCAGTGGCTCAGCGGTTTAGTGCCGCCTTCAGCCCAGAGCGTGATCCTGGAGACCCGGATCGAGTCCCACGTCAGGCTCCTTGCATGGAGCCTGCTTCTCCCTCTGCCTGTGTCTCTGCCTCTCTCTCTCTTCTCTGTGTTTCTCATGTATAAATAAATGAAATCTTAAAAAAAAAAAAAAAGGAGAAGAAATTTAGACAAGAAGCATGAGGTTGTCTCTTGCTATTTGCCTCAGTGGAACCATCCCTCATTTTTCTGACAATATCCCCAAATTTTATTTGAGGTCCTCCTTAATTATTTATTTATGTGATCTTGTTGGTACCTCCCTGGGCCTGAAGCAGTGATCCTGGCTTAGGCCATGACCTGCATGATTGTTTTAGTTGGCCATGGTCAGTCAAATAGGAATAAACTTTAGGACTCTTACTGGAAAAGGCATTCTCTCTTTCCCATTGTACTTGAACATAACACCATAGGGACTGCCCTCACATGGAGCCCAAAAGTGTAGCAAGCACAGAGAAACCAGAACCAAACCATGGAAAATGGGGCTGAAAGACCTGCAATCTCCTTGCCTCTATGAGTGCCACTGGACTGTATGCCATGTGACTTTCAGGTCTGAAATATCCGGGGTATTTCACAATGTCTGTATGCCTGGGTTCATGCTTTTCTGTGTCTGTTAACATAACAGCCCTTACATAATAAATAGAAAGAATAGAGACAATCAAATTGATGGTCACCTAGTGTATTTTCCTTTAGAGGACATTCATCATGGGCAGTGAACTTCCATCTACATATTTTGCACAAATAGGGAAGAAGCTCACATCTTCAGAACAATGCTGTGGAGGAAGCTCAGTCCTGATTCAGAAGCCCCGGTTGCCACAAAACTGAAATGCTTGCTTCTGCATTCAGCAGCTATTTATCTGTGTTCTGCGCATAAGTGTCCACTTTCCCTTTTGCCCTCTGGAATAAAAAATGCTTTAGGTGTGTGAAGAGGACAGGAAGAAAGAAGAGGGAGGCAGGAGAGACTGGAAATGCCAGGGTTATGTTAAATTAAATTTCGAAGAAAGCCAATTCCTTTGGAACTCTTTCTTGCCATCAATTTTGCGTTTCCCCTCCGGTCCCCCACCTCCTCCAATTCCCAGGCTTTAAACGGGATGAAGGGTTAAATCTTTTTCTGGTGCAGAAGTATTTATGACTATTTACGTGCATTTAGTCAAGAGAGAAAATGTTTTATTAGCAGACCGCTGTGGAGGAAAATTGATCTGCCTGCTTTATGTGAGAAAGTAAATGTGTCCCTTTAACCTAAAATTGGTGCATCAAACTCTACAAACTCCAATTATCTTGACAAAAATGATTTAACCAACCACAGAACAAGAGGGAGACCAAAGAAAAGGACTCTAGAGGAAGAAAAAGATACTGTCAGGCCTAAGCCTCGGGCGCCTCTCCATGAGAAACCTCCGAAGTGGAACCAAATACCATCCCAGAGGATGGAGTACTCTGGGAGATTTGTGTGCAGGAGAATGCTGTGTTTCACATTTAATAATAATATGTGATCTTTCAGTTTCTGTTGAGCAAAATCCAAGTTTTGTTTTCAGTTCAGTTAGATCATTTCCATTTGCTCGCGAACATAAAATGAGATCTCACATTAAACAACAAACAAACAGACATAAATTCTTCCACCATCCCCATGTTTCCTCAAGAGTGTCTGGGCACCCCTGTAAATAGTTGTGGAATGAGACAAAAATCAATACTATAAATTTGTGAAAGTGTTTACTAGAATTTGGCTGAAAAGCCAATTTATATTCTTGCTTATTTTGATAACATCTCCACCCCCGCTGAGCGCTAGCACTGGTCTGAACAGTATTTACTTACCACAGACCAGCATGACTGTATCCTTCCTTCTCTGAGGAGTTGGAGAACCAGATCTGTTGGAGCTGCAGACCAACCTGAAGTTCAAAATCTGGCCTGAGGATGTGACAGCTGTTTAAAAGTTTGAGTCGATTATCAACAGGAAAACTCAGAATATTCCATACATATGTCCTGAGTTTTTGACTTATCCTAAAGAAACAGTCCCCAAGGTACTGGGAGGCACATTATGGCAAGGCAACAGATTATTGCACGGAGTAGAGATTGCCCTCTGTATACAGGATACGGAGCTGCAAGTAGCCATGCCAGATTTTTACGTTGTGCTAATTTGTTTTATCTCCCTGGTCTCCATAGACACTGAATTCGCCTACGGTTGAGCTACTTGATTATGTCAAATGGAAGCATCATTGTTTTAATCCATCTTGACCACCTCTCTAGCAAATTTCATTAAACAAACAAGCCTGGTGGTGAAGGCTGCACATGGACTTTTAGAGTCTGGGGGAAATTTCAACAGGAATAACATTTTAGTATATCTCTCTCTATCAAAAAAGCCTGGACTTGGACACACAGTGCACCCCCCTCATACCTGTTTATTAGCAAATGAAAGAATGCAAAATTGACAGAACAACAAAGTCTTGGTGACTCTGGTAAAAACGGTTTCCATGCATTATCTCCATGGTGATGTTGGCTTTAGAAGGAGGGTGATTTGTAAATTAATATACCTAAGAGAGAAAGGGAAAAAAGGCATATACACTAACAGAAAAATTAAAAAGGGTTTCATTGGATTTTGTTTTCCAACAGATCCTGCTTTTTGGCAATATTGCTCTCAACCTTGGTGTCTCCTTTTAAAGAGGCCAACCAAAACCATTTCTTCACGCTGGGGCTTCACAATCACATCTGCTTATTGCAGCTGCCACTGCGATTGAGACTTTCATCATATTTTTACCTTTACTAAAAGTACTTTAGGGGAACCTGGGTGGCTCAGTCTGTTAAGCATCTGACTCTTGATTTTGGCTCAGGTCATGATCTTAGGGTCATGAGATCGAACTCCACATCAGGTTCTATGCATGGGGTCTGCTTGGGATTCTCTCTCTCCCTCTTCCACAACTCTTCCCCCCTACTTACTCTCTCTCTCTCAAAAACAAAAACTTGAGATTCCAACAGAGCCTTGGAATCTTGGCTCTTGATTGTTAATATTCATTAGTTCAGAAAATTACCTTTTTTTTCCTTATTTTTGAGTGGAGAGCTAAACAAATGAATTGCATAATAATATCAGGAAGTACACTATGATTTCTTTTTGTAGGCAATATATTTTGAAGTTCCAAGATGATAAGGTTATTTCATGGGACTCCTAAATGCACTTAATCTTGAAATTATGTATATTGATCTTCCACTTTGATAGGCTTCATGAAAATGGGACTGTTTTTCCAAAATTGCTTTCCATTTACTCATACATCAGGAGTTTCTATCTTTCCTTTCTCCAAGCAATCAACATTTAGTCCTTCTCGTTGTTTTCCTCAGGTGCTGTGATTTTTATACCTCAATATTTATGGGATGTTTGGAGCTGAGCTTCTCAAAAATACAATATACATTACTCAATATATTCCCCAAATATGAGCAAGACCTAAAATACAGATAGTTTCATTATGGTTAAAATCCCCAAAGTTCATGTTTTAAAAATATTCGTCAAGGAGTTCTACACAAGCACATACAAAAGGGAAAAAAAAAAGTAAAACAGGTACAACAATTATTCTTTTGCATGAAAATAAATTCACATTAAAATGTCTGTGCCTTGCATAGAATATTTCCAGCTGGAAAGCTACTCTTTCTTAGCATTGTAAAACTCCATAGATTATCCCTTGCTCTTGAACGCCTGTGGGTATATTTATAATAATAGGAGAAGGGAAAGTGTTCTTTGAACAGCAGACTTTCTTCTGGAGCTTGAATTCTGTTAAGCAGTGCCAGCAGCCTCTCCTACAATGATGATTTGCACTTAAGCCATTAGCTTTATAGACTCCCCCAAACACCTTTGGAGACAGAAACCCCATCCTGGGCAGTGTTGTGCTGACATTCTTATGCAGAATGCTTATTAAAAGCATTGTCATGCATTTCCAAGGGACCTTAAAAATAATAAATCTGAACCATCTTGCTACTATTTTCATGAATAAATGCCAGTGTCTGACCTTATCTTTTGGCTCTGCCTGGCAGTAACTTCCCTGCACCTCTGCACTGTGGGTATTGTCAGGGGAAAAGGCTGCAAGGTTTTATTATTTAGAGAATTATTCCATCTTCCTCAGACCTTTTCTAGGATGTATAATTCTACATGGGGATAAATAGAGACTGATAAAACTGGGTCACTTCATAATGTAATTTTTTTTTCCCAAGAGAGGCCAAAAAACAAATTGGGGGACACTGTAAACTTTGAACTCAACATAAGTCGGGAAGAGGATGTTGTAAAAGGGAGGCCAACTGACGATATAAACGATGGCCTGAAAGAGAAGTGAGAATGTCATTATGGGAAGAGCATCACCCATTGCCTTTAGAAGCTCTTCCATCTCTTTATCATGCAGATCTGCAGGGTCTGCTTGATTGTTGCTCTATATATGTTGCTCTGAATACTCTAAATATGAACATAGTGTTCGTGATAGTTAAAGTTTTCAAGTCTGTGCATGATTCATACACTAAAGTAATAAATTGAGGCCTGCCGCAGTTGGTAATGCCATCTGTCTTGGGCATCCAACGAAGGAATGAATGCGTCCATAAGTGAATGAGGACCGTCTCCTTCAGGTAGGCTCCCTTGTTCTCAAAGCGCCCATCTGTACAAAAACAGGGAGACCAGTTCATTCCTGTGGTCAGTTGATTCCAACCCTTCTTTGAAACAATATCACTATCCTTCATAAGTCTTTAATTTATACACATCAACTGTTCAGTATTTCAGATCCTGAGGATTTAATATGTATAAACAAAAGTACAATTTATTTTAAAGATGTTTATTTATTTGACAGAGAGAGCACAAGTAGGGGGAGCTACAGAGGGAGAGGGAGGAGCAGGCTCCCCGCTGAGAAGGGAGCTCAATGCAGGACTTGATCCCAGGACCCCAGGATCATAACTTAAGCCAAAGACAGACTTTCAACCAACTGAGCCACCTAAGGGCCCCCAGAAGTGCAATTTAGGTACCAATTCTTTTCTGTTGTGCACCTATCAAAGTTCGCTCTTGAGTGGCTCTGTCATGTAGGTGTCTGACTCTTGATTTTGGCTCAGGTCATGATCTCAGGGTTATGGATCGAGCCCCACGTCAAGCTCCACACTCAATATGGAGCCTGCTTAAGGTTCTCCCTCTCCTTCTGCCCACCCCCAATTTACACTTATGCATGTACATGCTCTCTCTATCTCTCTCTCAAAAAAAAAATTTCATTTTTGGTGTAAGCTATTTTGCTTTAATTATCTGGAGTTTCTACAACTGTATGTCTCATAAAAAAAAAAAAAACTTCTCACATATATTAGATATAATATACACAGGTGTATAATACATGTAATGTTTATCTTTTAAAGATAATTATTTCAGTCACAAATTTACAGAAGTTTATTCACAAACTTCAGAGGAGGGTCCCCATCGTGAGGTACCCAGAATTTGGGAGGAATGATGGAGCCTAGGAATAAATGGCTCAAGTGTTGTTTTTCAAAGGGCTAGTCCTTGAAATGCCTGCATTCACATTGTTTTGAAAAACTACCTAAAATGCACATTCCCAGGAATTGTCTGTTAGACGTGGTCATTTAGTAGATCTGGATTAGGTTCTGGAGCGCCATAATTTTTTTTCTTTTAAACTTTCTAGGTTATTTGAAGTACTTCCTTCTAAGATTTTTAAACATTACTCTTGAGGTACAGGAAGTGAATGATACTTAGGTCAGATCACTGAGCCAATGGGGAAAAAGAAAGTATGATAAATAAGAATTTGGGGCTCCTGGCTGGCTCAGTCAGAAGAACATGTGACTCTTGATCTCTGGATGGTGAGTTCAAGCCCCACGTGGGGTGTAGAGATTACCTAAATCAATACAACTTAATAAACAAATAAATAAGAATTTAAAACGAAGAAGAAACAAGTTAGGGTTGATTTATGATGGGTAGGAAAATTCGCTGTGTTGAGATCACATCTTTCATCCGCGACAGCTCCCGGGGTGAGAAGTGGTTTGGTTTAGTCACAGAAGCAATCTGAGGTAATGTGATGTGGTGAGACGCTGGGGCTCAAGTTAGGAACTGGTTTAGCTCCAGTCAAGCATGGGATTCTGAGTAAGCCACTTAACTTCTCTGGACCTCAATTTCTCATCTGTAAAGCTGCGTGATGATAATAACTTTTTTCATAGTATTTTTATGGGAACAAGAATAAATCATGCAAGGAAATGTGCTTTGAAGACTGCCAGTAAGTTATATAAGTTCAAGTTCTTACTGCTAAGAAGTAGCTGGTTGTAAGGACCACTTGATGTTAAAGAAGATTGACATTAAAGTAAGGGAACAAGCCTCTTACTTTCTGTTTAGAGCAATGTTGCTATTGTTCCTATTTATTTGAGGTCATGGATCCCTTGGAGAGCACAATTACAGACAGATCCCCTTTCTGAACATTGCCCAGGGGTATGAAAAATTGGAAAAGTTTCAAAGTTTTCAAAGACAGTTTGTGGGTATGAAGGTTTAGTTGAGGAACACTGTCCTCTGTTTTAATTTGCTGCTTTCTTGATTTTTTTTTTTGTTTTTTCTCTGTATCGCTTGAGTGTGAGCTTTGTGAGTTCACGGTCTCTGACCTGCTCTCACCTGCATCAGCAGCACTGATAACAGGGTCTGGCCCTTTGGAGGAGCAGCTCCAAAGCCACGTATGGAACACGAGTGGATTCTGATGCACACAAGCACGGAGCTAGGTCCCCGGAGCTGAGCAGACAAGTGACGCATCTCTTGGTGACTGAACCACCTCCTGGCGGGGAGGCTACAGGTAGATATGCACACAACTGCCAAGCAGTATTGATAAGATGTGTGCCAAAGGTAGGGCAGCCCGGGTGGCTCAGCGGTTTAGCACTGCCTTTGGCCCAGGGTGTGATCCTGGAGACCCGGGATCGAGTCCCACATCGGGCTCCCTGCATGGAGCCTGCTCCTCCCTCTGCCTGTGTCTCTGCCTCTCTCTCTGTGTGTGTCTCTCATGAATGAATAAAATCTAAAAAAAAAAAAAAAAAAAAAAGACATGTGCCAAAGGTGAAGCATGTTGCACTACGGAACATTCCAGAGGAAACGATGGCAAGTGTGGGGGGGGTGACCTTTGAGTAGGGTCTTGCATATGCATTTCAAAAGCAAGGGCCAGAAAGTAAATTTAGGAGTTCTAGGGTGGCTCCAGAGAAGTGTGGGAAAGATGAATACTATGTCAGAAGTTGAAAAACAGCTAGTTTTAAGGTTTGCTAACTCCCATGCCTTGTTGAACCCTCCCCATAGTTTTAAAATGAAAATCTTTACTTAAAAATATAAATCTCTGCCTTTTCTTGAAGAGTAAGAGGTGGCGACACTGCCCCCACCACTGAGGTAGAGCAGAAGCCGAGGCCCCTGATGGGGGCTGTGATGTTAGCCCCCCCTCCTCACCCCTGCCGTGTCACTCATTTATGGGTCATCTTGGTCCACTCAGCCACTGAGTTTTTTTTTTTTTTTTCATGCCACTGAGTTTTGAACCCTGGATCAGAGGCCCAGCGCACACCAGACGTCGAAGGCCTGCATCTTTATGACAGAGACATTTATGGAAAGGCGCCTATGGTAGAAAAATAAACAGGAAGGGTCCTCGTGGGGTAGAGGCTTGCTATGGGAGACCAGTGGTGCCGAAGTCGATGAATTTAGGACAGCTAAATTTGAAAAAAGACGTGATGGGAAACATTCTGTGTAATTAGTATGCATGATTAGGAATTCGATGGTGGTGAGGGAGGTAGACAAGACCATTGTAGGTGACTACCAGAAAGGGGCTGCTGCAAATTATGTTGAGGTGATTGCATTTTGGCTTGTTTTAGGGGTTTTAATCCCTCAATTTCAACGCTTGCATTCATCTCTCATGGACTCAGTTTCTGATACGTCAATCATCATGCTAATTGTCCTCTTCATCAACAAATAAATAAATAAAAGTGCTGGAGATGCTCCTAGCCTGGCTCCCAAGCAAGAGAGAAGACAAGACACAGGAGAAAGATTGAAAACCTGAGCAGCCAGGGCTAGCGGAAGAGAAAGTAATTTGCTTTGACCCAGGCAATAAATCTGCAGGGCAGTAATGACCATCTCTTGACACCGGTAGTGACGTTGATAAAGTGCCCTGTCCCAGGCCGTCGCCCCCCTTCCCCCGAACCACAAAGCTCTCCTGATTGTTCGTGTCACTATTTATGAACGTGTGTCAGAGAGCAGAGATAAAGGGATGATAAAGGTACAATGGGCTCTTTAAGTTAATGTGAGTCCCGATAGAAATCATCACAGATGCCACTCTGCAAACCAAGGCAGGGCACTCTCTCCTGTTTGTGTTTATTTATTTATTATTTTTCTTTTACCTGTGGAAGTGTTCCCCGAACTTGATATTCAGACAATTGTAGAGTTCTTATTGGAAACAAAGGAAAACAAGAGAAGACCTAAGGGTTTATGCAGCTCTCAGCCCCACTGGTGATTCAGCCGAGTGGATGTGGTCACAGGGACGTGATTCATTTTCCTCATTTGGAAATTTTAGGGAAAAATTTCAAACATGAGGGGAAGCAGGTCTTTTCCCTCCTGTCCTGATTTATTATAAGTCTTTCTCTATGTAAGTTGTCAGATGTGGTGTCTCTGATTTTTTATTTAGTTGCATTTTTTTGTCATTTAAAATTAACATGACATTCTTAAAATATAATTTAATGTACATATAAAATTGTTATTAATTATTTAATATGTACAAAAGTCTATTTTGTTCATTTGATTTTATTTCTTTTCAGTCAGCTAGTTAAAAAAGTTTGTTTTTCTCCTCACCTTGATAAATTGTTATATTTATTTATTATTTATTTATTTATTTATTTATTTATTTTATTTATTTACTTTTTAATTGTTTAAAATAGACTCCACACCCAGTGTAGAGCCCAATATAGGACTTGAACTCACCACCCTGAGATCAAGACCCAAGTTGAAGTCAAGAATTGGACGCTTAACCCACTGAACCACCCAGGTGCCCCTAAATTGTTATATTTTAAATAGTTATATAAATATAATAGCTATAAAAGTAACTATATAATATCCTCAATTTTGCCTTTTGGCCTGCAAAGCTCAAAACATTTACTTTCTAGGTCTTTAAGAAAGTTTGCTGACCTGTACTCCCAGCCATTAATTACATCGTAAGAATATTTTTTGTAAAACATCTAGTCTCAAGTTGAAAGCCATTTCATCATTCTATTTGTTTGTTTTCTGTTATAAACACCACAGTGTAAAGTGGATTAGTCCTTCGGTGTACAAGTTTCTTCACTGTATAGGTCAGATTGTAAGATATATACATCTTCAGCTTTGTCAGATGGTGCCAGCTTGTTTTCCCAATGTGTGGCCTCACCAGCAATACCATGGTCACAGGTAAAAGGAGACATTGTGTTTTCTCCACTTCCCTTCCTAAACTTTGCCTTATGTAGCTCCCTGTTTGAGTGTGGAGCAGAGAAATAAAGATAAATAAAATCTCCAATAACTATGTCCTAAGATATTATGCACAGACATAATTTTTAAAAGTAAGTCTCCTCATAGGGTATCCTAGTACTTGATAGATGCAGTTTTATTAAGCTATAATAATAATTGATTAAGTTACCTTAAGAAATACTTTTGTTTTAAACTAAAAAATATTTTGTATTTTATATTCATAATATGTATTTATATATATTCATAATATCCACATGTAAACAATATCTTTGTTGGTGCATGTTTCTTTTTTTGTTTGTTTGTTTTTTGGTGTATGTTTTGTTTTTTTTTAAAAAAAAAACCAAAGGAACATTTTCTAATTATCTGCCAATGTATATGAAATTTTAAGTCACAAAATGAAGTTTTAACAGAAATCGGAGTAGTAGTAACAGCAGTTTGTGCTGAATGAAATATGATTTTTGAGTGTCTCCAAATGTTCAAAGATACAAGAAAGTCTGACAATCAGGTTGCAACCTCTAAAGGTTGTTTGTTCTCTGAGCTGATTTCCAGGACCGTATTCTCACTCTCAGAGAAACTGTACTTCATCATGGAAATGTGAGCCAATCCATCTTGGGGAACAGTGCTTATGTAGATGGCTCTATTTAGAAATACTATTATAAAGCTAACCCAGGAAGTTCAATTTCCCTCCCCAACCAGCATATCTCTGGAATTATTTTCCTTGCAGATCAATGGAACAGAGAATTGAATTGGCTTCTCTTTGTCGGCATTCATACTTCAGGTACCCCCAAGTGCTTTGTGTAATGAAAAACAGCAATGTTGGTGACTTTAATAAAACATTGACAATAATGCTTTCTTTTTCCTGGCATTACTGCAGAAATGGAACTGGTTTGGAGTCAAACAGCATGAGGATAGACTCTTAAGTTAATATATCCAAAAAGCATACATAATTACAGACGTGTCAAAGTTCTGAAACAGTGAACTTTCTGTGATCCAGAGTGATTCAGAAAGTGAAACATCCTTGTTTGTTTTCAGTTATGTATCTATCTCCACCGTATATACTATGAATAATTGAGGAGAGGGACTATACCCTATATTACTATACATTACTTGGCATGTTGATGCCTAATAAACTTGTATTGAAAAAAAATATATGGATAACTTCAATAGATTGAGTGGTTGCCTACATCCCATGACATAATGATGATACCAACACTACATTTTAACTGACTTCCTAAAGTGTGCTAGACACCAGTTATCAATAGTGAAAGGAGTAGTCTCCAATATTTATACCAAAACAATAGTAAATAAGATCCTATTAATCACTAACAAGGTGGTCAGGATTTCAATATATGTCAGTGTCTTCCAGCCTTTGCTCTGAATGTTTTATATATATATATACACAATATATATATTTATATATATACATATATTTATTTTATATTTATATATATACAATATAAAATATTATTGTATATATATATATTTGGTGTGAGATTTGTGGTTTTATAATGGAGATTTGTGGTTTTATAATGTAAATCACTGATAATATAATTGCATACCTGCTATGTCCCATTACTCAGTTACCATTGTTGAGAATAGAAAATAAGGAACATTTGGCCCCTAAATCTCAGAATCTTATAATATGACTATTGACGAAGAGGGTGAATCTTAACTTCCTGAAACAACCAAAAAAAGAGAAAAAATTACTAAGTTAAATCTGTTGCCGCACTTAGAAGAGGTGATATAGGCCAAAGTGGTAAGGGATGAATCAAGGAAAAGACACAGGAGTGAGCATCTGGGTCATCAGGGAAGGGCCAGAGCACACCTGGCAAAATGGGCACTGACGCATTGAGAGACCCCAAAGAATGAAGGTTTCATAGCATCCATTGTGACCTGTGCATTCTTATACCTAGCATCATTCATGCAAGTGGAAACTGGAATGTGCTGTAGGAAGAGGGGATGATGAAAGATGATTATGTGGGTTGCTTTCACCTGATTGCCACTCTTCCATGAGCCAGAGTTCTCACTGTAAAAGCAGGGATGAAGGAAGTAACCTGGCCTCTGAACATACCATGTGTGCCAAACTCCTTTTCAAACTCCACTACTAGTATGTTATTTCTACAACCGTGGTTGTCAGAATTGCACTAGCGCTCTACCCTATAGCCACAGGGAACACTTCCTTCTCTTTCATGTTGTGTCCCTCCCCTCCACTTCCTGCTCATTTCCTTCCATTCCCTTCCCTCCTTGTAAGCCAAAAACCCAATATCAAATATTTGAATGAAGCTATAGACATAGCCTGACTAGAGAGTCTCTAGAACTTAAGGGAGATCTGTGTGTTAGTTGAGCTCTGATGTATACACTCTGTGGCATCGCAGGTAATTTATTAAATTTCCCTAAGCCTCAGCTTCATCAACTGTAAAATGAAATTGGGAATGCCTATATGGCAGAAGGACATTGAATTTAAACTAATTTAGCGCATATGATACCTAATTTATTGCCTTACCGCAGATTAATTGCTCAAAATATTTGACTCTTACTAGAACAACTCCGATTAGGATAGAAATAGGGCAAAATATTTTTGTGAGGAGCTCCTGTGTGTCAGAGGCTCTACATACAATATTATCCTCATTTTCATAATAGCCCAGTGGTCAGGTAACTATTTTTCTTATGAATGAAATACTACAGCTCAGGGAGGTTAAGTGACTTACCTAAAGTTGCGCAGCCAGAGACATTGCTGGGATTTAAACCCAGATCTGTCTGGCTCTGAAAACATGCCGTCATAAAGCATACTACGCTGCCTTCATGATGCCAAAAGTTGGATATAGATTCCAACTAGTCAGATACTTTGCCTACAGTCACTGAGTTAATTAGCAGTGGAGTCTAAATTAGAACACAGTACTCTATCATCAGCCAACAAAATTATAGATTAGTTCAACAGCTAGTTGGATTGTAGACCCTGTTAAAGAACAAGGCTCAGAGGATTGACAAACAGAAAAGGGGCCATGCAAATACTCAGAAACAACATGAGAGTGTTGGCTGTGTTTTGGATCATTCTATTGAATTTCATTTTAAAGGCACTAGAGCAATATTTGTCAGAGACTAGACCTATAAAGATGAATAATTGCTTGAATGGCTCTACTTGAGTAAGAAATACCCAGTCTTCCATTATAGTAACGTGTCCTTGGGGCATGTTCAGCTATGGGAGAAAAGAAGAATTTTCTTTTTCAAACTTAAGGGATACTCCATGTCCCCCAACTGGTAATATACTGGATAATGGAAGAATTGAGCAGTTTGGTGTCTCTGCTGAGTGGCAGGATTCCCCCTCTGAGATCTACAGTCAGCAAAGAAGCCCAACTCTAGCTCCTCCTCTTGTTCCTCCCAGCTTCCTCCTTGCCACCTGCTTCCTCTGTCTCCCCACCTTCGCATCCTTTTCTCCTTCCTCTCCTCCTCCATCCCCTCTATTCTCCTCCTTCCCATTTTCTTCCCTCTCTTCTCTCACCTACTATTCCTCCTCCTCCTTCTTTCCCTCTCTGATCTTCTTATTCTCCTGTCTTCTTTCAACTGCTCTTCTGTATTCTCTTCCTCCACTGTCTCCTCCTCTCCCTCTTCTTCCTTTTGCCTCCCCCTTCTTTCCTTCCTCCCTGTCTCCCTTCCCCCATAATCTGTATATTTCACTACCAATTCATTTTTAATTGAAAGTTCTATTCAGATAATTACAGATGTGCCTGCAACTGTCAGAAACAATGAGACTCTGGTACACTTCATTTAGTTTCCCCAATAGTAATATTTTGTAAAACTATACCCTGTTATCAAAACCAGGATATTGACATTGATGCAGTCCATCAGCCTTAGTTGGATATCCTCAGTTTTACTTACTCATCACTGTGTGTGTGTGTGTGTGTGTGTGTGTGTGCTTATATTTAGTTCTATACAGTTTTATACCTGTGTAGTTTTGTGAATTCACCACAGTCAAGATACTAAGTAGATCCAACACGATGAAGATCCCTCATATTTTCCTTTTATAACCCAAACCATCTTTTTCCTGTCCCAATCCCCACCTCCAATCAACCAGTCATATGCTCTCCAATACATCTGTGTCATTCAAAAATGTCATATATATGGAAATGATTTAGCAGCCATGAAATCACATGTAAGGAACATGATAAGAGGGTCATCAAATATTTGAACTTGTAAACAAGAACGAGGTGATCAGGAGTAACCAAAGATGAGGGCAACATGGACAAGATGAGACTAAAGGAAGCATTCAAACAGTGCATTCGGTGGGCCAGAGAGGTTGGCATGCAGTGAAGCAGGACATCATTAAACAGGATAGATTTCTCCTGCCGGGACACTTACTGGTGGTGTAGAGGAAGTGGCATGGAGCTGAACAATGGGAAAATCATTTTTAACAAGGATGCCTATAGGAAATTGAATATACTAGTAAAAAATGAGTTGAATTGTCCTCCATTCTCTGAGTGGAAAGAAAGCAACTATTGAAGGGAGCTAATTGCTCTGGCAAGAACAGTGACTATAGAGCCAAGCAAATGGATCAAGGTCACCTTACTGGGTTAGCTATTACTCTGGCATTTTACAGTGTGTGTTGGAAGAAGCAAACCTTTCACAGATTTCAATTGATAAAAATTGAAACTAAAGTGAACTCTGAGCAATTGAAGTAATAGGGTCTAAGGAAAAAAAACAGCATATAATAATATACTGCTGAAAAAAGAAATCGAGTCCCAGTGCATGTGACATGGAAGACATGTCAGGCAAGGTCCACAAAGTAGGCTTTCAGAAAAGACTAAACCAGATCTGACCACTTGAGGACAGAGAACATTTTCTCATTCCAGATTTTTATAAGAAGAAAATAGAAATGACATCAGATACTCCCAAACGGTATTTACAATTGTGCATACTCAGGCTTCAAGCCATTTACAGATAGACATTATAGCTAAACATATTGAAGCCCCACTGCAGAGTGGAGGCCCGTTCATTCTAAACATTTTTCCTTTTTTCCCCTGCTTCCATTAAGTCAGGAGTTAATGAGCCGCTTCAAGTATTGTTCATCGATTTAACTGCTTCCATGGGGCCAAGGACATTTTCTTATGTGTTTCCCATTTATCCTCAAAGTCCAGGATAATTTATTTATTCAGTAAATATTTATTGAACACCTAACTCCATGCCAGGCAGTGAGGATACACCATCAAGGCACTGAACAAGAGACTTGGTCCTTTCTTTTGTTGGAACTTAGAGTCTGATGGGGATAATTCTTCATTTAATCAACCAACAAGTATTTAGTGAGTATCTACCATGAGCCAAATTCTGTCTAGACACTGGAGTAGAGCTAACTAAAAAAAAAAAAAAAAAAAAAAAAAAAAAAGGAAGGGAAAGTAACCAAACTGATCATTAAGGATGTGGACAGATGGGTGATATCTAGAATAGATGTGCACAAGGAGATGACTAGCAGTGTCATAGAGCATGGCTGAGTGTTGGTGGAGACCAGAAGTCAGGGAGGCCTCCCAGAAGTAATGACATTTGAGCTGACATCTGCCTGGCAACAGTGAATCAGCCATGCAAAGTCCTGGGCATGGAGGATTACGGACTGATGAAACATTCAACAAATAATTACATATAATTGTTTAATTACCATTATCCCAAGCACCACACTGATTTTTATAAACTGGACTTCTCCCTCTTTGAATTCATATTATTTTCACCATTCATCCTAAATGTCTAAGGTTCTGAAATCACGCAAATGAAAACACTTTACCAGATTTCCCTCTACACAGAATATGTCTCCTGTGCGATTGACAACTTTTGATAGCTCTCCCTCCTAATTCAGGGAGCATTACTTACTGACAGCATTCCAAGGATAAAGCTTGATTTTTACTACTGCCTTGGGGCAAGAGATACTGCTTTTTGCAAAGCTACTTTTAAATTTCTCTAGATTCAAGATATCAAGAAGTGGAATCACAAATAACAGAAAAATATTCAGCAATTGACAATATTATTTCAAAAAAAAATTAAAAGCTATGCTAAATGGATCATAACATGCTCAAATACATGAAAAAAAATTGCTTCAAAACACAGCTGGGGAAAGATGTTTGTTTTTATTAAAAGTTGCTCAAAGGCATCATCAAAACGACAGATTCTTTAACATCTACAAACACAAAGGCCTGAAAAATAACTGCATTGATTTTTTTTTTAACCTGCTGTATTTCATGTATTCTGAAAGCTATTGGTACTCTTAACAAGGGCTTCCTCATATCTGTCGGATTTTATGAATGATCATTTTCTGCTGACTCAATCTGGGAAAATCCCTTTTGCTGAGACAGTCCCTAATGGCCACTTTTATAGTCTCCTTACTTGTTTTATTACTCAAGGGGACTTCCAATTTCTCCAGTCTAAGCACAGAGGATCTCAACAACAAAAATACCTATTGTTGGATTTTCCTGCTAGTCAATATGGATTTTTTTTTTAGATCTTAGGCTTCAAAGAGATTTTCTGGTTCATGTCAGGAGAGCCAGATCATACAGACACAGTATCAGTAGATTGTTGCTTCAACAAAACTGTACCATCCGGTCTTTTGCTTGCATTCATTGTGGCTCCATCCAAAACCCCCCATGTAGAATTCAGACCTTCTAGTCTCCATGCTTAGGGTGTCTGCGTGGTAGATCGAAATGACCACAAATGGAACTTAGATCAGGTTTTCTGAAGATAGTATCTGAGACAAATTCTGATTCATGGAAGGAGAAAATGACAAGAGTGTGAAGGAAGCCAATAGGACAGAAGGAAAAGGTAAATAATAGTAGATGTAGTTTTAGATGATATCTTTCCCCAGCCTGACCCCATAGGAAACTCTGGAAGCATAAGTGGTGCCACAAAGCAATCCCAGCTTGAGAAAAGAGAACTGGGCTTTAACCACTGTAATACCCAGTCATTGGCAGTGGGCCATCCCTGAGGGAAAAAGGTAACCTGTCACGTGTTTCCAGGTCAGGCCCATAGAAGGTCTCCTAGGAAGGGTGTAGCTATGAGCGCCCAACTGTCTTAGCAACTAGGATATGGGAACACCAGTCTGGCAAAGGGGATCCAAGCAGGGAATCGGCAGTGTCTTTACACAACCACAAAACCTTGCCTTTGTTGTTGTCGATGTTGTTGTTTTGTTTTGTTTTTCCTGCCATCAGCCATCCTGGGCTGTGAAGCCAGCCATGTTTCCAAAGCAATTCTCCCTTCCGAGTTAACAGTACCAATTTGTAACAGATTCATTTTAATTCACTCCTCAACAGACTGAGTTAAAGCTGGAAGCATCAAGAAGCTCCAAACAAAAGACATAATTACTGAGGTTGACAACGTCACTGATGATTTATTGTCTGTGGGGCTGGTCGTGATATCCTGAAATGGCAAGTTGTGTTTGTCGGCTAAGAGTACACTCAAATAGCATTGCAGAGGTTCCCATTAGGGAAAAAAATGTTGTTTTAAAGTTTCATGCTTCAGTTGAGTTCCTCCCTGCCAGCCCCTAGGGGAAATACATGTGCTACTCAAAGTACTTAGGAAGCTAACCGATGGCAAGAGCTCTGAATGGTGTACAATTAGGTGTAATGCTTAGACCCAAACTTTCAATTCAACTGTGAAAGGCCAATTTAAGGATGCCTCACCTGGCATTGAAATTAGAAAGTCACTCAATCTTCCAATCTACTTGAGATAAGTAGGGCAGCCATTGTCTGTAAACTGCAAAGGCTGGAAGAGTCGGGAATTGTGGAACAGACCCAATGATGACACTGGCTACCATGTCTCTGTATGATTTAGACACTGTCCTAAGAAGATGATGTATCTCACTTAATGATAAAGAAACCCTGGGAAGTACATATTATTATTCTGGCTTTATAGATGAATCAGCTGAAGCACAAAGCATTTCCATTAAGTGCAGATTGCTGAACATGCAGTGGACAGCTCTGCCCCCCTGCAGATAACTATGAAATGAAAGCAAGATCCCGACTGTGGTAAATGAGGCAATCAAGACTTGTAGCATTTTAAACCAACAAGGAATAAAATATAAAGAATTTTGATCTAATAAAAAAAGACAAAAAATTATGTTCTTATATTATGAGCTCCTGCTATAGAGGCATGTGAGTAGGTCATGTGGATTTAAGAAGACTTCCCTGATTATAAAGAGGAAGAGAAAATATTCTAGACAGGGGCAATAGCAGGTACAAAGACCTTGTGGCCAGAGAGCATGGTCCACGTGGCTGGCTGGAGCAAGTGAGGCTGGGCCTAGAGAGGGTCGCAGCTGAGAAGTAGGCAGGAGCCAGACCAGGGAGGCTGTGTTGCTGTAATAAAGGGATTTTTCCCATCATCATAAGTGTTGAAAACGCACTGAAGCAGTGGGAAAACCATGAATTTCCTTTAAAGTGAAAGTAAGGGCAAGAGTGCATAATTGCCTGCATCCATTTTTGGTGTTTAAAAGACCCTCTGGTTTTGGAATGAATAGTGGATTAGAAGGAGAGCAGCATGAAAATACCAATTAACACCTATTGCAGGTTAGCGAGGCTGAATGCTGATTGCACTTTGGTGGGAGTGTTGTTGATGGAGATGAACAATAAGCTAAAATATTCCAGAAATATTTTGTCAAAAAAAATTGACAGGAATTGGTAATGGATTGGATTGGGAGGGGGTGCGGGGACCTCAGAGGAGATGCTACAACTTATTTCTGGTTTCTGATATACAGCTACGAGAACAGTCATGTCATTTACTGAGGAAAGAAACATTGGATGTTTCTCACACTCCAGGCAAGTTTGTTGTAACCCTAAGTTTAGTTCTGGAAGTATTGAATTTGAGATGCTTTGGAGGAAAAAAAGAAACAAACAGGAGAGGTCAAGCAGACAGTAGAACAACAAATCAAAAATAGGACCTTGGCTTAGAGATGGTTATTGAATCCAAGAGTATGGATGACTTTTACCTAAAAGTGTAGAACGTGAAAGAAAAAGAAACTGGTTACGGCTCTAGTCCGTAATGAGTGGGGAGATGGGCCTCAGCAGATAATACTTTTGTGGAACCGAGAATTCATTAATACGTGGAATACACGATACACTGAGTTGGTAGTTGGGGCATGATCATACTTGGCAAAATTGTCAAGTATGGGCTGCTTCTCTTCAACTTCTTGCTTGGAAAAGATCACCAAAGGGAGAGAGCAGAAGCATTTGTTTTATTCCAAAAGCAAAGGAAATGTGTTTAACAGAAAATAAAATCGTTTGCCTCCATTTCATTCATTTTTAAAATCTCCTTTAAAACTTCTTTTTTCCCATGCTCATGCCGACATGCAAACTCTCATCAGGCATCACACCATCCTGTCAACCGTACATCAGATGCTCCGTGTCTAATGATGACCAATCTCTGCCCAGTCACTTCCCAAGAATCCCAAGACTCAGCTGAAGAATGTAATTGAGAACTCTGAAGGATGGCTCTGGGGTTACCCAGTAGAGCCAAAGAATGAGGGAGTGAGCTTACTAAATTCTCTTTGGCTGATAGTGGGCTTGCATCTGAACAAACATGTCACCCGAAATACATGGCAGCCTGAGGCTGCCTGAGAGGGAAAAGAAACCCAAAAACAAAACTACCAAAATGTCTCCAGCTCAACTTAGTGATTGTGATTAAACCTTCCAGAAAGCTTTCCCAGGTATAAGTTGTCCTTCCACAGCTGTCCTTGAGACACCTTGCCTGTGTCTTACCCTATCAGCAGAGACACACCAGCTTCCTTTCTCACTTGTTCGCTTTTCTCCTTGCAAATAAATAAAGTGGCAAAGTTGCAATTCACTGAAAATAATACTCAGCAGATTAAATCTATTGCACATTTGCTTTCTTCCAGATAAGCTCAAGAACATGGTGCTTTTTTATTATTTTATCTTTTGAATAAACAAAACTAAAACCCGCAAGTGTTTTCATAGCACTGGCTAACGCTTGCAGATGGAAATCCTAGGCCAGGGGAGGAAAACCAGAGTCTGGCCCAGTTGACCAGTTTAGTCATATTCCACCTCATGGAGTGGCTTCCAGGGTGTATACTGGTGTCTGTCTGTCCCTGTAGATGACTCTTTAGCCTTTATCTTTAACCCTATTTTGTACCTCAGGAGGCTAATTGGTCTGGAAATCATCACCAAGCTCTCTTCCTCCTGACTTGGAGTTGAATCAGCTAATGGGAAGTGCCTAGCAGATCAGAAATAGAGAAGGGAGCAAGTTTGAAATATTTATTCCATCTCTTTGGTTCCTGGGTTCCTATGAGCTGATGTATTCCTGTCACAGATCAGTACCCTGCTCCCCCATGGCCCTCTTTGTCTCCAGGGATGGGAACTGGCTTCCTCCTCTCACCCCTGCAAGCCTCTCTAATGATGATATAACACCTCTGTTACGAATCCCAAAGGGCTCCACTATCCCTTGTGATTTCCCTACACTCAGCCTACATCTTTGTATGACACCCTTTATAAAACTGCATTACTTTTCTGTGGGTCCCTGTCCCCCATGGGGTAGCACATGCTGCAGACAAATCACTTTGATACCCCAAACCAGGGATGGAAAACAAGAAGCTATAGAGTCAAAGAAAACTGCTTTAGAAGGATGCTGATAGGTAGCAGCTCATTCAAATGATAGTCACTGTTAAAGGTATCTTCCCAGTTCACCATGTCCTTCCTCCCAGAGCACCAGCCCCCAGTTCACTGGGATGTGTTTTAGGCAGAGTTGTCTATACAGTATCCTCCTCAGTCTACCTCTCCCATATCCAAACATAGCTAAATATGAGCAAGGATAGTCATGTGACCCATAAAGAGTCAGTCATGTCCTTTTGCTGGAAACTTGGAAGTGGACTACAAAAGGCTAGCCACTGAGCCGTGAGATTAATCACAGGAAAAATGGAAGAATGAATGAAGTAAAGAGACAGAGATTGAAGCATGAGAGAGCAGTTCCAGGTTGCAGTATCTTCCCAAAACTTGGTTCCATCACTCCCTTGAACAGAGCTATTGCTGTATCTTTATTTTTTTTTAAGATTTTATTTATGTATTCATGAGAGTCAGAGAGAGAAAGAGAGGCAGAGACATAGGCAGAGGGAGAAGAAGCAGGCTCCATGCTGGGAGCCTGATGTGGGACTCGATCCCGGGACTCTAGGATCACGCCCTGGGCCAAAGGCAGGTGCCAAACCACTGAGACACCCAGGGATCCTCTTGCTGTATCTTTAAAATAAAACCCTTCATTTTTACTTGTTGGCTAGAGTTGGTTTCTCTTACCTGCAACTAAGAGAGTCCTAAATGATCCACTAAACAGCAAATGATGGTATTTATCCAACAATAAAGTGGTGGGTACCTGTGGCTCTATTCTAGCACAGTCCAGTAGAACTTCCTGTAATGATGGGATGTTCTATAAAGTCTGCACTGTTCAGGGCAGTAGCCACTGGACCACCTGTGGATATTTAGCATTTGAAGTGTAGGCAGTTGATTAAGGAAATGATTTTTCTTATTTTAATTTAATTGAATTTAAAGAACCATATGTGGCAAGCAGCCATCATATCAGACAGCTCAGCTCTAGACTTCTGGCTTTTTCCTGTTTCCTGCTCTTGTTTCTTCTCTGTTAGTTGGTTTTGAGTCTTCTGGGTGTCTACTAAAGGTACTTAGTTAAGTTGGCACAACCTTGTAAAGAATTTTCAAAAATTAGGCATTTACTCCTATTCTTTCAGTTTTTTATATTTTCCCCAGATACCTATAAGTGAGAAACTAGGAACCCCGAAAGTTGGCTGGATTACTAGTTAGTTGTCCAGCCCAACTCTTTTCAGGCTTTAATGTTCACCATTGAGGCCCATCATGCTAAACTTAGCAAAGTTTCCATAGTTTGCTGTGCTGTCACACTTTCATGCCTTTGCATAAGTGGTACCCTCACTATGTGTGGTTTACTTATTTGTTCTTTCTTTTATTGGCGCACCCATTCATCCATTCGCCCAACCATCCAAAAAAATCTTATTAAACAGGACAGATACAGTCTCAGAAAGACATCTGTAGACTGTGTATTTATATGCGGGTTGGGTTTTTTAATTGGTGTCGTGGATTTGTGTAACCAGATGACCTACAAAAAGAGTAGATTTTATCAAAGTATGCCTTGTGCACAACACACACGAGACCCCAGGGATGCTTTTTGAAAATGCATTATAGCAGAGTGGTTGGGGATACGAATAATATTTTGCTGTATTCAATGTTTTTTATTAATTCGAATAAAATCCTAGAAAGGGTATCTGTTAAGTGGCAAATGTGCAGTAAATGTCAGACAGGGATAGCTTTGCTCAGTGTTTCCAATACTGCACTCCCAGTTCTGTCCCCTAAACCTACTCCTCCTTTACCTACTTCTTCCTCAGTCAATGGTGGCTCCATCTTTTGCAGACTGAGTATCTTCTGGGGGAGCAAACCCTGAGATGGAAATTACTGTGTGGGAAGTTTAATCAGATAGTGCTCTCAAAATCATTGAGTGTGGGGAAAGGGAGGAAGTAAGGTGGGCACAGGGAGAAGCTGAGCTAGGATACAGCCTCGGCTGGCCTCTCCAGAATGCTGAGGTTGGAATGGATTTCCTGAGTCATCCTTCGAAGGACCAGGTGAGTCAGGCTCTTATCTCCCAAATCCCATCTCAACCCAGTGTTGGATACACAGTGCCCACAAAGGCGGGTGACCTTGAGCAAGGGAATTCTGTTCAGCTGAAGTCTTTTTCCAGAGAGGCCTGGGGTTTGAGGGCTCTCTGCTGGCAGCACGTCCCAGAATTGGGGAGCTCAGTCAGTCCAACAGAGGGATCTCTGTAGCCTATCAGAGCGCCCAGCATGATCTCAGTTCAGACTGAAAACTTAGAGTTATCTTTCATTTCTTTCTTTACATTCTATGCCAGTGCTACCTTCAAAATACAACCTCCTCTCCTGTTGTGCTTCATACAACCATCGCCTCTAATTTGGATTATTTCAAAGGTATTTTTACTGATTGTCCTGTTTTTGCCTTCACTCCGCTATTAGCTTATGCCCAGCGCAATCGACAGCGTGATCAGGTCACATCACTTCTCTGTTCTAAACTCCAAGGATTCTCCATCTCAGGGGAGACTCCAAAGTCCTTAGAGCTTTCTACAAGCTCAGGATCTATGCGCCCACAGTGATTTCTTACCACTTATTCCCATGACCACTCAACTTCAGCTTCGTTCTGCATCAAACACTCCGGGCATCCCCCTGACTAGGATTTTGAATGCTATTCTTTGCTCATCCTAGAAAGCATTTTTCCCGTGTAACCCTGCTCCCCCACCCATCCTTTCAGGTCTCTGGTCTTATGTCACCTTATTGGCAAGGCCTTCTCAAACTACCTCAGAAAAAACAGGGTCCCCAGCCCCCTGACATTTCTTATCATTTTTCATACTTTATTTTGCTCCAAGTTCTTTTCATCCTCTCTCATGCTATTTGTCTATTTATTTTCTTGTCTGTCGCACTGTCAAAATGTAAGCTCCACAAAGCAGGGCCCTTCTTTTGTTGTTCTATGTCAGCCTGGTGTTTGGAAGTGTGGCAGGTAGTGCAGGCTCAGCAAATTCTTTTGACTAAAGCTTTTACAGTTTGGCCAACTTAAGTCAGATAAAGAGACCTCCTCTATGCCTTGTGACACCCAGGAATAAAGAAGAAAAAATTGGAATTGGACATGCTGCACTTGCAGAATTCTCGACCCCACTTCTATCGCCAAGATTACCATCCCCTGTCGTTCAATCAAACCTGATGTAGGTACTGCTTGCAGATGGGATTGATGCTGTGGACCTGCAGGAGATTAGCCTAGGTTATCCAGGAGGGGCCAGCATAATCACTTGAGTCTTTAAAGGCCGAGAATGTTCTCAGGCTGGAATCAGAGCCTGGGTGAGTGAGGAGAGTAGAAAAGTTTCAAAGTGTAAGAAGGGATCAGCCCTTTGCTGCTGGATCTGAAGATGCAGGCAGGGATTCACAGGCCAAGAAATGCAGGTGGCGTCTAGAAGCTGAGAATACCCCAACAAGGATATGAGGACCTCAATCCTAACAATGCACACGATGGAATTCTACTGGCAGCCCAGATGCACTGGGAGTGGATTCTTCTGTTCCCTTAACCCACCCCACCCCACCCCAGCCCCCTGTGAGGAACACAGCCTCGCACTTGTGTTTGGTTCAGCCTGTGCCAAAGCAAAGTGCTCAGTTCGCTCTGCTGGTGGACTCCTGACCTACAAAATGGTGAGCAAATGGGTATCATTTTAAAAATACAAAGATTATGGTAATTTGTTACAGCAGCATAGGCAATTAATGCTTAAAAAAAAATTCTACTCTTTGTTCTCAGATAAACACCATTGAAGTAAGTGATCTGCATATAAAGAAAAGGATAACGAAATAAACTTCCCACTTCTCCATATTCTGGTTTTTATTCAATAGCTAAAGACCAGTAATGCGAACCATTGAAGTGAAC
The DNA here is from genome assembly GCF_003254725.2 of Canis lupus dingo. Lineage (NCBI taxonomy): Eukaryota > Metazoa > Chordata > Mammalia > Carnivora > Canidae > Canis > Canis lupus. Next base: position 40,816,279 of record NC_064266.1, read on the forward strand.
TGTGTTTTACTAATGTAATTATGATTCTGTACTGCTGATCCAGTGAGTATATATTTTACTTGTCAGAGCCTAAGAAGGGGGTATCATTTTATTCAACAATGATCTTGGAAAGGTTCCTTGTGTTTATTAGTGAGCTTGTCTGAGTGTTGCACTCCGGGCAGTTAATTCAAGAGAATAATCTAATAAGGCAAACAGTACCCGCAGTTTCAATTACAGATACCAGCAGTTTTGATTTGGGGAAAAGAAAAAACTCTCACAACTAGTCTATTGAATCATGATTATCCTGGCGGTTAAGAGCCTTTATAGTTATTTACATGGATTTTAGCCAATCACTTACCTAGTCCCCTTTCTCCTTCAGACTCCATAAATTGCTCTAAAGAGGTGCAAAAGGCTTGTTAACAAGTTACGAAGTTTAATCCAGTGTTAAGTACTGAATATCATTATTATATTAAACTCAACACCAAAGAAACAAACGATCCAATCATGAAATGGGCAAAAGACATGAACACTAATCTCACAGAGGAAGACATAGACATGGCCAACACGCACATGAGAAGATGCTCTGCATCACTTGCCCTCAGGGAAATACAAATCAAAACCACAATGAGATACCACCTCACACCAGTGAGAATGGGGAAAATTAACAAGGCAGGAAACCACAAATGTTGGAGAGGATGCGGAGAAAAGGGAACCCTCTTACACTGTTGGTGGGAATGTGAACTGGTGCAGCCACCCTGGAAAACTGTGTGGAGGTTCCTCAAAGAGTTAAAAATAGAGCTGCCCTATGACCCAGCAATTGCACTGTTGGGGATTTACCCCAAAGATACAGATGCAGTGAAACGCCAGGACACCTGCACCCCGATGTTTCTAGCAGCAATGTCCACAATAGCCAAACTGTGGAAGGAGCCTCGGTGTCCATCGAAAGATGAATGGATAAAGAAGATGTGGTCTATGTATACAATGGAATATTCCTCAGCCATTGGAAATGACAAATACCCACCATTTGCTTCGACGTGGAAGGAACTGGAGGGTATTATGCTGAGTGAAATAAGTCAGTCGGAGAAGGACAAACATTATATGGTCTCATTCATTTGGGGAATATAAATAATAGTGAAAGGGAATAGAAGGGAAGGGAGAAGAAATAGGTAGGAAATATCAGAAAGGGAGACAGAACATGAAGACTCCTAACTCTGGGAAACGAACTAGGGGTGGTGGAAGGGAGGAGTGTGGGGGGGGTGGGGATGACTGGGTGACGGACACTGAGGGGGGCACTTGACGGGATGAGCACTGGGTGTTATCTGTATGTTGGCAAATTGAACACCAATAAAAAATAAATTTATTATTAAAAAAAAAAGAACCTTGATCAGTTGAGTTTCTATTCCTCATTTGGCTATTTCTGAATTTTAATGATTTCCAGGGAAATTGTTTGTTTACTCTTAAGAATTCCTCTGGCAAATTTTCCACTTTGTGACCCTCCTTGAACTTTCCAGGTTTTCTTTCACTATCCTTCCCATCTCTTTCTTCTCTGCCTCTCTTCCTTTCATCCTGAACCCCTTCACATAGACATGATTTCATTAGACTTGTCCTACCTGAAATATAGAGTGCTACAAAGTGGTAGGCAGAAGACTTATTCACTGTAGCATAAATTTTAATAACATATGAATGGAAATAGTTTAAATACCCGCAAATAGGGACTTGCTCAATAACTGATGGTAGGTCTACAAAACTGAGGATTACACAGCTTTTAAAAAAAGAGGGGTGGGGGGAGAGATTTCTCTTATGTTCTTTTCAGGTACTCAAAGGATTGAGAGAAGATTGTCTTTATAGAGTGTTTTGACTAATGAATGAATACAAAATAATGGAATTAGTATATCACTTTAAACACTAATGAATTAAAGAATCTAGACAAGAATTATCAAGTGGCAACCAGGTGTTTTGTGCTCCCAACTTGAATTAGTCTTGTATTTACCACTCTTCAATTGAATCTGATCTAATAAATCTTCCAGATCTAAATACCAATTTCCAGGAAATCCTGGGGGATATGTGGACTTTTGAAACACCATCACTTTGATATAATCGAATTCAGACTGTGAGGGTTCTACAGAATAATGATCATTATATTAAATAACCTAACTGGAAAGAGGGGAGAGAGGGAGAATACATCCACAGAGGTAGCAGACATCCTACTTCTGCCAGGAGAAAGTGGCATCTGATGCTTGTTAGGTGGTATCCAGGGCTTATTAGTTGTAAGGGGAGGTCTTGGGAGGAATGGGGCTACCCTCTCCTGGCAGAAGCATCAGAAGTCCCTGAAAGATGAAAGCAAGAAGATGAATGGCTTAGAGACCTCAGGAATTGAGGAGTGACCTACTGTTGAGTTCTCAGGGTTTCTTTCACCCAAACAGACAGGATGCTACAGAAGTCTCCAACCTGGAACTGCCAACAGGAACAGACCTTCTCCTTCCCCCCTAAATAAAAGCCTCCAAGGAAAGCCTGTCTCCTCCCTAGCCAAAAGTGTGTGTGTGTGGGGGGGGGAAATGGTCTAATGATAGAAAAATGTTTTGGCAATAACAGCCCTATTCAAACTGAATACCAATGATAGGATCACTCTCCCTGCCCCCTTCAGTTTCATCCTGGTCTTCGAGTTTGTCAGTTGCTTCACAGAAGCAGGGTTTGAGCCATAATTCCGCCCCATGTAGTGCTGACTGGCCAACAGAGAAGTTTCTCTTCATGTCCTGTGTAAGGGAGGAGGATGGGCTCCAATTCTACAGGTGGTGTTAGAAGGCCGACCTAAGAGGTGGTCTTTCCTCTTTTATGTTGAGGAAGCAGGCAGTTATAATGAGATCAAATTCCCCTGCTGGGGTAGTGTCAGGGGAATCCACTTGGTCTTCAATCCCTATCATGGTGGAATCAGGTGATGTTTCAATTACTGTGACAGGACAGTATTATTTGGGTTGAGTGGAAAAGTGATCTTCCTGGAGGAAGCAATTTAGCAGTGAGCCGAGCCTCTATCCTCACCCACAGCAATTAGACTTATAGAAGTATTATGAGGTCAGGCTAGTGACTGTTAGGCTTCACCTCTACCCCATATCAGCAGGACCCACCAGTGGGGAGCTGAGCCTGTACCCTGACCTGGCATTCATGAAGCAGAAATAGGTGATGTGAGGTGGGTGAGGTAATGGATAACTTGCTTTCTCTTTCTCCATGTCAGTGGGTCCCTGGACTAAGAAGCTAAGCCTCTACTGGACTCGGCGTCCGTGAGGCAGAATGAGGCAGTGGAAAGTTGGGCTACCTGGTGCTCCACTTCTCTCTCTTCCCTCGCCTGCTGTCACACAGCAGGGTCTAGTGAGAAGCTGAATTTAAAATCCCATGTGGAGGCAGTTAAACATGTGGGGAGGTATTAACTAAGCTGAAAGAGTAGGGTGTGAGACTTAGGCCTCACCCATCTGCAATGAGTCTGTGATCCAAAGCCCCACTTCTGCTAGGATGTTGGCAAGGTCCAGCCAGAAGCTGAACACACATCCACATATACTTCATACCACACCTTAACGGAGGGACTGTCTGCTAACAATATTAAACAGGATTCAGTCTCCTTAAAAAAAAAAATTAAGGATCCAGTGGAAAAATCCTCAATCATACTTAGAAAAATATCAGCATGAAATTGAAAATCAACTAGTGCCAATACTTGTACAAGAATCAGTTGTTGGATTATTTTTAACAAAGGAATGGAAATAGTTCAAATATTCAGTAAAATCTCCAGATGATTATCATTTCGGTAGAAAATTCTACCGAACATTTAAAGGAGTATCAACATGAAGTCTATACAATCTCTTTCAACAAATTTTATGAGCCTAGCATTACCCAGATACCAAAAACAAAAGGAAAAATCCTCAAAATATAGGCAAAAAGAATTCAGCAACATGTAAAAAGAATTCTACGCTATACAAAATGGGATTTATCCCAAGTATGCAAGGCTGGTTCAACATCTGAAAATCAATTAAGCTGGGATTTTAAAACTGAGTTAAATTTCATTAATAGTTACAGAGCTATTTAAATTATCTATATCCTATTAGGAGGGATATCCTAGTTTGTGCTTCATGATGAATTGGTTCATTTCATCTAAGTCATAAAATCTTACTACTCTATCCTATTCCTTTTTCTTACAATGGTTACAGAATCTGTAGTGATATCACTCATTTCATGCTTGATATTGGTAATTTGAATCTCTTCACTTTTAATATTTGTAAATTTTGCCAAAGACTTTTTTTCCCTCACTGAAGGACCAAGTTTTTGTTCCAATGACCTTTTTTTTTTTAAATTTCATTTCTATTTTGTACAATTATTTTGGATTTATTTTTATCTTATTTTTCTAGTTTCTTGATCTAGAAACTTCATTATTAACTTGAGTCTCCTCTTTTCTAAGGGAAACATTTAGTACTATAATTTTCCCTCTAGCACTACTTTGGCAGCATCCCACATATCTTGATAAGTTTCATTTTATTCTATACTTTTTCAAAAGCTGTTAGATGCATGGATTGATCTATTGGCTAGAGAGTGTCATATTTGGAATCATTAAATAAATGTATAATAAAAAATAGTCTGTTGGTGCAAGTGAATTCATTTCAAGTATAGTTTGAACCTGGTGGTAAGTAAGGAGATAACATAAGTCAACTACTACTTACTAAAAATAAATTCCATACCAATAAGAAAGTGAAATATTCTACACAGTATGTTGAATAAATGTAGGTTTTAATTAAATTCATAATACACTATAGCAATTGCATATCCTATGAGGAGATGGACATATTGTGATCACACTGGATGATAAATGTTTTGAAGTAATATAAAGTAGCAAGTAAAATAGAGAAACTAAATGTTATTTGATCAACCAAAGTTATAGCTAAAACCTAAGGCTATATAATTCCTATTTATGACTTCTATCTAACCAATAAATTTAACAGGTTTTTTATGCTTGTTTTATTTATCTCTAACCAGACCTTGGTGATTTTCATGATGTGGGAAAACCAGTTAAGCCAATTAAATGGTGTTAGTATTTCTTAAATAGTCTGGTTTCATCTTAATTTCTTTTCATATAATGGTTTGTACTTAGGTAAATAGTTTCTAAATCCTGTATGTAGTAACAACTTTTTTTAAAAAGTAGGAGGTTAAAAAGTAGGTTAAAAGGTTCATAAAAATAAAATCACATTTTAAGTTCTTTTCCTTTCGGATAATACCTTAATCATCATGGTATTTGGGATTTTCTGTTCTGATAGCAACACAAATTTTGATGGGTAGTGTTAATATAAAGAATGAGATATAACACCTTCCAAAAGTTGTATTTACCAGTTTATATTTTTGGCCTTTTTATTATACTGGAGACAGTAAAAAACAAAACAACCCACCTCTTTAAAAGTAACAATCAAATTTCTTTACTTAATATGATAAGATGCAAATAGAAGTGAATTTAATACAAAGCTGTCTGCCCATAAGATACTCTGATATGTGAGAAATAAACCCCTACAATAACTCTAGTAAATTAGAGCATTTGCAGACTTTAGGACATTGTGTTATAGCTTAGTTTAATTTTACTTCAAAAGACCATTAGGGATAGTGTAAAAAGCTGATCTGTATGAGTTGTTTTATGAATAAGACATAAATACATGAGCAAAAGTCTAAGCCTTAAGTGCTGTGTGGTCATATTTAAATAAAAACAAGAGAAATCTTAGTTTACTTTGGTTTGTTTTGTTGATCTCCTGTGTCATCTGAATATACGAGATTTCAGAGTTATAACAAGCCTTAAATTCAAATGTGTGAAGTATTTTTATCACGCACTGATGCTGTAAGCTTCTAAAATAAAGCAAATTTATGCATTAGTCTTTGAAAATGAAAACCTACATTCAAATGTCCTGTACAATTTTAACTTGAGTGTATTTTAAAGGAAATCATGTTTAGTAGAAGTCATTTCCTGGCTAGGAAAGGGGATGCTGAAATAATTATAATATAGCTAAAGTACCCAAAGATACAGAATACTAGAGAAAGAAGGTGATAGGAATGGAAAAATGGGATTGAATAGACTAGCTTGTCAGAATCCTCCTAGGAGAAGGTAAACTCAAACTCTAGTTATTTCCTGATTATTTGGAGACAGGCATCCAATTTATATATTACATGGCCCAGGCTGAGGGTGTAGAGGGTCGCTGGTAAATTGCTTTGGGTGAAAGCCCACTCACCAGTCTTTTTATATAGCAAAATCACATTAATATGATGAAAAAGCTCATAAGAAAAGAGGACCAAAAAAAAAGGTCTATAGTCTTGGAGAGAGGAATGAATGAGGTGGAACATTAAGGGACATGCTAGGTTAAAGGCAGATGTGATTGGCAGAGAAAGGAGCAGGCTATATCCTGATTAAATGTAATCCATATAAACCATTGGTCCATTTTTTTTAACCATCACAAAAGCACGTGTGCATTCTTTACAAGGCTTCACCTGTATAAGCTAAACATAAATGATGACACAAATGATGATTTCTCAGGCTAGATGTTGGTTTTATCTTAAAGAAGACTACATATTAATTCATCTGATAGGTATTAAGCTTATACTATGTGCCATCTATTCTATGCAGTATGGATATAGCAATGAAGACAAAAATTGATGGCTTTTAGCTGGCAGGAGGACAAAAGCTAGTAAAACAGAAGTAAGGGCAGCCTGGGTGGCTCAGTGGTTTAGCGCCGCCTTCAGCCCAGGGCCTGATCCTGGAGACCCAGGATTGAGTCCCACATCGGGCTCCCTGCATGGAGCCTACCTCCCTCTGCCTCTCTCTCTCTCTCTCTCTCTCTCTCTCTCTGTGTCTCATGAATAAATAAAATATTTTTAAAAATTATTTTAAAAAAGTAAATTGTCTAGCATATTAGAAAGTGGTGATACTGAGGAGAAAAATCAGGAAAGATGGATTGGAAATTTTGGGGGTGAGGAGAGGTGCAAATTTAAATAGAGGACCAGTTCTTATTTCCATGAGAAGTGATCTTTGGAGAGCTGGAGGATGAAAGGGAGGGTGCCATGCAGATATCTATACATGGACCTGCTGCAGAGCACTTCTGGAATATTCCAGAACAACAAAGGGCTGTGCTACACCTGGAACAGAGTGAGATCAAGGGATGAAATGATGATTAGAGTGACCTGCAGTCATGAGCATGTCAGGGGCCTTCCTTGGGCCTGCCTCTTTTTCTCCATGATCCAGGGAGCCTTTGAAAGGTTTCAATCATAGGGAAGACATGATGGGACTTAGATGATGGCTCTGGCTGCCATGCTGAGTGCAGTCCCTGGATGGTGGAGGTAGATCATTATGGAAGCACAGACATGAGTTCTGCCATTTTCAAGACACTTCCATAGCCTCCTTGGGACTTGGTCTCCTCATCTACAAATTGGAGTTATTAGTATTTACTTTGGAGGGTTGGAATGTGAGTGAAATGGAATATTATGTGTAAAATACATAGAACTGTGCCTGGCACATATTATGTGTCCAAATAGATGTAAGTATGTAATCTGGCTTCAGCCCCTGGGAATCTGGAGTGACTATTTAACACATTGGAGAGGGAAGTTTGGGAGGCAGGAGGCTCTGTTAGGAATTCAGTTTTGACTTGATGTTGAGATGCCTTTTACTTCTCCAAAGGGGGAGGTTGAGTGAGCAGCAGGACATAGATGTCAGGCCATACAGAAACCTCAGCCCAGTTTGTTAGATTATGGATATATACGTTAGACATGTGATGATTCCCATCATGTTTTCATATTTAGTGTTGGTTGATGTGCATTTCTGCCAAGATGTTCCATAGCCAACATTCTTAATTTCAAAATCTTATTTTGAAATTTTAAAATTTCAAAAAGTTTGAAATAAAGTTACAATTAGCTCAAAGATGGCTTAATACAGTGCAAGAATCACCACTTCCAAAGCAACTACACAGAGCTGTGAGGAGAGCTGATGGCACCTGCAGCTGCTGCCAGAGTCTCAGCTAATTTATGAATTGTGTATGTGCTTAATGTCAGGGCAGCATTTACCATCTTCTGTAGCCTGCAATTATGAGCATGTGTCATCAGTCTTACGAGCTTGATACTTGAACTTACTTTCCATTATCCGAAATATTTCCATTTCCAGAGTCATTAGCATGGGGGTTAATGGGGTCTTCAGCATGTTTCCTTCTGTGGGCCAGAACAGGGGAATTATTGATGTTCATTTAGTGGTGAATGAGGAAAGCCTCTGGTTTCTATCAGACTCTGTCCCCTCCCCACCCATAGATAGCAGATGTAGAAATGGAAGTAGGAAAATAATATGACAGTTGAAATTTATTGTGTGTCTCTTATCTCTTGGGCTGTGCTATGCATAGTTCCCCATATTCAGGTAAAGAAACTGGGTCCAGTAGAGTTTAGAATCTTGCCTATTGTCATCCTGGGAGGGAATGGTGGAGTTGGGTTTGAGACCAAGCCTCCTGCTTGCCTCCCTATATGGCTGACCCCACCCTTGCCTGCACCGCTTACTCCAACCCTGGAGTTTCTCTCTCATTGTTACTTCCCAACAGTCCTTTCCAGGAGAGATGAAGAGTACAGAAAATTTGGTAAAATGTAAGCCAGTTATCTCTACATCAGGGCCCCCTTTTATGGTGGTGCAACATGGAGCAGTGGCTGGCTGAAGAAAGCAAGCAGGGCTGGTGCGGAACAAAACTAACAGCTGACTAAGGCCTATGTATCATCTATGCATCTTACCTTCCTGGTCACTCCATTCCATAGAGTGTTCTTTTCTAGTGGCTGGAAGTAGAGATTGCATAAAGCTCTGTAATTCCCTCTTAAAAACAAAAAAACAAAAAAACAAAAAAACAAAACACAACTGATTGCTTTCTTGGACTTCACAAACTATTACCTCTCACGGGAATCAAACCTCTAAAGATGAGGATTGGAAACAAGAATTGAGAACGTGAAAAGCACTGACACAAACCTAATCCACTTGGGGAAAAAAAAATTGACGACTTTTTCTTTCCTTTGGATTAAGCTAACGGTGTCTATTTTTATCCGGAGATAAGTCTTATTACTGATGTTTGGAGGCAGGGCTTCAGGAGGATTTAAATATCTTCAGGAGAGGGTAACACTTTTTTTTTTTTTTTTTAAATCAGGGTCACTTAAAATTATTTACTAAACGATTTAGCTTAGCTCCTTTCAGAAAGAGAAACAAAAGATTTGCAATCCTTTGGCTGTTCTCACCAATAAAATACTCAGTGCGCCAGACAACAACATGTATTTCGATCATCCATACTGAAGAGCATCCCTCTTGTCTTGAATGTCAGCGCGACCACTGGGATTTGAATTAAATTAATGCAAAGAACAAAGTCTGGTGTTCAGAGTTAACTATTTCTAAGAAATACATGTGAGAGAGGCTGATATTGTTAATTATATGCATTATTTTGTGCGCATTGACGGATGGGCAGACAGGTGGCTGGATGGATAGATAGGTGCTACTTTTGAGTATAGAACTAAAGAATCATTTTGGTTACTTCTCTTTACGGAATGTTTTGTTATTGCATAAACGTTAGCAAACATAGACCTGTGCAAAGATGAAAAGATCACCTTTAAAAAGACACCTGCCCTTTCTTCCTCCTTGGTTACCAGTATGTAAACCCACATCTCATTTCCTAGAACTTCTTCCTTTGAAGACTTTCAAAGAAGTCTTGACGGTAGGGCCTTCCTCCCACCTTCAGAAGCCTAAAGGGAACAAATATATTTATATTTTCCCCCTTCCCAGATGCTAAGTTATGGGTATGAGAGTCAGACCAATGCAGCTGGAGGCTCCCTCTTGGGATGCTGAATTCTGACCACTTGCTGCAAAAGTGACAGGACCTTTGGAATTCATTCAGTCTTTTTTCAGGAGGTGGCAGCCAGAGTGAGTCCAGTAGTCATGGTATCCTTCTGAAGCAGTGACAGTAGGACCCAGGAGTAGCATGCTCATGAGGCTCTTTCTGCAGCTTAGCCTTGGCAATGAGTACTGGTGCTTACTGGCTCCTGCCCCTTTCAAAAGCTGTCCCCTGACTTTGCATCACTCTTGGAAGCTGACCAGTAACCCACCTATGCCTGCCTTCTACTTAGGTAACCAAGAGATGGTTCCTATTCTTACACTTACAACCCAGAACCTAACCGATACAGCATTTATAAGTATTTACTTTAAAACTATTTTTTGAGGGGGCACTTGGGTGGCACAGTCTCTTAAACATCAGACCATTGGTTTTGGCTCAGATCGTGATCTCAGGGTCATGATATGGGGCCCCAAATTGGACTTTGCGCAAAGTCTGCTTGATTTTTCTCTCCCTCTCCTTCTGACCCTTCGGCTCATGCTTGCTTGCTTTCTCTCTGTCTCAAATAAATCCTTAAAAATAAACACATAGTAAAACTGTTTCTGGTTGTCAAAATAATCCACACTAACTTGTAGAAAAAAAGAAAAATAACCAAAAAGTGCAAAAAAAAAAAAAAAAAAAAGGCCAACTAAAAATTTCACCACCCAGAGACAACAGAGTCCAACATTTGGTGTATATCCTTCCCATGTTATTTTTCATACACAAAAATAAGATTATATCATATCTACTAGTAATATTGCCTGCTTTTTGCTCAATAGTATGTAATCAAAAACATTATCAAACAATATTGTTCTTTTCCTTAAGAGGAGAAGAAAGGGGATCCCTGGGTGGCGCAGCGGTTTGGCGCCTGCCTTTGGCCCAGGGCGCGATCCTGGAGACCCGGGATCGAATCCCACGTCGGGCTCCCGGTGCATGGAGCCTGCTTCTCCTTCTGCCTATGTCTCTGCCTCTCTCTCTCTCTCTCTCTGTGTGACTATCATAAATAAATAAAAATTAAAAAAAAAAAGAGAAGAAAGGTGGGATTTATTATGAAACCCTGTTTTTAAATGAGGTTTAAAATATTTTTTTTTCTTTTTGCTTTATTGAAGTGTCATTAACAGCTGAAAATTGTATATTACCATGCAGTCATATACCTGCACATGTACATCTTTATCTCTGATTTTTAATGGAGTTGATCTTGTTCACAGGGGACAGTTGACAGTGTCTGGAGCCATTTTTGGTTGTTACAGCCAGTGGAGGTATTACTGACATCGATGGGGAGAGATCAGGGATGCTGCCAAACATTCTATAATGTACAGGACAGCCCCACAACAGAGAACTATCTGGTTCCAGATGACAGCGCAAAAACTGCTAGATGTATACACATAAATTTACTAGTTCTTTATTGGACATTTAGTTGGTTTCCAAATTTTCAGTGTTAGGATTAGTGCTATTGTGATAAATGGTTAAAGAAGATGTGACACACACACACACACACACACACACACACACACAATGGAATATTACCCAGCCGTCAGAAAGACTTGACATTGATGAAACTAGAGGGTATTATACTGAGTGAAGTAAGTCAGTCAGAGAAAGACCATTATCATGTGGTTTCACTCATGCGGAATATAAGAAACTGTGCAGAGGATCATAGGGGAAGGGAGGGAAAACTGAATGGGAAGTCATCAGAGAAGGGGAAAAACCATGAGAGACTCTTAACTCTAGAGTTGCCAGAAAGCAAGTGGGTGGGAGGATGGGGTAGCCAGGTGACATGATGATTACCGAGTGTTATATGCAACTGAGGAGTTATTAAACACTACATCTGAAACTAATGATGTACCACATGTTGGCTAATTGAATTCAAATTTTTTTAAAAAGGATGAATGCTGTTGTGAATACTTTTGTGCACGCACACACCTTTGCACACATGTCTACTTATTCCTGTTAGGTAAATATCTGGAACTAGAACTTCCAAGACGATAAAAATCATGATTTTTAGAGCTCTTGATACACCAAGACTACCTTCCTGAGGAGTCATACCATTTAATCCTCTGACCATCCGCTGGGTATCCTGTCACCCAAACTTAGCGTGGCTAGTCTTTTGAAATAATTGGATATTTTCCGTGCAAAAACGTAAAGTAATTTTAAATGTGCTTCTTTTATTACTGGCAGAATTAAAATAATGGTTAAAAATTGGCTTCCTTCACTTGAATTGTAATGATGTTTAATTACAATGATGTTGGCTGTTGATTTCAAATAGGTTTTTTTTTTTTAATATTTAAGAACTGTAAGTTGGTGTTGACCATGTGTCAAATGATCTTGTTGTGTATGAATTAATCTTTCATTCTTTGAATCAGTGTTAAAGCTGTGTGACCTTGAGCAAGTTACCAAATCTCTCCACTCCTGGCTGAGGTTGTACACAGGTGAAGAGATAAGGGGAAAGTGGAGATCGAATTTAGAGTTAATTTTCTCAGTTCGGATACCTGGGAGAGGTTGGAAGGAGCCAAGTAGTGAGCAGTCAGACTGAGTTTGCCTGTGCAGTAAAGCGTTTTTCCTTTTATCTGTTTCGGCAGCCTGGAGTCTGTCTTCGGAGTAGCCCTTGATCTCACTGGACCGGCCAAAGGTAAGAAGCGAGAAAGTGATGCTCGCTCTGGTGTCACAGTGGCTGCTGCTACCTGTGCACATTGCAGAGGAGTGGGAGCCATCCATATGTTTGCTCCCAGTGGGGGTGGCTTTCCCCAACTTCCGTTTCTTCCTCATTCCAACATGCTGTTCCTTTACTTCCCCTAGATGATATATATCTGTTCATATCCAGGGCACAGAGAGACTTTTTTCACTTCTGTTTTGTGTCTACTACTTCACAGCCGGTATTCCCAGTTTCTGATAAGTGTGTAGTCATTTGCTTTGTATCCAGTGCTGTTACCAGTTTTTCAATATTCAGTTGGCCATTACCATGGAGTCTGGGAGAAGAGGTGAACGTTAGTGTTCAAATACTACTCCAGAGCCTCACTACTTGGCTTAGTTCATCCCTTTGCTGGCTTCTTTTTTTTTTTTTTTTTTCCTCATTTCAGGGTTACTGCGGATTTATTTTCATGTTTATTACAGACATCTTATTGAACTCTATTTGGGGTATTTAAAAAGATTATTTTGGTTATCTCATTCTTGACTTTCTAAAAACTACCTCTCAAAGTACTGAGATTCATGTTCTCTCTTCCTGATTAGTGTTAATTGGCAATATATAGTCCAGTTCCTTTTCCAAGGGGAGATCTATGACAAAATTATATTTAACACCTAAGAACATTTCAGTTGCTCTTGGGTCTACACACATTTGAACAGGGTTGCTTCTTTTTTGTTGTTGTTTCAACCAGTGTGTTCTTGGGAATAAGACTTTGGAATAAGACTTGGGTGAATTGCCCAAGGAGCACATAATATTTTTATGAAAAAGCAGAATATGTGGATCACTAGAAAGGATGGTTTTGTACTACATGCACATTTCTTTATAATACAACTGGATTCTCAAAACATGAGAAAATGTTTATGTCCTAGAGGTTTGACTGAGTCCAGAATCCTATAGATATTCATTTAATACCTTCATTATGTGGGCTAATCTTTTTCTATTCCCATATGTTAATATGGGAATAAAAAATGATGTTAATGAACAATTCCTATCACACGTTTTATATTTCAAGTGTTTTCTTGAGAGGGTCTACTTTCTGGTGTACAAATCTTTATATTGTAGCAGAATGATGACAATGAAGAGAGATGTATTAAATACATATGGTTCAGTCAACTCTTACTGGTAACGAAGCACCTAAATATTTACTGGATTAGAGACTAAATTGGATTAAAGATATAAGTCTGTGGGTTGCTTAGGAAGTTCTACAGGTGAGGGTTAGACCTGGCGGGTTTTGTCAACTGGCTCATACATGTGCTTGTATAGCCTGTTCAATGTAAGCTAACTAGGCTAATGGAAGCTGTGGCTGGGATCTCCTCATCTCTCCTCTATATGGTCTCTCATTATCAGGATAGATTGGACTTATTTTCATGGTAGAGGCCTGGTTCCAAAAGAAAACGAAAGCATTCAGGACCTCTTGAGGCCTAGGCTAGGAACTAGTAAACCATTACTCTGCCACATTCTGTTGGCCAAAGCGAGTCAAAAGGCCATGCCAGATTCGCAAAGTGGAAAGATAGCCTCCACCTCTTGATAGAAGGAGATACAAAGTCAGATGGAGAAGAGTAGTGAACTGAGGCCATTTATACAATAACTTTTACCATGATTTACTATGTGTCAGGCCCTGACACATGATAAAATACTGCATATATATTTCAATTTAATTACCACAATATATAAGGTCAATGTAATATTTGTATTCCTGCCTGATGATAAATAACACGTAGGTGTGAGTGGGAAAGAAATGGAATAATACCCAGGCATGTGAAGAAGCAATCTTTGCAGAGAATAGAAAAGGAGCTCTTCACTTTTATTTCCATACCATGTCTTTCCATACCATCTTCCAGAGAGAAGATAAGGGGAAGTGAAAGCAACTTTCATGATGCTAAGGTTTCTATCAGGTGGCTAAGTGTGTGTTAGAAACTTAGGATGCAGTGAATTGGTTGGAGTTATGGGTTTTTATTTCCAAATTTGTATCAGTATTTCAGCATAATTTTGGAACAGGCTAACATGAGGACTATTTGTCAGATTCCATCTACGTAGAATCATAGAAACTTCTTTGAAATAGGCCTGAACCTTGGCTAACCTTCTACTCCAGAACACTTCACTGAGTCAAGCTTACTGCCTGGTGAGTCTAAATGTCTTGTAGCCAAATAGCTCTTGCTGGGATGGTTAATAAGTACTTTCTTATGTTGGGGCAAAATCTACCTTAATTCTGTTCATTGGTCACCTCTGTGATCATCCTATCTGGAAGTACATATCCCCAACATTTGCTCTTCCCTTGTTTTGGTTTCTTTTTTTATAGTACTTCTCATTTCCCTATTTTATTATATTCATTTTGGTTTATTTGTGTATTTTTCCCAGCAGAATATAGATTCCATGACTGTCAGGGATTTGATTTTGTTCACTGCTATATCTCAAGTGCCTAGAGCACACAGTAGGCATTCAAGAAAACTTGCTGAATGAATGAATGAATGAATGAATGAATGCCCCTTTTCAACACTTTCTTATTATATGTAACTATTCAGTGTGTAGGAGTTCTACAAATGTGAGAACTCTAACTTCTGTGTGTTTATCCAAATTTCTGAAAATGTTGAAAAAGCTAGTTATATAAGGAACAATCAAGAAGGTGTAGAAGCTCCTATTACTGAGATATTAGGTAAAATCAACATTATATGGGTCGTTATTCAAACTATGAATCTCCTACTTCAAGCTATACGTCCCTATAATTTTAAATAAATGGCGTCTAGATCGGATAAAACATGATTAAAGATAGCAGTACTGTATGTATAAAGAAGGAATGAATCAATATGAAGGAGTAATGGGCAACCCTGAGATTAACAGAATAAGAAGATTCACAGAAGAAAATGTCAGAAATACCCATCCCAGGGAGAGGATGGGAGCATCTTTGTGTCTAAGAGAAGCTGTGTCTCTATTATGGAAGTATATGAGCCATCAGACTATGTGAGCCATTAAACATGCAAATGGATATTTATCAACTCCACTTATTCTGGCTCTACAAAACTGAATAACCCTCTGATCATTTTGCTTTTGTCACAGCTTGCCTACAGGGAAAGAATGTGCAGTCAAGCTGATGCTAGTATCGTGTTTACTTGATAATTTTATTTCTCATTTGAATTCAGTAGTTGCCATTCTGGCAAAGCCCATCAGTCCCTTTGAGGTTTATTAGTATGATTCAGTATCCCCAAGCCAGATCAGCTCCAGGACAATGACATGAACATATATTTGAGCTTGGAAGGCTAAGAGACAGGTCCTGGACTGAGTTGAATTCATCAGTTCAGACAGCCAAGTAGCCCATCCTAGTCAGAAGTACTAACCCTTCTTTCAGGTGCTCAATGCTTTGAAAATCTATATTATTCAAATCAGGAATCACTTTATACATGTTCCCAAAGTAAACCTTTGGGATAGTTCCATCGAGATGTCTGACATTTTTCTCCCCAAACAAACACACGTGGAAAAAAAAAAAAAGTGATTGAAAAGCTTAGCCCAGGGTATGTACCTTAGTCCCAGGATAGCCCCCAAATCTAATTCCAAAAAATATATGATATATTCATGAGAGAGGTCATGAATATTTCTGATTTTTCTCTGTATTTCTATTTACTATGGTATAGTTCTTGGAATTGAGAAGTGCTATTTCCCAATTAGTGAACTTATTATCTGTACCTAGAATCTTTCTTGCTGTTGTGAAATCTGACTCCCAAACCTTTCATGTGTAGATTCTCACTGCAAACATCCTTTTGTTTCTTCCTTTCTTTTACTTTTCTTTCCCTTGTTTTTTTTTTTTTTTTTTTTTTTTTTTTTTTTTTTTTTTTTTTTTTTATTTCCACTCAAAATTTAATAGACACTAATATTTCCAATGAACCTTAAGATTGCTCACAACCAAAGTGGTTGACCCTTTTATCTTTTAGCAGGATGGTCCTTAACCTCCATGTGTTTGAGGTCCTTCCAAACTTCTTGTTGTGATTTAGTTCTAATTTCAAGGCATTATGGTCCGAGAATATGCAGGGGACAATCCCAATCTTTTGGTATCGGTTCAGACCCGATTTGTGACCCAATATGTGGTCTATTCTGGAGAAAGTTCCATGTGCGCTTGAGAAGAATGTGTATTCAGTTGAGTTTGGATGTAAAGTTCTGTAGATATCTGTGAAATCCATCTGGTCCAGTGTATCATTTAAAGCTCTCGTTTCTTTGGAGATGTTGTGCTTAGAAGACCTATCGAGTATAGAAAGAGCTAGATTGAAGTCACCAAGTATAAGTGTATTATTATCTAAGTATTTCTTCACTTTGGTTAATAATTGATTTATATATTTGGCAGCTCCCACATTCGGAGCATATATATTGAGGATTGTTAAGTCCTCTTGTTGAATAGATCCTTTAAGTATGATATAGTGTCCCTCTTCATCTCTCACTACAGTCTTTGGGGTAAATTTTAGTTTATCTGATATAAGGATGGCTACCCCTGCTTTCTTTTGAGGACCATTCGAATGGTAAATGGTTCTCCAACCTTTTATTTTCAGGCTGTAGGTGTCCTTCTGTCTAAAATGAGTCTCTTGTAGACAGCAAATAGATGGGTCCTGCTTTTTTATCCAGTCTGAAACCCTGCGCCTTTTGATGGGGTCATTAAGCCCGTTCACATTCAGAGTTACTATTGAGAGATATGAGTTTAGTGTCATCATGATATCTATTCAGTCTTTGTTTTTGTGGACTGTTCCACTGAACTTCTTCTTAAAGGGGAATTTTAAGAGGCCCCCTTAAAATTTCTTGCAGAGCTGGTTTGGAGGTCACATATTCTTTTAGTTGCTGCCTGTCTTGGAAGCTCTTTATCTCTCCTTCCATTTTGAATGAGAGCCTTGCTGGATAAAGTATTCTTGGTTGCATGTTCTTCTCCTTTAGGACCCTGAATATATCCTGCCAGCCCTTTCTGGCCTGCCAGGTCTCTGTGGAGAGGTCTGCTGTTACCCTAATACTCCTCCCCATAAAAGTCAGGGATTTCTTGTCTCTTGCTGCTTTAAGGATCTTCTCCTTATCTTTGGAATTTGCAAGCTTCACAATTAAATGTCGAGGTGTTGAACGGTTTTTATTGATTTTAGGGGGGGATCTCTCTATTTCCTGGATCTGAATGCCTGTTTCCCTTCCCAGATTAGGAAAGTTTTCAGCTAGAATTTGTTCAAATACATATTCTGGCCCTCTGTCCCTTTCGGCGCCCTCGGGAACCCCAATTAAACGTAGGTTTTTCTTCCTCAGGCTGTCGTTTATTTCCCTTAATCTATCTTCATGGTCTTTTAATTGTTTGTCTCTTTTTTCCTCAGTTTCCCTCTTTGCTATCAACTTGTCTTCTAGGTCACTCACTCGTTCTTCCACCTCGTTAACCCTCGTCGTTAGGACTTCTAGTTTGGATTGCATCTCATTCAATTGATTTTTAATTTCTGCCTGATTAGCTCTAAATTCTGCAGTCATGAAGTCTCTTGAGTCCTTTATACTTTTTTCTAGAGCCACCAGTAGCTGTATAATAGTGCTTCTGAATTGGCTTTCTGACATTGAATTGTAATCCAGATTTTGTAACTCTGTGGGAGAGAGGACTGTTTCTGATTCTTTCTTTTGAGGTGAGGTTTTCCTTCTAGTCATTTTGCTCAGTGCAGAGTGGCCAAAAGCAAGTTGTATTGGGAAAAAGAGAAAAAGAGAGGAGAGAAAGAAGGAAAGAAAAGAGAAAGAGAAAAAAAAAAAGGGAAGAAAAAGAAAAAAAAGAAAAAAAAAAAAAACGAAAAAAGAAAAAAAAAAAAAAAAAGAAGAAAAAGAGAAAGAAAAAGAAAGGAGAAAAAAAAGGGGGGTGGGGGAAGGAAACAAATCAAAAAGCAAAACAAAACAAAAACAAACAAACAAAAAAAGAACCACCGGGGAGTATCTTCTGATTCTGTGTACTTTAAGTCCCTTGGCTTCTCCTGGAAGTTGTCGGTCTAGCTGGTGTTCTGGGGGAGGGGCCTGTTGTGCTGATTTTCAGGTGTTAGCAGTTGGGGGAGCTGCTGTGCCCCTGCCTGGTGCAGGGCTCGGTGGGGGTTGTTTACCCCGTGAGGCCGCAGGAGGAACAGCCCCAGTGGCGGGGCAGCTCTGGAAACCTGGATTCAGCTCCGGCAGGAACTCCGTCTGCAGGGCCTGGAGGCTCCGGGCGGGGCCGCTGATGTGCTCAGCTGGGGCAGGAGCGTCCTTGCTGTCCTGGGCCCTCCCGGCCTCTGCCTGTCCCGGGGGAGGCGGGATCCTGGGCTGTGTCCCGGCGCCCTGTGCTCCGGAGCCTGCGCTGGTGGATTCGCGCTCCCGCCCCGCAGCCCCCTCCGCGGAGCCGCCGCCGGAGCCCCTCCGAGCTGCTCCTGGAACCGCGCAGCCCCCTCCGCACGGAGCCTCTTCCTCTGCCCGAGCCCCTCCGAGCTGCTCCCGGGGCCGCGCAGCCCCCTCCGCGGAGCCGCCGCCCGAGCCCCTTCAGCTGCTCCGGGTCCCGCCGGGTCCCGCCGTGCGCTGCAGCCCTTAGGGAGCTCGGCGCACTCTCCTGGGCGCGCAGTTGCTGTTACTGTCCCCGGGAGCCCGAGGGCATCCCCGCCCTCCTGGGTCCTGCTCCAACTCCCCGCGAGCCCCTTTCCCCCGGGAAGGTCGGTGCAGCTCCTGCTCCTCCGGGACGGGGCTCTCCTGTCCTGGGGACACTCGCCCCGGCCTCAGCCCGGCTCCTCGCGGGCCCCTCCCCCTTGGAGGCCTTTGTTTCTTTACTTCTTTTTCCCCCGTCTTCCTACCTTGATAGATGCGCGAACTCTTCTCACTGTCGCATTCCAGCTGGTCTCTCTTTAAATCTCAGGCCGAATTCATAGATTTTCAGGATAATTTGAAGGTTTTCTAGGTAGTTTGGTGGAGACAGGTGATTTGGAGACCCTACTCTTCCGCCATCTTGCTCCTCCCCCCCTTTTCTTTCCCTTGTATTAAGTGACACAAAAGAGTTGTGATCTGCTCTGGGGAAATGAACATGTTACTTGCTTGATGCAATGCACAAGCTTAAATTTTAATGGATTCTTCAAGAAAGACCAGTTCGCAGCCAGAATTCTTTTATCCTACAATGGTGACAGGGAAAGAAGAGCCAGGGATTTTCAACAGTGAAGAATAAGAAATATGGGAACTTTTTCAAAGGGTAAGAAGATGTACAAATTCTAAAAATACTCCATTTGCATTTAAAATATGCCCTTCTAGTCTACAAAGAATACAATTTTTTGTTAGATTTTAGATAATTATACTGACATATTGGTGCTTTTAAAAGTCACTGGCCATCTATTATTTAGAAGAAAATAGAGTAGATTTAGGTGTAAAAACATGCTTGAGTGTATTCAACATAGTGAGAAATATTAGTCATTTTTTTCCTTAGGCTTTGAGTTGAATAATAACAGCACATTAGGTTATTTTTGTAGCTTATTTAAAAATTAGTTTGTCTAGTGCTGAAGTCAAGAGGTTCTTTTCTCTCTCACTAATTTTGGTCTGCCCTTATTACACAACTGATTTCAGTACAGTTAGCTTACACTTTCTTTAACTTGTACACATGTCCATGTAAGCTAAGCCAATAAATAAATAAGCAAATAACACATAATCAGATATTTGTGTGCTTAGTATGGCTAGAAGCTGTGAGTGAAAAAACAAGAAAATTCATCATCATGTTTGAGAAGTTTCTAAGTCAATTGTTCCTAGAAAAGCTTGGGCTTTGGGTTCCATAGGAAGGGTTTAAGGAGGAAGAGATTGGGCTCTACCATTCATTGGTTGGTGGCTTGACCTTCACAAGTGATAAGACCTGTGAAGACTGATTTCTCCTCTTTGAAATGGGGTTTCCCTATTTGTTAAGGTTGAATAAATGAATACTTAAGAATCTGGCTCAGGTTCTGACATATATAGCCACTCAAAAATATGAGTAATTGGTCTATTCTCTGCTCATCTTCCCATCCATTAACGGATCCAATAGACATATATACTGTGGCACTGTTTTAGGTCCTGGGTATACAAAGATGAATTGTTCCCCTTCCCTTAACGGATGTACAACAAAATGAGGGAAACCAAAAACATTGTTGATAGGATAAATTCTCACTGAAGTAAATGTACATTCATTTTAACCTTCATTCTATTTCATATGTCATACATCTGTCTTAGAATGAGTAGATAAAAATAAGGGAATGATAAAAGTAAAAACAATGCTGATTATGTTATTGTATAGCAAATGCTATCAAATATTATCTTAATAATAGAAAACAAATCACCATGAAGTGCTTTTTTAAAACTCCTGTTTTACAAACTGGGAAATGGAGGCTTATCAATCAGAAAAATAGACTGCTACATATGTGGAGCATGAACACAGTTGTCTTTGGCATCAGTGCTGTGAAACTTATAACCATGTGACAGTCATTGAATTTTAGAGAAGTTTGATGGAAGCTTGTAGAAATGTGCCATGGATATAATTCCATTGTCTTTTATCGACGCATCCTAGGTCAGACACCATGCTTACAATTCTCCAAGGCACAGTAGATAGCTATGACATTATATTCCTAGCCCAGTCCCCACCTTCTTCTGCTGTGTATACTTTTTTTGGCTCTAACCACGTGGTCCCCATGGAAGCTGCCATATTGTTGATTCTGTTATCCTGTTCATATCACCTCTTTCCAAGTGTAACATTGACCTATGGCAAATAAGTCTCCTCTAAGATTTTGAAGCCAGTCAGTTGAGGTGACTAAATCTGTACTATTAGGGCTGTTAATTACAATTGACATAAATCCAGCTTACACTGGCTTTAATAGTAAAAGAAATCCATAGTTTCATGTAAGTGCAAGTTCCAAAGTAACATTGGCTTCATGGTAGGGATGACTAAGAAATTCAAAAGATTGTTCAGAACCCAGTATTTCCCCATCTCTGTTCTTCTCCATGATGTAATCTTCATCTTCTAACTCCATTTGTTAGAACCCCACAACTTCCAGACCTTTTCCTTTTGTTGCAAATGGCGTAGCAATTCCAAACTTCATACTGTTACACGATGTGATCCAAGGAAATAGAGAATCTTCTACCAATTCCCAAATATTGTTTGGTGTTCATTCTCTATGCCCATGTGATAACTGATATATGGGTGGTCCTAGCAGAATTATAACACAACGTGGAAACAACGCAAGTACCCCTCAACTGACGAATGGATAAACAAATGTAGGATTGTCATGCAACCAAACACTCCCATGCAACTGAACAACTCACAATAAAAAGCAATGGTAGGGCAGCCCGGGTGGCTCAGCGGTTTTGTGGGTTTAGTGCTGCCTTCAGCCCAGGGCGTGATCCTGGAGACCGGGGATTGAGTCCCACGTCGGGCTCCCTGCATGGAGCCTGCTTCTCACTCAGCCTGTGTCTCTGCCTCTCTCTCTCTTTCTCTCTCTCTCTCTCATGAGTAAATAAATAAAATCTTAAAAAAAAAAAAAGCAATGGTAGATGTAACATAGATGAACTAAGAGTACTGTATTAAGTGAAAAAAGACCACATATGGTATGATTCCATTTATGTGACGTCCACATTAGGCAAAGCTGTAGAAACCAAAAGTAGATTAGTAGTTATCTAGGGCTGGTGGGGATCTGGGTTGGAGGATAGGGAGATACTGCTAATGGCCACAAGGTTTCTCTTTAGAGTAATGAAAATGTCCTAAAATTAGGTTATGGTGATAGTTATACAACCCTATAAATATACTAAAAACCATTGTACACTTTAAATAAGGTGAATTTTCTACTATGTAAATTTTATCTCAATAAAGCTGTTTTTTAAAAGGAAGAGGAGTGCACAAAGTACTTTTAACCCTAGAAATTAAGCAACGAGGGCCCCAAGGCGATGCCTCTAGGAAGCAGCAGACACAGATCTGATCCAGGCCTTCTGCCTGCCTTCAGTGGCTGTGTTTCCGTTGGGTTTTGTTGGTTTTTTTTTCTAAGCTACAGAATCCAGCTGACTCCTTTAACCTTAACCTTCCTGCAAAAGGGACCACATCAAAGCATGTATTAGAAAGCTACTCGATACTTCCCAGAATTGAAGTGCTGAAAAAGCAAACGTCATGAGAGAAAAGAATCCATAAAATCGGGGGACCTTAGTCATGGGATCACATGGTTGATTTCCTTTCAGGACTCCATCCTGTCCCAGAAATATAGGAATGTCCTATAGGCCTTGTTTGGATTCTTTATCTACCCTTATGATAAGGGAGTGTGAATCCACATGGAATCCTGGGTGGGGTCTTTACCAAAGGAAAGAAAAAGAGCTCCTCCAGTATGTTCGGTCTTTAATAAATCCCCATCTTCCCTACACAGCTTTTGCTCTTTGAGCCCTAAAATAGCCACATTTGTAAAGTAAATCAATAAATAAATTGTAAAAATCAGGCAAGTCAACTGGTGGGCTGAAAAATCATTTAGATTTGATAATGCTTGTGTAGTAACATAGACATATCCTCAAAACTGTTATGTTGATGATGATAATATTTGTGTTTTTGAGTTGACCTCGGGTGGGGACCATACTAATACATGTTGAAAGCTTCCTAATTCTCCTACTCTTTGGATAATAGATCCCCAAATTTGGGCAGTAAAGAGTGTCTACAGTTCCCAATTTCCCACTATCCCTTGCAACTGAATGCAGTAACGCCAGTGACGGCATTATGTAAAAATCACCTTGGCATATTGACGTAAGTGAAGCCCGTCCGGGGCAAAGTGAGCCGGACAGATTCTATAGCAGTCACATCCTGAAACTGTGGGACTCAGAAAAGCAAAAGCACATCAAAATTAAGTAAATCCTTTAAAAAGTCTGATCTCACCACTCTATTTTTTCAGTCCTAAGACCAGACAATCTTTAAATAAAACGAACTAGCTGGTGAGATCTCACTGCTTTTAGAATTCAGAGATTTAAAACTAGAAATAATTGCTATATTTTAGTGACCTTAAGTACACATTTGAAATTATTTTGTATGTCAGATTGCTATCTTAAAAGATCTATACAAGTAAGAATATATTTAAAGTATGCTACAGGCACCACCGATAAAAAAAAAATGACTTATATTTTTATCCTCTAATTGAATTAGTTCATAAATACTTGTTTGAGTTTGGTCCATTTTCTTTGTATACTTCACATGTTCCTCTTCCTTTATCATTCATTCTTTTTTCATCATCTTTTCCCCCATTCTTTATTCACTTATTTAACAAATATGTATGTATGAGATGCTATTCTGGTCATTGGAGATAAAGTAGGGAAGAACCTATCCATAATCTCTGTCTCTGGGTTTATAGTTGGAAGAAGAAAGACATCACTCAATCAAATATACACCTTTATAGATACCTAATTATAACAAAAAAGTACAGTTTGTTTGTTGTGGAAGTGTAATTTGGGCTACCTGAGCTGGGGAACCAGGAGGGCTGTTTGAAGAAGTGGCTTTTTCACCCAGTACTAAAGTATAAGGAGTAGTGACATAGGAAAATGGGATACTTGCATCTGTGAGTAGAGATGGAAGGGCATTGCAGATAGAGGGAACAACATGCACTAAGAGGCTGATGCCAAAGGATACAAGCTTAGGAAAAAAAGAGTTGACAAAGATGAATTTGTGAAGGGAGACCAGAGGAGAGGGCATGAGAGCACTAGCAAGCCCTGGAAGATGTTAAACAGGGAAGGGGAAAGATCAGAGCTGCATTTTATTTTATTAAGATTTTATTTATTCATGAGAGACACAAAGAGAGGCAGAGATATAGGCAGAGGGATAAGCAGGCTCCCCATGGGGACTCTGATGGAAAACTCGATCCCAGGACCCCAGGATCACGGTCTGAGTCAAAGGCAGATGCTCAACCACTGAGCCACCTAGGCACCCCTAGAGTTACATTTTAAATGCTCTCACTAACTACATGGTGAAAAATACTTTGAAAGAACGCAGGAGCAAATGCAAAGCATTTTGGTGGATACAGCAAAAGGACAGGTGACAGGTGATAGGGATTTGGGCTTCAGTTTTGTCTCCACTCTAAATCTCTTTGGTCAATTTGCTTAAATATTTAGAACTTTATTTTTCTTATCTGTAGGATGGGAATAAAAATAACACTTTTCCAGTAGTGTCCCTGAAGACTGAGATGTAAGTTATAGAAAGTGTTTACCATGACACATAGTACTGTAAGTCTTTTATCACTATGAAATATTATCCTATCTTTGGCAATATTCTTGTTCTGAAGTCTACTTTGAATTTAATTATAATGATTTCTTTCCTTTTGATCAGTGTATAAATTGTCTAGTTTTTTTTTTCTTTTTTTCTTTTTTTTACCTTTATTCTATTGGTGTCTTCATGTTTCCTGTCAGTTTCTGTATGGCTCTCTCCCACTCAGTATTTATAGTCCAAAATTTCCCTCCAGATAGAAAGTCAAGGCAGCCAGAGAGTTCACCTCCTTTGTTTTTTCCTCTCATGGATCACGGTCCTCCGCTGTCTATTGTCCAGTGGCGTGAAATAGTGGTTTCCTGTATTTTGTCCAGTTTTCTAGCAGGAGGTTGAGTCCTGTCCTTGTTACCCCATTGCATCTGGAAATGAGAGTGATGTGGCAAATACCTGAATGATGTATCTTCTATTTTAACTCCATTATAACCAGTACTTTTTTTACTTTGAGCTTCTACAAAATCTCTTGAGTACCTATTAATAACTAACAATATAATTAAAGTTATCTTCTAAGCAGTTTAGTTTCCAATCCCATCCAGTGCCATCCATTTGATATTGACATGACATTCTCAGAATGGCTTCAGGATTCTGAAACCTCTAAACATCATAAAACAAAATGGTTATTCTGGTGGAAAAAAATATCCCATAAAAACCTTAAAGTAGAATGTTATTGAGTGTTTAAAAAGTTAATGTGTGGGCCCCAAATATATAAAATTGATATCGGAGGAACCATCAAAATCTACTTAGAAGACATTAAGTTATTTACAAAACACTTTATTAACAGCACTTGCTACTTGATGCTTAATAACCCAATCCCTCAAATTTTATATATCACTAAAATTAATGTCAATGAAAATAGTTAGTGCGTAGTATGCAGTCTTTCCCTGTTTTTATTTTATTCTATTTCAGTAAGTCCTTGAAATAGGCTCAAAATCCTTGGTTGTAGCAAGGCCAGAGAGAACAATTTAAGCAGTAGCCTTACGAAATAGCCAACATCGCCCGCTAATTCATGTTGGCACTCCAGAGATGGAGATCTGCTGTCTTCTGGTTGAGGTTCCTCAGGCAGACTGGGCACGTCCCTGTGAGTTGTACAACATACGTTTACTTGTTCCGACATAGATGAGCCATAGACAGTTCTCAGGAACCTGTTGAGCAGACAGCCTCCGTAAAATGTCTTTCTTTTCCATCCAAATCCATACTCTTATAATTGTATCATTGTTCAGTGAGATAAACTCTTGCCAAACTCATTCCAATCCTCTCCTCAAAATGGAACTGACCAGCTCACATGTTTGTTTTGTCCTCCATTAGCGTGTGTTCCATAGTGATGTAGTTCTTCTCATTTTAGTATCTTTAACCTAAGGAGAGGATTCTGAGACCAGACAGATGGACACAGCAAGTGGATGGAAGCCTTGGTTTCTCCTGGCCCAACCTTCTTCCTTCTTAATTCATTGCTATCAAATAAATGTGAAAATTCTTCAGGTTTGGCCTGATGAGCAGAGAAATTCAACAAAGCCGAGCGTGTTTGTTTTCCTGTGGCCACCCGAACAAAGTTCCATGAACAGGAAGGTTTAAAACCATATAAGTCTGTTTTGTCGTAGTTCTGGAGAACAGAGGTCAGAAATCACCGTGTCTGCAGAATCTTGCTCTCCAACGGCTCTTGGCGAGGATGCCTCCTTGCCTCTTCCAGCTGCTGGTGGTTGCAGCCATTTTTGGGGTGTGTCTGTTTGCAGCCACACAACTGCACGTTCTGACTCCATTACTGTGTGTTTTCTCTGTATATGTCTCTATGTTGCTTTCCCTCTTACAGGGACACCAGTCTGACTGGGTTAAGGACCCACTCTACTCCTGTATGGACTCATCTTAACTACTTGCATCTACAATGACCCTATTTCCAAATAAGGTAACACACTTTGAGGATCTAGGGATTAGGAATTCAACATACCTTTTTTGGCAACACATTTCAACCTGTATTGCATGTAAAATCTTCCAAACTCTGATGTCTGTCTCTATCATCATCTTTCTGCTGTAAAGTTTCCTTTTCCCCCCAAAATGCAAATGTAAATTATCATCCTATGTACATAAGCATGCATCTCCCTGTAAACAACTACTCTTCGCATGCTGATCTATTCAATTTTACTTATTCCTTACTGGTTCAGTCTGGCTTGCTAGACGGACAATCTCAAGGAATTCTGGTTTTCCAAAGAGCTATCTATGTTTTTCGTTCATAACTAACCAAAGTTGTTAATTTCACTTCCTCCTTTTCTCCCCTTCTGCAATCTCTCAAATCTCTCATTAGGAACTTAGTTTTTATTTTCTCTCATTGATCCATGTTTGGGCATTTCCTTCATTTCTCCAGAATGGTTTTACAGTGAGATGGTACCTTTTAAATGTGTGCCTGTCCAGCACTTTGGAGGCAGATAAAACTAGAATTGGTGTGAACATGGTAAAGATAAGGTCTTTCCCAAGTCTCTTCTATAACATCTTATTAGGAAAGAAATCGGACATTATCCAGCATGAGATGTTATTCACCTTATGAATGAAGTACAGATCCTTTCCTCAGCCAGCACAGAATATCTTATTTCTACTCCCTTAAAGCCCAGACTATGTCTGCAGTATCTGGATGACCCTGGGCAGCAGAAGTAAGAGAAGACAGAGCATACAAACATTTCTTTACTTTTCTGTGTAGAGTCTCTGTTTTGGCCTTTTGCTTTGTGTTTTTGTGGGTGTTTTGTTTTGTTTTTGTCAGTGAATGATGCATGGCCATGGGAAATTGAGTCTCAGGGTGAAATAGGATAAGCCAGAATGGAAGCTTGTATCAGGAGGAGATTTCTCTTGGAGGGCAGATCTCTAGCAGGGCTTCAGACCTCCTGGGGACCAGTAGCAAAGTGTGAAGGGGCAGCAGAAATAACAGATGGCATTTCTTTCTTCTCCCATCATTGCTTTTTGACTCCCATTTCCCCCCACTCCTGTAATAAACACCCTACAGTGGCTCCAGTTTTCGTTGTAAGCACAATCCAGAAATAACAGGAGTGACCTGGTGCTTCTGTCTAACCTCCCCTCGGACTCCCATCCTCCTGCTGATTTGCCCCACAGCCCAGTGTCTGTCTTTCCCAAGTCCCAAACTTCTCTCCTTCTCTCTGCCTTTATCCTTCAATTTGGGAGCCCAGACCCCTCTTTCTTGAGATTTTTTATGGCATAGATCAAATGTCACCCCTCCCCCAACTACACTGCCCCAGCTGCAAGTGCATTGCTCTCCAACCACATTCTCCTTGTGCTTTTCCCTTCAAATACAAGCCCCTGAAAGCCAAGACCTCTGTGGCCCATGTGTCACTATACTGACTCAGCTCTGAGCTGAATGGGTAGTACTTCATGGGTTCTCAAAGAGAGATGTGGTTTTTGAAAAATTAAATGTGTGTTCCCCCTTTTTCATTCCTGTGCTGATGAGGAACGGGACAGTGTGCACCCTTGTGTGAGCAGCAGAGTACAGTTAAAACTTTCCCAGAGAGGATTGGAATACAGTTATTCCTCACTTTGGTTTACCCTCAGTCTTAGAATCTGAAAAAGGCCAGGGAAAAGGAATGATGAACCTCTGCCCAGATCTGGAGTGAGGCAAGTGTGCTTGGATGTGGGATTGATAGAGGGTCTTCCTCTCAGAGCTGCATAAGCGATGCCTCTACGATTGAGTGACCCTGAACGGGAGGCCCTCCTTAAAATGTGTGACCTGGTGCCCCATGTGCTGGCATCCCTGACCCCACCTGTGTCTTTACTAAGGGTTCTCTGGGAGCTTAAAACATTTTCCTACATAGCGTCAGGGTACTCTTTCTTGCTTTAGAAGTAGGGTTGCCTGATAAAAATAACGAGACAGCCTCGTTAAATTTGACTTTCAAATAAACAACAAATATTGTTTTTAGTATGAATATGTCCTGAATATTGCATGGGACATGGTTATGCTAAAAATGTTTTTAGTGTTTATCTGAAATTCAAATTGAACCACACATCCTGTATTTTTTATTCATTAAATCTGACCACGCCTACCTGGAGGTTTTCTGGAGGTAATATTCCCATGACAGTCATGTTGTGGCAGATTTCACCACGACGATAATCTCATGGAGAGGAGGTCTCATCTGTCCTATAAAATAGCATCTAAATAATGAAATGCCAAGTTGAGAGTCTCAGAACTCATTGCCTCACTATTATCATCTTTCCAGCCCTCTCATTTTTCTGTGCAATGAGAACTTATCAGATCAAGTAAACATTACCACTCAAAGCATTCATAAAATATTGAACATTTCATTTGAGTTTCTCAAAGCAGCTAAGTCTGCTTTAACTGTTTGAAAGTGTTGTATATTTACTAATAACTAATTTGCAAGGAGTCTGTGTTACATAGCCTGGGAGAGGAATGAGCAGCCCCCTTCTCCACTGCGTTCTTTTCAAGGGGGTTAAAACTACACCAGCTTTGCAGTTGTTAATACAGCCCCATTTAACACAGGCAGCATGTTGGTCCCTGGAAAGAGAACAATGCCTTTTTGGCTTGAAAGAGGATTTCAGTTGGAAAAGATACTTTCTTCATTTTCTTCTTTCACTATCACCTTATTGAACCTTTCTCAGAGCCAAAAAATGAGCATGTGAAGGTGGGAAAATCCAATTCAGCAACATCAGATAGGAAGATGCATCCAGGGTAATTGAATATCTGCAAGAACAATTATCTATGATAGGAAAAGAGAAGGAATATATCAAAAGACAACATGTTAACAAAATCGAAATAACGGAAGCAATAATCTAGTATCTCATGGTTAAGAATTAAAACCCCTGGTTATCATCATAGGATGAACAAAGTAACACATTTATAAGGAAGACAGAAATGTCTTAGACATATCATCATCTGTACGGTCACCTATCTGCATACCACAGATAGTATGGCTGTCATGTCAAGCAGGGTATTACACTATTATAGTGGCTTAGGACTTTGCTGAAATATCAGATTCAACAGATAGATTGAGGTAAACTCTCCCAGGCTTCATATCTAGAAATCTGTATTTTAAGTCTTCATAAGGAATTCTGATAGGACACATTTGGGATACAGCCATACTTATTTGCTGATTCAACAAATACCAGAAGGCATATTAGGTTCCAAAGCTATTCTAATTTTTTTTTTCTAGGCTCCAGCTCTCATAAACTTACATTCTAGTGGGGAGAGAAAAAAATAAAATAAAAATTAAATAATGTCAAATAGTGATACATGCTATAAAGGAAATAGTGAGAAGGGAGAGTATGTGCCTGGTGGACGCAGGTGGATGCTATCTTAAACGTAGTGATAGTGAAAAGCTCAGAAATGAGACCATAAAAAGAAAAATTCACACACAGAACATCCTCCACACTGTGAGGCTGCAGTCGATTGCAGGAGGGTTTGTGGAAGAGCAGGAAGGCCAGTGTGGCTGGGAAGGCAGTGAGCAAGGAAGGGGATGAAAGATGATGTCTGAGAGGCAACCATGGATCAGATAGATACCTAGGACCCTTCAGACTGTCCTGGCAAGATTGGATCTATTCTTAAGATGATGAAAAGCCATTGAAGGGTTTAGAGCAGGGAAGTTAGATGATTAGATTTTTATTTTGAAATCTTTTGGTTGTGGGAGGTAGGATACCAGTTGCATGCTGATGTAGTTGTCCAGGTGTGTAAAGATGATGGCTCGTACCATGGTGGCAAGAAGTGGTTGGATTCAATAAATGTTTTCAAGGTCAGGATTCAGTAGAATTTACTGATTAATTGGGTGTGAATTATAAGAGTAAGGCAAGATCCCAAAATGACTTTGAATCTTTGGCATCATAATTTGATCAATGGAACACTCTGGAAGTAGTGACTGTGAGTGTTGAGATTTGGACTTAACTTTTGGAAATAAGTTTGAAATGCCTCGTAGGCACCCAAGGGAAGATGTGAAATAAGAAGTTGATCATTGAGAGACTGGGGATATAAATTTGGAAATCATCAACATATACATAGTATTTAAGCCACAAAGTTAGTTGAATCACTAAGATCAAGACTTGCAGCAACAAAAAGAGCCAAAATTTTAAAGACAAGTTAGATGAGGCAGGTCTCATGTTACTATTTCTCAAGAGATACTTTTTGCATTTTGGATTGAATAATACTTTGCCATGCAAAACAGATGTAAGGATCCTAGGATATTTAGCATCCCTGGACTCACCCACTAAACACCAGTACCATGTCCCAATCACTATGACAGTAAATATAGCCCCCACATATTTACAAACTACTCCAGAGGTGCATTTTTTGTGCTCCTTGACTATATAGTTATTGAAATCACTAACTGCCTTCAAATATCTACTCATAAGATTTTATTGTAGGGGCTGTGAATTTCAAATACATTTGGGTTAGAAAAGTATATATTATGCAGAGTTATAGTATTAGGGGATATGAAAATTTGTTTGCCAACAATCTCTTAGGGCCAAGAAAATAGAGCAAGCTCAAAACAGCAGTAAATTTCTTTTACCATTTTGCTGCATAACCAGAATTAACTGATTAATTGATTCCTGTAATGTCCTTTGTAAAGCATTCCATGTACAATGAATGCTGGTTTAATACACTAATTTTGGTAATCTAACACACTTCTTGGCACCCCACCCCCACCCTGGAATTATATGCTCAGGTGTTTTTGTTCCTAGATTCATTTATGTAAATCATCCATGTATTGAAAATGCACTTTTTAATTTGAGATCACATTCACACCAAATAGATGATGTATCGTGCGCTGTCTTCAAAATCACTATTTTGTGAAGTGCTGGTTTTGTGAAATGGCATCCATTCATTCATTCCTAGAGTGATGATAATGTATATCTTCATATAAATTGCATCATCTAGTATGTGCTTTTTTGGGGAAGGCTTCTTTCACTCAATGTGATGTTTTCGCAATTTATGGGTGACGTTTTAAGATTCATTAAGTGTGTCAGTGGTTTATTACTCCTTATTGCTGAATGGTGCTTCATTGTGTGTAAAAACCACCATTTCTTTATCCATTCTCCTGCTGCTGGACATCTAAGTTGTTTCCAATTTGGGGCTATTATGAATAAACCTGCTGTAAGCACTTCTGTACATTGTTCTCTGTGAACGTATATTTTCATTTCTTTTAAGAAAACACACAGTTGAATTATTGGTCTGCAGGATAGGTATATATTTACTTTTATAAGAAACCTCTGAAGTCTTTTCCAAAATGTATTATTTTGCATCTCCACCTTAAATGTGGGAAAGTTCTGATTGTTCCACAGACTTCCCAGTGCTTGAGGTTATTGGTATTTTCAATTTTAGCCATTCCATTGCTGTGCAATGGTATTTCATTGTGGGTTTGATAGGCATTTCCCCAATAAGTGCTGACGCTGAGTACTTTTTCGAATGCTTATTGGTCATTCATATACCTTTTTTATGAAGAGTCTATTCAAAAAGTTTTCCCACAGACATCTCTTCAGCTATTTAAATATTGAGCTGCTACAATAAACTTGCCTTAGAATACTCACCAGCCAATATTAGGGGAAGTGTGTTTATGTAACACACAGTAGTCTAGGAGAGAGTTACTATGGTAGGTGTTTAAAAATAATTATATATAATTTCATACATACTTCTTCTCTATTGACTAAATTAGCCGGTTTTCAGTAAATATTAATTAGTTTACTCCCAGAGAATAATATTGATGTTAGTCAATACATAAAATTTTTATGGATTTTAATGGTGAAAAAGTATAGAAACCCCAAATCACTAATTATAATGTCCTATTTAAGTACATTAAGCTGTTAAAACATTTCATTTTTCTGCTACTACTGATATAAAAGTATTTGAACTTTGCTTAAGAGACAACATCTAACATAGTTTATTCTGATAAAATACTTTAAGTCTTATTTGGTTTGCTTTATTCACCAACTAAAAATATGTATGAACAACGATGGTGAAAATTTCACGTGAAAGCCATTGTACAATAAACACATAACTGGGTATGTTGCTGAGTGGGCACATTATCTTTTAATTATAGAGAAGAGAGACTGAAAAAGAATGTCAAGAAATGGGATCTATGTCTACTATGTAGTCAGAGAGGTCAGTAAATGGCCTTCTGCTCCTAAGAACCTAAAGTAACACATAATATACATATTCAGATAAGAAACCAGAACCAACTCTGTTCATCCTTGTGGAACAAATAAACGTAGTCTCTGAATTTGGATTTTCTGTGCTCATCAGAAATTCTTCTTTCTGGAAGCCAATTTTTTATCCTTACCAGAGAGGTAACGTTAACATAATTCAAAGGAATAAAGGACAGAACAAGGTATTCAACTAAAACTTTGGTCAACAACCATTTATACACAAGCCTTTCCAGACAATAAAGTAGGAATTTGTAAAATAATGTGGTTCAGCAGTGGGTTCATATATTTTTTTTAAAAAAAAGTATTTTCATAATCCTCCAGGACAGTCCATTCTCATGGTGAACCTCCTGTCAACTGCCTGGGGCATCCAGTTTGAACAAAATGACTCACTCAGTCTCCAAACAATTCCCCAGTCTACATAATAACACCACTTTGCAGCTGGCATTTACTGTAGTAAAAGTACCTTGCAACAGTTAACTTGTGAGTGTTGAGGGAAGGCCGTGCCTGGCAGTCAAAGAGGAGGCTCCTTGCAGTATGAGATCTGAAGTCTTTTATGAGACTTTGCAATCAATATCCTAACATGTACTGAAAGGAGCTTATGTGAAAGCAAGTAAGAGAAGTGGTTGGTAGTTTGGTTTGTTTTCATGTGTTTCATTGCAGTTGTTGGTAGAGGATAGAGCTGACCTTCTTGATTCTCCTAAAAACGATAGGCTGAAATTAATAGAAGCAATGTAATGATACAGTTACAGAATGGAAGAGTTCTACAGTCTATAGCTAATAAACTATTACGATGAATTTAGGACACTTTAATGTCATTTTTTTTCCTCTGTGTATTTAGAGATGTTTGGCCATCAGTTCAACCATGGGTTTATGGGAAATTCCATTGCTTAGATCCTGTTCCCATTATACCACACATGCTCTGCTCTTCTGAATTTGCAAACTACCTGGACAGCCTGTAGGTCAGAGAGGGATAAATGATATTATTACACAGGGCTGGGTCACCAAACTATAACCCTGCCTAAGCCAAATCTGACCTCTGGGCCACATGTTTTTGTAAATAAAGTTTTATTGGAATGTAGCCATACCCATCCATTCACTCATTGTTTGTGGCTTCTTTTGTGCTGAAGAGCAGAGTTGAACAGTTACAAGAGAGCCCTTCTGACCCACAGACTCTAAAAGATTTACTAACCCATTGCAGAAAAACATTTCTTGAGCTTTGGTTTAGGGTGATAACATCTGCCCTCCAGGCAGATTATACTCCAGTAGTGCCTTTCTGGACATGTACAGTCCAAGAAACAATCTTTAGAAAGGGGCTGTCTATGTAAAAAATGAACCCATTTTATCTCTTGAAGGGGCAATTACTTTAGACACTTCTAGGCTTCCCTAGTGTCCCATCTCCTGATTTGCATCAATAAAAACTGCATGTTCCCTACACACATAGCTTTAGTTGGGAATATGACCATTGAGAATAAATTCTTAACCTACCTTATGGCTAAATTTGACCAAGTGTGACCAACTTTTGACCAAGGAATATAAGCACACATTACGGATACGATTTCTACTAAGTTATCTGCATGTCTTTCTCTTTTCTTTGCATTTTTATCTCTTCTGGCTGGAACATACACATTTTGCTGAATCCAACAACCTTCTTGGATTTTAATGACAAGGCACCTGCCATCATGAAGATGGGGTCAAAATCTGTGAGCTTCCTGGATACATAGCAAGTAAGGATTGCCATACCAGCTTTGAGCTATTGTCCCCAGACTTTTTTTTTAAACATAACAGTTTAAAAACATGTGGATTTAAGCCATTGCTCATTTGAATTTTGAATCCCATATTGATATTCCCAATATTTATATTAATAAAAAAGCCAGTGGCTAGGAGGGAATTCTTAGTGTATGTAGTGGACACTTGTTCAATCTATCCTTGGCTTTCCTTTCTGGCACTTCTTTCTTCTTTCCCCCTTTATCTACACAGATAGAGCAGGAGCTTTTACGGTTATAAATGGAGATCCCTGCTTACTTGCCAGAGTTGAATGAACCAAAAGACCCTTATGGGGCCAAACCATCACTAGTCTGAGAATTGTTTCTACTGGGGAACTTAAAGGCCTCTGATGATCGTATTTTCTGATACCCAGGTTTTGGGGGGTGGCAGAAAAAGTCTGTATGAGAAAAAAATATAATTGGCAGAGCGTCTATGAGTGCAAACTCCTGAAAACTCAGAATCCCTGCTTTCCATTCATTCATCCCTTTTCT
The DNA here is from genome assembly GCF_003254725.2 of Canis lupus dingo. NCBI lineage: Eukaryota > Metazoa > Chordata > Mammalia > Carnivora > Canidae > Canis > Canis lupus. The sequence goes on from NC_064266.1 coordinate 40,851,436, forward strand.
TGTGGTACCATGAGACACATCTATGTTCAGTGGGTAAAGTTGTCCATTTACCAAGTCAGAATTCAGAAGAGATGTAACTTCCTCTATTGTTTTCTTAGACCTAAAATTCTGTTTTGAGGTCTCTTCCTGCCAGGTTGTAAAACTAAATTTCGAATAATTCAGGGTTTCCCAATCTCTTTTCTCATTTATTAGAGTTTTCCCGGGTACAAGGAGTTGTAATTTGCTTCAGCAATATCTTCACTCCACATTGAAATATGACTACGCGGAACCATTCTTAAATTTAAGGATTGTGGTATCAATTCCCCACTCTTCCCTTTGTAGCAAATTCTATGTCTATCATCACTGAGCTGACCAAACCTATCATTTTTTAAGCCAAAATGTGCTCTGAGGATAACCAGCCCTATATATTTTCTAACACACTGCTTCTTAAATTCCGATGGGCATGTGAATCCCCTTGGTCTGTTGTGAAAGTCTAGAATCTGATTCAGTAATTATGGGGTGGGGCTGAACTCCTGCCTTTCTAACAAGCTCCCAGGTGATACTCATTTTGATTGTGACCCTGTTGGAGTAAGGCTATAACCCATGTATAAACATGAAACTTCCTCTTGTTTTTTTTTTTTAAGATTTTATTTATTTATTCATGAGATACACAGAGAGAGGGAGAGAGAGGCAGAGACACAGGCAGAGGGAGAAGCAGGCTCCCTGCAAGGATCCAACGTGGGACTCGATCCCGGGACTCCAGGATCACGCCCTGGGCCGAAGGCAGGCACTAAACTGCTGAGCCACCCAGGGATACCCCTTCCTCTTGTTTTAGGCTTCGTTCTATGTCTTTCTTTGTGCTTCTTAATTAACACGTCTCAATTCCTCTATATAAGTTGTTCAGTATTTTTTAATAGAGTATAACTTTTGCATTTATTTTTGTCCTTACAAGCTGAAAACATCTATACTTTAATGCATTTTTAAACCTTATTTACCATGCTTTATGATGTATTTTGGCAGACAGTGGAGCATTGCATTCAGTGGAGATTAATAGATTCAGTATAGACTCTACTGTGCTCAAAATATGTCCTTGAGGGACACCTGAGTTGCTCACTGGTTGAGCATATACCTTTGGCTCAGGTCCTGATTCTAGGGTCCTGGGATCGAATCCTGAGTTGGGCTTCCCACAGGGAGCCTGTTGTTCCCTCTGCCTATTTCTCTGCCTCTCTCTGTGTCTCTCATGAATAAATAAATAAAATCTTAAAAAAAAAAAAAAAGTCCTTGAGGCAGATTTACTTCTTGAGTCTTGTTTTTGTTTTTTGGGTTTTTTTCCTACTTATTGGAAGTGACCTCTGACCCACCTACTCCTACAGACTTGTAAGGTTATAAAGGGGAATAGCATGTACCTGGACATGCTTTCGAAAAAAAAGTGCCACTGCATCATTCTTAGTGATGCTCTTTGGCAGCTGGCAGCTGTCTATTTCCAGCCATTTTCATTGCTCGGACTGTGACCCCAGAGTGTTGGAAATCTTGCTCGGGAAAACACCAGAGCTACATCTTCCTTTGTGACTTCAAACAGTCACCACTGATATCTTATTTAAATGAGCTTCAGTCTGTGTAGACAGCCCAATAAATAGTTTATTTATTCTGAATCCTTCCTCTGGGAATCTTCTTTTGAACTACAGCATCACATCATTTCAAAGGGAGCAAGGAAAACATCAGCTGCTGAAAGGCACTGCATTTTTTATGTACAGCTTAAAAACACTGCATCTGGTGTGTATAGAAACACATCTGTCCGTGCAACTGTCAAAGTTGGGTCATGCCCTTTCCATGCAGAAATAGTTTCACTTACGTAGGACCTGTGAGGCACTGCCAGGTATTCCCGGGGCCTGGGAAGCATCGCCGCAGATGCTCTTTCTTTTGCAATATCTGCCTTTTGATGATAAAGTTTCTATATTAAAGTAAAGCAAATGCAGGTTCGTGTCTCCTTATTTCCAAGTCAGTTATTGCTACTCACATCTGATAAGCCACACTTATAAAGCCAGGCCAAGCAGATAAATAATCAAAGCAACAACAAACATGCAGATACACTCTCTTTGCCTGCCACATCAGAGGGTAGCGCAGTGAAAGCCCTTCTGATGGTTTGGTTCCATTTTAAAGGTACCGCTCTCTCAGCCCTGTTAGAAGACAGAGATGAGAAAATGTCATCTGATCCAGAAACTAGAGTTACAGCTACATTTTTTTGATCAAGAATGAAGAGGGAGGAGGGCCTCTGGGGTGGTGTTCAGGAACATAGAGAATAGTCTTTTTCAGCACGAAATGCCCTCCAGCAGCAACCGGCAATGCCTTGGGCAAGGCAAGACAGCTGGCACTCTGCTTCTTTGCAACCAGCCACGACATCTATCCTTCCTGATCCGGGAAGTCACAAACTCCTTAGGATTCACAAAAGATTCTTTAGGGGTTTTCATCAGTGTCTGTAATTATGTGCTAACACCTCTGTCATTGTTTGTTGCTGTCAAAATATGATCTATGCAGGTAGCTTTAGATTTCCTACTACCCTTTGTAAAGGGAGTTCCATGCATTCTTAATTTGCTCATTCGTTTATTCCAAAACTATTCGTTGAGAGCCAATATTCCTGTATGCATTGAAAGCGATGGTATAGATACTGAATATATGAAGATAAAACAGGATACCCACCTAGAGGGGCAGGGCTCGAATATACAGATCCCGGGGAACTCAGCCCTCCCTCCAAGGTAGTATGTTCAGGCTTCCCTCACCACTTCTTTTCTCTGGAGTAGACATGAAGTTGTGAGTGTTTCATAGGAAGCCCAGCCTGCATCTAGTGTCTCATTCTGTGGGCATCTGGGCTATTTCAAGCCTCTGTCCATATTTCTTGAAAATATTTTTAACCCTTTCCCTATCTGATGATCTAATGAGTACTGTGGGAACCCCGCAGTACAGAACTGATTGTGCAAGAAACCCCAGGGACTTTTAGAGGACAAATGTCAGGTGCAGATCATGGCTGTCTCCATCCCTATTCCTTTGTCCATGGCAGACTTTGGTAATAGTTTGGCGTATGCCTTCTGACTGAACTTTAGCACTGCCTTTGACACATTCTCGATATGCTGGTCCAGACAGTCAAACAAATTAGTACTGACCCAAAAGATGAAACCTGTTTGTTATCCTGTTTGGAATGTGCTATGTCTATTCCTTGGATGGGCCCATTGACTTCCATCCAGAACTAAGTATTCATGATGCCCATAGATACAAAGCCCCATAAGATCACTCAGGTCTTATTCACTTGGAGCCACCAGCAGCTGTACCTATAGACATCATTTTTGGTTAAATCCAGTCTCTGTAAACTCCATCCATAGTCTCAACTTTCAGAAGCCCCCAGTCCTTTTAAACAGTGGTTTTACACTCACACCCAAGAATCTCCAATCTTCATCGCTTATGGTGAGCTAGCTGGCAAACAACACCAAATTAGTTCAATTATTGTTTATATTATAGTTAATACAGGTTAATGAGGTGTGTTGGAGGGGGAGGGCATATATTCCATAGAATCACTGAGACCCAAGACCTTCAACCAAAGAGAATTATTTGCCAGGGTCTCAGGGTCATCTGCCAGATTCCCTCCATTAAGCCAGTGATGAAAGAGAAGGAATGTGGGGAATCACACACGGTCTTTCTTTTTGTTTTTAAGATTTTATTTATTTATTAGAGACACACACACAGAGAGAGAGAGAGAGAGAGAGAGGCAGAGACACAGGCAGAGAGAGAAGCAGGCTGCCTGCAGGGATCCCAATGTGGGGACTTGATCCTGGAACTCCAGGATCACGCCCTGAGCCAAAGGCAGATGCTTAACCACTGAGCTACCTGGGCATCCCCCACATGTTCTTTCTTAAGGTTGAGGCCTGTAAGTAGCTGTATCATGACTACCACTTTCCACTCACTTGAGTGCAAGGGATACTAAGAAGTCGTGTCTAATAACTAGACTAAAGTAGGCAGGTTATGCTTGATGATGGATGAATCCATAGGTTCTTGATACAGATTTCTCATTTGCAGAAATTCTAATGCAGTTGAATCAATGTAAAACCAGCTTGTGTAATTCTCTAGGGAGATTGCCTCCATGGAGTGACCCAGAATCCAGGATGCTTTCATCTTGTGGGTCTACTTCATGATCTCCATGATTACTCACAAAAGGAAAGAGAACATAAAGATACACACCAGGTTTAAATGCCTCAAAATAAGAAGCAACACAACTTGCTCTGCCCATAATTTTTGGCTGTAGTCATGTGACCCCATCTAACTGCACAGGGGCTTGGAAGGAAGTCTTCACATGTACCCAGGAAGAGGAAGAGGCCAGGCATGGTGGTCCCAGCCATCTTTGCCATATGTGGTCCCAGTGTGCTTATAGGATGAGATGGAAGTAGAATGTGGTAAACACGCAGCATTGCCCCAACCATGAGGAATTCCTCTTTTCCTCTCAGTATGTCCTAGAAGACCTTGGGTGCTCTCTCATTCAAACATAAGTTTACTAAACACAAAGTATTGATTAGAAAGTCACGAGGATGTAATTTGTTTCAGAAACTGGTATTATGTGATCTTTTCAAAAAGTAGTTTAATTTTAAAGCATATCCTGGTTTCAGATGTTGCAGTTTGAAGGCATACATGACAGAGGAATTTCTTGGTCAAAAATGAGAGAACTCTAACTTAACAGTCCTAAGCCAACAAAGGCCTTTTTTTTAGCTCTCATAGTTGAAAGATATAGGCATGACCGGAACCAGATACATAAATGATGTTGTCAAGAATCTGTGCCTTGTCCTCTTCCAGCCCATCTTCCATTTGCAGGCTTCATTCTTAAAATAGGCTGTTCCCAAGTTGTGGCAAGACAGCTACCAGCAGCTCCAGCCTCCGCTTCCCCCAGGAGAAAGAGAGTGTGCCTGTCCCAGGGATTATAATGAAAGTCAGGGAGAAGTGTAAACTGGACTGTGTTGGGTAGTTGCCCATTCATTTAACCAATTCAAGGGGATAATGGAATTCACTAGGTTTGAAATCAGGGTTTATGTCATTCCCACTTAAGCTGCAAAATAAAGATGGGAAATGAGTAGTTTCCCAAAGGAAAACTTGATTGTCGTTACCAGAAAACAGAACTAAAAATGCCCGCACAGTTTTCTGCTGTGTGATACAGACAGAAGATTGCCTTACTGCCTAATTAGGGTCTCTTGGTGACTGCCCTAAAAAAAGTCACTGTGGTCCAGAGTCTGATCGTTAGACTTGCAGATATAAAAACCTCATTTGTTACTGTAACAGGGGGCATTTGGTCTCTGGGAGAATGGCTTATGCCAACCCAACTCATAGGGACTGATGCATAAACTAGGACTCTGGCTTATTAATTATTCCTAAGAAATATAACCTCTTAGTTAACCAGAAAATTTAAGCTACACTGACCAGCTCCTTAAAAAGCTTCATGGAAGATAAATTAAAACCAATAGAATAATAGTTCAACGTGAAATCTTATTCAGGGGAATTAATTCTACAAGGACATTCTGTGACATATAACTATTACTCAATAAATGCATTTCAGTAGTGTTGTTATACCTTCCTAGAAGGCTGTCACTCAAATAGGCTCATGTGCATACTCCTCTCCATACCCCTAGAACGTTCTGGCTGGCTGTTGCTAAGTGTTGCCCTCTGACATTCTGATTCCTGTCACTGTATTTTCACAAGATCCTTTCCTTGCATTGATACCTTATTTAACTGATTTGTCTTCATTTGCGTTTTGATTAGGTAACAGGCCATTAATAATCACTATATCATGATTTAGGCAAACTATCAGAAATCTCAGCCTATGTATTGATAATTACAAGTGTTTAAATAGCCACTTGTTTATTTTTTTTAATGATTTACTTATTTATTTATTCATGAGAGACAGAGAGGCAGAGACACAGGCAGAGGGAGAAACAGGCTCCAGGCAGGGAAACTGACATGGGACTGGATCCAGGGTCTCCAGGATCATGCCCTGGGCTGAAAGCGGCACTAAACCGCTGAGCCAACCGGGCTGCCAACTTAAGCTCTTTAAAGTGAATGTGATGAGCAGGGAATATTTCCTGGCTTTTCATATTACCAGGGTCTTTCCCTTTTTCCTGAAGTTTTGCGGGCCACATTGGTGAAATTTGTCAATTAAGAATTTTCTCTTTTTGTATTGAAATGAGTTCAAACTGAATTTATAAAACAGTGTTTTCTTTGGGACCTTATTTTGATACAATTTTAGACTTACATAGTCACAGAAATAGTGCAAGGAACTTTCCTTTCCCCTTTACCCAGATTCATCAATTATTTATATTTTGCCTCATTAGCTCTATCTTTTTCTCTTTATGGGGAAAGTTGAAGACATTGTGCCCTTTCTCCTAGCTTCTACTGTGTATGTCCTAAACACAAAGACATTTCTTACATAGCTATAATGCAATGATCAAAATCAGGAAATTTAACATGGAAATGATGCTATTAAGAATCAACAGTTTGTTTAATTTCTTTTTAAATTGCTCCAATGATGATATTTTTAAACTAGTTTCTCTGGCTCAGATACATATCATACATTGGATTTACTTGTCTTTTCTTTTTGGACTTCTTTATTACTGGTTAGTTATACTGTGTGTCTTTGTCATTTCTGACCTTGACATTTTTGAAGAGTATAAACTAGTTTTTTGTAGTGTTCCGCAATTTGAATTATCCTTTTTTTTTTGCATGATTAGATTCAGATTATGTACTTGTTATGCATTTTCTTTTATCTTTTTTACTGCATTGTGCTAGGATGCCCATGATGCCAGTTTTGATGGCAACATTGATCACTACTTTCACTTTGGTTAAGATGGTATCAAGGTTAAGATAGTCCCCACCAGGTTTCTCTGCTGTAAAGTTATTTTTTGTTTTGTTGTGTGTATGTAATTAGTAAGTAATCTGGGGTGAGGATTTTTTTTGAAATTACATAGATAGCCTGTTTCTAATATCTGCTTATTTGGAATAATTTGTGTCAAATAAGGACACATATCCTTAACCCATTTGACCTCTGAGTGAACAGAAACCAATGGATTAAAAGAATTGCCCTAACACCTACTGGATATGGGGTCAGAACCCAGATTTTGCTTTCTTTTTTCAGGTTCTTTTTAAAATTTTTTTTTAATTTTTATTTATTTATGATAGTCACATCAGAGAGAGAGAGAGAGGCAGAGACACAGGCAGAGGGAGAAGCAGGCAGGCTCCATGCACCGGGAGCCCGACGTGGGATTCGATCCCGGGTCTCCAGGATCGCGCCCTGGGCCAAAGGCAGGCGCTAAACCGCTGCGCCACCCAGGGATCCCCTTTTTTCAGGTTTTTTATATGACATTTCCCCCACTTACTTTTTTTTTTTTTTTTTTTGGTATAAAATTTTGGTAACCTATTCAGTTTCTGTAGCTTGTATTTAGGACAACTTTGAAGGAACAGGTAAACCTGGGAAGGAAGCTGAGTCTCTTTTGTGGGCTGTGTAATCTTTGGAAAGATATTGAAAATGTCTGAATCTCACCTTCTTTCTCTATTAAGGGGATATAAAATTACTCAGATTTCAAGGCTGCTCTGAGATTAAATAAGAATTTCTTTTCTCATGCACTTACATAATATCTACAATAAGTGGTCAATAAATGTGGGTTCTTTTCTCTCTTCATCCCTTCAGGGTTTTTTTTTTTTTCTTTGTTTTTTTAAATGAGTCTAGCATTTGCAAGCTTACATACGCTGGGATATAGCCACAAGAAAAACCAAATTTTGCTGAAATGGAAAGAGAGAAAACATTCACTGACCAAATGGTATTGTGAGCCTTGTAGGTATCTGGGAGAAAAAGTTCCATGCACAGGTCCTGAAGTGGTCACGTTATTGAAATGTTTGAAGAAGAATAAGGAAGTTAGTGTGGCTAGCACAGACTAAGTGGGCTGAGAATGGGAAAGATAAGTTCAAAGAAATGGTCAGGGGCCAGATTATATAGACCAGTGCCAAAGTTAGAGACTTCTCTTTAGGAAGATGACACACATTGTGCAATTTGAGGCAGAGAAGTCATTTGTTATTTCTTCTGTTTTAAATGAATCACTCTTCGGTGTCAAATTGTATCCCCAAAAAGATATGTTCAAGTCCTAGTCCTCAGTATTCGGAAATAGGGTCTTCATAGATGTAATCAAGTTAAGGTGAGGTCATTCTAGATGAGAGTGGGACCCAATCCAGTATGACTGGTGTCCTTGTGAGAAGAGAGAAATCTGAAGGTAGAGAAGAAATCCATGTAAAGAACAAGGTGGGTGTTGGAATGATGTACCTAAGAGCCGAGGAACACCCAGAATCGCTGGTAACCACTAGATTCTTAGAGCCGTCCAAGGGACCACGGCCCTGCCATCACTTAAATTTTGGAGTTCAAGCCTCAGGCACTGTGAGAGACTACGTTTCTGCAGTTGAACACCACCTGGTTTGTGGTATTTTGTTATGGAAGCCCTAGGAAATGAATATAGCTGCTTTGGATGTTATGGGAAGACTATAGAGGAGGACTATATGTGGAAGTAGGAGGCTATCCCGTCATCAGCATGAAAGACGGTGGAGAGGTGGACAAAGGCAGGAGAGATGGGGAGGTGGGACATGGTCAGATTCTAGTTATGTTTTATTATATCTGCCATTGGATTGGGTGGCCCAAACCAGGAACGCTTCTCACAGTGAAAGCAGCTGCTATTAATAACTACACAAGGGGATCCCTGGGTGGCTCAGCGGTTTGGCTCCTGCCTTTGGCCCAGGGTGTGATCCTGGAGCCCCGGGATTGAGTCCTGCATCGGGCTCCCGGCATGGAGCCTGCTTCTCCCTCGGCCTGTGTCTCTGCCTCTGTGTGTGTGTGTGTGTGTGTGTGTGTGTGTGTGTGTGTCTCATGAATAAATAAATAAAATCTTTATAAAAAAATAACTACACAAGGACCACAGTCAAAATCTAGGGCATAAGGTTAGTGTACTGATGGATTGAATGTAAAAATATGAAAGAGGGGAGTTAGCAGTGCCTCTAGGAGTTTGGCCTAAAGTACTGGATCAATAGAGTCAACCACTTGCAAAGGGAGGAAGACCATAGGAGGAGCAGGTGTGGAGGAAAAATCGTAAGTTCAGTTGAGATCTGTCAAAATTTGAGGTATCTCTAAGACCTGCAAGAGGAGATTTGAGTGAGCAGCCTGAAAGGAAGGAAGCTGGTGTCTGAAGGGACAAGTTTGGTCTAGATATATAGATTGGGGTTGTCACTTGGAAATGATATTTAAAGCCACAGGGCTGCATGAGCTCTAAACACCCAGAGACGAATGAGAATGAATAAGCCCCTCTGTGTCCTCCTAATAATTCTTAAATTGCCTGACAATGGTAGGTGCTTGTGCTTATATTTGTCAGAGGGTGAAAACATACAAATTGTTCTGATAAATGGAATCATATGTTTGAGATAGTGAAAAACTTTTTTTTAAAGATTTTACTTATTTATTCATGAGAGACACACAGAGAGAGGCAGAGACACAGGCAGAGGGAGAAGCAGGCTCCCTGTGGGGAGCCTGATGTGGGACTCAAACCCAGAACCCCAGGATCACGACCTGAGCCAAAGGCAGATGCTCAACCACTGAGCCACCCAGCTGCCCGGAGAAATTGGTTTCTTTGACTCAGTACAGCATGGTGTGAGGGTGCTGAGGAATCACTCCAGATGAGGGTCAAACTCTGGGCAGCTGTACGCAAGTCCCACAGGTCCTGTCCCTGTAGCTCTGGGAGACGCCCAGGATCTGTACTTTGCGACAGGTACAGTCAGAATTTGTCCTGCAGGGACTCCCAGGCCATGTGTGTAGAGACACTCTGTTTACAGCTCTCTCTGGCTACGTTGTCTCTTGTACTCAATTTGTGTGTTCCCTGTGTCCAAGCTTTGGTGTATTTGATTTTCTTAAATTGTGCCACAGCCACCTGAATCCCCTATGCAACCTCAGATGACAAATGTGCGTGGAGGGGATGTCTGTATTTCTGAATTTGTAAACCTGTCTCGAAAAGAAAAGCTGCAGCGTGACACAGGAGCCATGTCATGTTGGGTGGAGAAGGCAGGAGGATGAGGCCCACCTGCTGCCTGGCTGGCTGTGCTCAGAGTAAGACACCCTTCGGGTTCCCTCCGCTCGCCCTAAAATGCAGCTTCCAACTGCCCCACCTGGAAACACAGGAGCCCACATCTTTTACTTTTGACTTCCTTTTTTTGCCTCGTCTGCTTCTTACGCCACTTTGGGATGTGTTGGCTCTGTGTTACCTACAGCTCTTGTAATTCTAGATTGATTCCTAATCAGAAAGGCAGCGCGACTCCTGACAAGCTCTGCCTATCCCTAATTGACTCTTTTTATGTTAATATAAATACCCATGAAAATATATTAAAAATCTGTTATACTCCCAACAGAGAATCTACAACTTCAATTACTTTAAAATGCTCTGAAGGCTCTCAATTAGCTAATTACAGTCTGTGTGTGATTGGAGGAACAGTAGAGGTTAAAACCCCCTTTAAACACAGTGCAGGTACCAGACAAAATGGGGGCATTTCTGATTAGATTTTAGAATTGTGCCCTGCTCTCGCAACAATAATCGTAGAACTAGCAGTTTTTAAAAGAAAGACAATTAAAAGAGTGAAAGTAAAAACAAATTAAGGGAAACATGCCTCTTTTAACTAAAAGATTTTTGTTTAAAAAAACACTTAAATAGGGGCCCCTGGGTGGCTCAGTTGGTTAAGCTTCTGCCTTCACCTTAGATCATGATCTCAGGGTCCTGCGATCAAGCCCCATGTCAGGCTCGGTGGGGAGTCTGCTTCTCCCTCTGCCCCTCCTGTGTTCTCTCTCTCTCTATCTCTCTCAAATGAATAAATAAAATCTCAAAAAAAACTTAAATAATTTTACTTTAAAAATCTAAAAGTATTTTTATATTTTTAAGGTATTTATTTATTTGAGAGAGAGACAGAGTGTGAGCAGAGGGAGGAAAGAGAGAGAATCTCAAGAAGACTCCGTGCTGAGCATGGAGCCCGACTCAGGGCTTGATCCCATGACCTTGAGATGATGACCTGAGCTGAAATCAAGACTCAGATGCACAACCAACTGAGTTACCCAGGTGACCCCAAAAAAGTATTTTTACTTTTATAACATTTCTATATGATTTATGCCAAACTCTGCTAATAGTTATATTTAATGCTTGACCAGAGATTCTGTTAAGGTATAATTGACTAAAATTCTATCTATTAAGGTATACAACACGATGATTTAATATACATATATATTGTGAAATATTTACCACAATTAAGTTAATTAACATATCTATCATCTCATGTGGTATTTATTTATTTATTTATTGTAAGAACCCTTAAGATGTATCTTAACAACCTTCAAGAATACAGTATTATTGACTCCGATCATCATGCTGTGTCTGCTGAGGAGCCTCAGGTTTGGAAATCTCCAAAGAAAGAAAACAGACCTTGATAACTCACATTATATCTTTTTTTTTTTTTTTTAAGATTTAATTGTTTGAGGGAGAGAGCATGAAGGGGAGGAGAGAGGAAGAAATCTTTTAAGCAGACTCCATGCTGAGCACAGAGCCCAGGGTGGAGCCAGAGCTCATGACCTGAGTCAAAACCAAGAGTCAGTTGCTTAACCAACTGCACTACCCAGGCACCCCACTCTCGTTTTATCTTAATTACACATGATGTCATAAGTCTTAACTCATTCACTCATTCATTCATTATACAAATGAGCATCAACTACTACTAGTCAAAAGATAGGGAGACACCTAGATGGCTCAGTGTTGTTGTTGTTGTTGTTGTTGTTATTTTTAATCACCAGAAAAGTTTTATTTAAGGACAAGCCACATCCAAGGCCTTAACTTACAGAAGCAAACCAAAGGAGCCATTTAAAGCATTAGCTATTGAGGTACAATACATACTTTGGGGGGGAAATGCTTCACCATCTGAAGCTTATACCAAACTTTGCTCGATCGACAGCTGAGCTCTGCTAGTGCTTGGGTGTGGCTGAGGGTAAGAGCGTATCTGCAGAACCAGTCTGCTTTTGGCTCAGGTTGTGATCCTAGGGTCCTGGGATTGAGTCCCAATCAGGCTCCTTATGGGAAGCCTGCTTCTCTCTTTGCCTATGTCTCTGCCTCTCTGTGTTTCTCATGAATAAATAAATAGAACCTTAAAAAAAAAAATAGGTGGTTGAGGCTTCTGTCCTTGTAAGATGACATTAGAGTTAATTTCTTGGGATCATCATTTCAAGTGTTTTAGAAAGGCAAGGGTTTGAAAAGTGGACTTTGGGACTTGTGGGGAACAATCAAATCCCAAAAGTAGGGAGACACCTGGACGGCTTGGTGGTGAACAATGCATATCCACTAGAGCAGATCTTCTCAGACTTTAGAATTTCTTTCAAAGCATGTGATGAGTGGTATATATATATTAGTCTGAATTCTACAGAAAATCAGAACCAATCTGTTACACATGTGCACTGATTATGAAGAATTGGCTTATGTGCTATGGAGGCTGAGAAGTCCCACAATCAGTTCTCTACAAGCTGGAGCCCAGAAAGACCAGTCCTGTAGTTCCAGTACAAATCTGATGATCTGAGAACTAGGACGGCCAGTGCTGCCAGCCTCAGTCTGAATCTGAAGGTCTGAGAACCCAGAACACCAACATCCAAGAGCAGGAAAAGATGGACGTCCCATTGAGATGGAGAACAAATTTGCCCTTTCTCTACCTTTTTGTTCTAGTCAAGCCCTCATTGGATTGGATGAGGCCTGTCCACATTGGTGAGTGTATTTTCTTCATTCAGTCTGCCAATTCAAATGTTAGTCCCTTCTTGACACACCCTCACAGATACACCAGAAATAATCTTTTACCAGCTATCTGGGCGTCCCTTGAACCAGTGAAGTTGACACATAAAATGAAGTATCACAAATGCTGAATAAATGTATTTTTTTATATATTTATTTGCTGTCCATGCATCATCTTCGGTGAAGTGTCTATTCAAGTCTGTTGCCCATTTTCTACCTTTTGTTGTTTGTTTTCTGTTTAGCCTGGAGAGTTCTTTATATATGCTTAATATGTGATTGCAAATATTTGCTCTCAATCTGTGCCCTTCCTTTTTATTGTTATAAGAATCTTTTGCATAAAAAAGTTTGAATTGTGATGAGGTCCAATTTGATAATTTTCCCTTTTAAGGATCATGAAATTGATGTCATGTCTAAGAACTCTGCTTAGTCCCCAGTCATGAAAATTTTCCTGTTTTCCTCCAGAAGTTTGATAATTTTACTGATCTATAGTCTGATAATCAAGTTCCTTTTTTATAGGTATGAGTTTTAGTTCCAGGTTCTTTTTGTGTTTTGCCTATAAATGTTCAGTTTTTTAAGCACTATTTTTTGAAAAGACCATGCTTTCTCTGTTGAATCACTTTTGTACCTAGGTCAAAAATTATACTTTATGTGGGGTTATTTCTGAGCTCTCTGTTCTGTTTCATCAATCTTTGTGTCTAATTTCTTGTTAATACCACGTGTCTCGATTATTATAGCTATACGGTGAGTCTTAAAAATCAAGTTGTGTGACTCTTTCAACTTCATTCTTTTTCAAAAAAATATTTTGCAGTTCTAATGATTTTGCCTTTCCATATAAATTTTAGAATCAATTTATCTATATCTACAAGGAATTCTCCTGGGATTTCGACAGTAATTGTGGTAAAGCTACAGATCAGTTTAGGGGAGGATTGATATCTTTACACTGTTGGGTCTTCCATTCTATGAACACAGAGTGTTTCCATCTATTTAGGTCTTCATTGATTTCCTTCATTAGCATTTTGGCTTTTCAGCATACACATCCTGTGCATGTTTGTTAAATTTATATCTAATATTATTTTTATGCTTTTGGGAGTTATTGCAAATGGTAACAAAACATATTTTCTTGCCAAATATTAAGTGTATATATATATATATATATATACACAGAGCTTAGGTATACATATATATAGCTCTTTGAAAATAGATGAATTTATTACTTTTCCCATTTTGCAGATAAAATCCATATAAGGATAAATGTTTAGAATTTATTATTCTAAACACTCCAAATATGTAGGATTGGATCTCTTTCACTGACCTAGAATAGGGTCCAAATATGTAGGATTGGATCTCTTTCACTGACCTAGAATAGGGTTTTAATATGTAGTAGGCATTATCAATTCATTAAGGGACTGAATAAATACACTTAAAACATTTTTAAAAATGTTTTAGTTACTTATATACTTATATTTCAGTATATAAGTACTTATATTTCACTTGGTGCCAAAATGATTGTGAGTCACACATAATACCCATAAATGCATATACCTACAATGGTTCAATTTCTCTACAGGGCAGCACATGCCCCAGGGAAGGTTTATCAGAATATCCAGAAGAACAAATATGGCCTGAAAATTCTTTAAAATTTTTAAACTCTGTGAGGACCTAAAATATAGCTCTCTTGTTCACTGATGATTATTGTCTATGTCTAGAGCACTCTATAAGAGCAAGAAGCTCAACGGACATTTGTTGAATAATTAAAGAGATATATAATTGAGGGAAGGAGTAATTAAGATAATGAAAAATATATGACCTCTAACTGTTAAACATGGCTTATATCATTCCAGACATTCTCTGTACCTAGAGATACGGTTTCTATTTTTCAAGTTTGTATCATTCTATGTTCAGTATTTTTTTAATTAAACTGTATATGTATTTCCTAAAGTCATTAAAAATTCTTTTAAATATGATATTAATGGGCAGGTGTTATCCACTAATAGAATATTTTATATCATATTCTGATATGAATGTTCTGCAATTTGAAAAAACTGTTTTCCATACATAAGATACATATATATTTATGAATTTAATTATTTTCTTAGGGTACCTTGGTGGAAGAAGGTTTACTCACTTTATATGCACACGTAATTCGAGACACACGATACATGAGCAAAATGTCTTCTTAGAGTTTTCTTGGTTATTGGGGGCCATTGGGGTTCCACACAAATTTTAGGATGGTTTATTCTAGTTCTATGAAAAATGCTGTTGGTATTAAGGGGTGCGCTTGTCATGATGAGCACCGGGTGTTACATCAAAGTATTGAATCCCTATATTGTACACCTAAAACTAATATAATACTGTAAAAAAGTAAAGTTATGCTTACAACAGAAAACAAAAACAAAATACTGGAAAGAGTTTTCTAATTAATTTTTGCCCAGCAATATCAGGTGCTCTTTACACCAAACTTTAGCTAGTAGGGAGGAAAAATTGGTTTTGCCTATTTGATGGTTGAGAGAAATATTATTACTCTTTTCATTTTTATTTTTCTAACAACTTTAGAGGATAAACATTTTCTTTTAAGTTTACTTGCCATAAACACATCCTAGTGCTTTTATAGTTTGTATGGCACCATAATGGTTCTCCTCATGCTTACCTCTAAGACCAGTATTTGCAAATTGGCAATTGCATGGATTCTCCATAGCACACCACCACCCTTCCCCCATCCCCGCCGATGTAATTATAGTTCACACCAGAATCCTACTGAATCTTAAAATGAAGGATGTGGTTGTACATATCCCTTAGAAAAATTTCTGGGGATGCACCGGACATAAATATAGAAAGGTGATGGGAAGTAGGCTGAGCTGTTGGTTGGGGGAAAGGGAAGAGTAAACAGGGCAGGGGGTGGATGTGCAAAAGTATGTTTGTAATAGCAAACACTATGCAATCAACTTGTATATCTTTCTCTTGGTCTCTGTCCTAAGGAGCAAGTGGAGATAACTAGATGTCATATCTTATTTTACTTTTAAAAATATTTGGATCTAAAAAATATTTGAATCTACCATTTCTGGTTTAAAAATATAAATATATCATTGTATAAGAAGGCCATCTTATTTTCCATGGCGGATAGATTTAGGATTGGCTTGACAATGTTTATTCGTTTGAAAACTGAGTAACTTCCTCTAATTAGTTTTGGATTTTTCCACATAAACATGTATATTTTCACTTTTGGATATGAAGTTTAAAAGACTGATACAGAAATATTAGGACATTTCTCTTAAAATGGAGGGGAAATATAATTTAGCAAATGATGGGGTTTGCTGTCAATAAAAAATATTCAGAAAGCTTAAAAACCAAATAATCTTTTGGATAAATCCTACAGAAAATACCTGTTTATAAAGTATGTAAAGATAAACACAAGTGTGCATATGATATTTATATCATTTATTTATTCATTTATTCATTCAGAATTGAACAATGTAAGAACCATACTAGCCTTGCATTGAAAGAGTAATTTTCAGGAGGCGTCTATACCTTAGAAATGGGTATAGAGTTATAACTCTAGAGATAAAAGGAAAGTAAACAGAATACAAGATCTATGTCTTGGTGAGGCCAAAGCCTTTATTCTAGGGAAGTCCTAAGTGGCTTAAATGTCATGGTGAATCTATGATAGTTGTCAATTCCCATATTATTATTCCTTCCCCGACCACTTTTCTTTATTCTGTACATTTTCCATCTTCCACATTCACTTACTTCAACTCTTGTCTCTTGGATCTCTGTATTTCTACCTTTCTTCCTATGCAGACCTCAGCCAACCAGAATTACCTGATGCCTTTGGTGGCATTTGGGAGACTCTTCTAGCAACTTCAGGACGCTGGTTATCAATTTGACAATCCCTCCTCTTTAATACCATTACAACTCCAAATGTGGAAACATTCACAGCTGAAAATGTAACATCAAGTATAAGAAAGGCAACATAGTTTATCTGTGGTAGAAAACCTATTGAACTGGGGGAGGGAAGGAGAAGATGTTCTTTGTGCACTAATACAGTTAGTTTTTTTTTTTTTTTTTAATATATTTTTATTTATTTATTCACGAGAGACAGAGAGAGAGAGGCAGAGACACAGGCAGAGGGAGAAGCAGGCTCCATGCACCGGGAGCCCGACGTGGGATTCGATCCCGGGTCTCCAGGATCGCGCCCTGGGCCAAAGGCAGGCGCCAAACCGCTGCGCCACCCAGGGATCCCCTATAGTTAGTTTTTTTACTCCTGAACCTTCCTGTTGCTTATATGAATATAATATTTCCCTCTACTTGAGATCATAAATGCTGTTTAGGAGAGGAAAGGGGAAATGAGGTGATGAAGATAATGTTTACAATATTAAAGTGTCTGGTGAAGAGAGAGAACAAAAATTGAGTGAATAGGTCAGAGAGAGTGTTAGGAGGTAAGATTTCTCAGATAAAAAGGTCAGGTACACATTAAAAGCAAATGATATAAGGGATGGGAAACCTATGTAAGATCTCAATCATCTAAGCATCTCTTTAGTTAACTGATATTTACTGAATACCTCCACTGAATAAGTGAATTATAATATCAGCATTCAATTAATAATTGACTTGAAATTAAAAACTGAATGATTGTCCTATATATGAACATTTTTTTCCTATGGATACTATATTGTTTTGTTATGATCTGACTTTCCTAGAATAAAATTCTGGGATACCCTTGTGAGTAGGAGATGATATCTTTGCAGAGAGGGAACAATTCCCACTATCAGGTTCCTAAGGAGGGAAAATCAGGTGCTCAAAGTAGATGGTGTAACTTGAAAGGCGAGCTTTTTTTTTTTTTTTTTTTTTTTTTTTCTCCTGTGGTTTTGTTCTCATAGGTCTGTACTTTGAGACATATTCCCAAGTAATAGTAGGAAATGTCCTTAGGTGGGGAGATTGTCAGGGAGACAGGAATCTGTGACTGTGAGCTTAAAAAAGATAAACTGTTTAGAGGAGAAATCAGTAAAATTGAAAACAGAAAATCAATAGAGAAACCAATGATACCCAGAACTAGTTTGTTGAAAAGATCAATAAAATTGATAAGCCTCTAGCCGCCAGACCAGCTATGAAAAAAAGAAAGAGGACACAAGTTATGAATATCAAATGAAAGAAGAGACATTAATATAGCTCCCATGTACATTAAAAGGAAAATAAAGGACTGTTATGAACAATGCTATACCCACAAATTTAGTAACCTAAATGAAATGGACCAATTTCTTAAAAGACACAATCCTCCAAAACTCACGTAAGAAGATATAGACAGTCTAGATAGGCCTATATCTATTTAAAAATTAAATCGGTCATTAATAATCTTTCAAAGCAGAGAGTGCCAGACCTAGATGGTTTCACTGGTGAATTCCACCAAACATGTAAGGAAGAAATTATAGCAATTCTCTACCATTTCTTTTAGGGGATAGAAGCAGAGGAAATACTTCCTAATTCATTCTATGATGCCAGCATTAAATTAATACCAAAATGAGACAACCATTATGAGAAAACTACTGACCAGTATCTCTCATGAACATAGATGCAAAAGTCTTCAATAAAATATTAGCAAATGGAAGGCACAGTGTTTTAGAAAGTATTTATCATGATTAGGTAGGATTTATTCCAGGTATGGAAAGCTAAATCACATTTAAAATCCCTTAATTTAATCCACCCCATCAATAGAGTAAAAAGGGAAAGCCATCATCATATCAATAGATGCAGAAAAAAAGCACTTGACAAAATCTAAAACCCATTCAGAATAAAAACTCTCAGTAAACTAGGAATAAACAGAACCTTCTTCAACTTGATAAAGAATATCTACAAAAAGCCTATAGCTGTCATCATATTTAATGGTGAGAAACTAGAAGCATTCCCACTAAGATCAGGAACAAGGCAAAGATCTTCCCTCTCACTTCTACTCAACATTGCACTGGAAGCCTTAGCTAATGCAATAGGAAAGGAAAAGGAAATTAAAAGTGTGCTAATTGAGGAAGAAGAAATAAAACTGTCTTTGTTAGTAGATTACATGATCATCTACTTAGAAAATCAGAAGGAAACAACAACAGCAACAATAAGAAAAACTCCTAGAACTAATAAGCAATTATATCAAGGTTGTAGGATTCAGGGTTAATACATAATAGTCAATTACTTCACTATATGCTAGCGATGAACAAATGGAGTTTAAATTTAAAAACATAATTCCATTTATACTAACACCTCCCAAAATGAAATACTTAGATATAAATCCAACAAAATATGTACAAGATCTATATGAGGAAAACTACAAAACTCTGATGAAAGAAATCAAAGAACTAAATTAAATGGGGAAATATTCCATGTTGATGGATAGGAAGATTCAATATTGCTAAGGTGCCAGTTCTTCCCAACATGCTCTGTAGATTTAATACAATCCCAATCAAAATCTCAATAAGTTATTTTATGGATATTAGTAAACTGATTATAAAATTTATATGGAGAGGCATAAAAGTAGAATAGTATTAAAGGGAAAAAGCAAAGTTGGAGGACTAGTGGCCTCAACTTCAAGATTTACTACAAAGCTACAGCAATCAAAACAACGTGATATTGGCAAAAGAATAGACAAGTAGATGAATGAGATGGAATAGAAAGCCTGGAGAATGTTCCACATAAATACAGTTAACTGATCTTTGACAAAGGAGGAAAGGCAATACAATGTAGAAAAGATCTTTTTTTTTTTTTTCAATAAACAGTGGTAGAATTACGATATCCACATGCAAAAAAAAAAATCTATAGACAGACTTTACACTCTTCACAAAAATTAAATCAGAATTGATTACAGATCTAAATGTAAAATGCAAAACTATAAAATTCCTAGAAGATACACATAGGAGAACATCTGCCTTGGGTATGGAAATGACGTTTTAGATATACTGCCAGAGGCACAATCCATAAAATAATTGTAAAGATTGACTTTGTTAAAATTAAAAACTTTGTTGCTGCAAAAATCAGTATCAGGAGAATAAAAAAGTTAAAAACCAGGAGAGATTGTTTGCAAAAGATGTCCTGGCAAAGAACTATTATCCAAAATATACAAGGAATTCTTAAAAATTTAACAATAAAGAAAACAACTCAATTTAAAAATTGGCCAAACTGCTTAGTAGATACCTCATCAAAGAACGTATGGGGATGGCAAATGAACATATGAAAACATACTCCATGTCATATATCATTAGGGGAAAAGCAAATTAAAGCAACAATAAGATACAGCTACATACCTAATTTAATGGCCTAAATCCAGAACACTGACAACACTAAATGCTGACAAGGATGTGGAACAATAAGGAACTCTCATTCATCATGTGGGGAATGTGAAATGGCATGGCCACTTTGGAAGAGTTGGGTGTTTACAAAAACAAACTTATCTTACCATATATATGATCAGCAACTGTGCTCCTTGATATTTAGCCAAAGGGGCTGAAAACTTATGTCCATACAAAAAGTGGATGTCTATAACAACTTTACTCAGAATTGCCAAAATTTCAAAGTAGCCAGGATATCCTTCAGTAGGTGAATAAATAAGCTATAGTCTATCCACCTGTTGGAATATTTCTAAATGCTAAAAAGAAATGAGTTATCAAGCCATGAAACAACATGGAGGAAACTTTATTTATTTATTTTTTATGATAGTCACACACACACAGAGAGAGAGAGAGAGAGACAGAGACACAGGGCAGAGGGAGAAGCAGGCTCCATGCACTGGGAGCCCGACGTGGGATTCGATCCCGGGTCTCCAAGATCGCACCCTGGGCCAAAGGCAGGCGCTAAACCACTGCACCACCCAGGGATCCCTGGAGGAAACTTTAATGTAAAGTTTTACTTCTAAGTAAAAGAAGCCAATTTGAAAAGGCTACATATATACTGTATGATTCCAAATATGTAACATTCTAGAAAATGGAGACGGTAAAACGGTCAGTGGTCATGAGGGATTAGGGGGGAGGGAAGGATGAGCAGGAGGAGCCAGAGGATTTTTAGGGCAGTGAAACTATCCATATGGTATTTTAATGATGGCTACATGTCATAATATATTTGTCCAAACTCACAGAATATACAACACCAAGAGTGAACCCTCGTGTAAACCATGAACTTTGAGCAACAATGATGTGTCAATATAGGCTCATCGGTTGTAACAAATACCCATTTCGGTGGGTGGTGTTGACCACTGGGGAGGCTAAGCTCCTATAAAGGCAGTGGGTATATGGGAAACCTCTGTTCTTTCCTCTATTTTGCTACAAACTTAAAACTATAATAATAATAATAGTCTTAAAATACACACATGCAAAAAAAAGATTAACCATATTTTTTCATTATAATGGAAGCTTTCATAATGGTTTGATGATATGGCCCAGCCTGGTGTTGAAGCTCAAGAGATATTTATGACTCTAAATTTGGACTAGAATAGTGTCACCATGAGCCAGCCTAGGGTGTTATTTATCCACAAAGAGATGATGAAACTTCAGAAATAGGAGTGGGGTGGGGGGCATAAGTCAAGGCTCAGCTATTCCTCTCCATAATGCCATTCTATTTCCTTGTCAACTAACATATTTATGCACAACATTTAATTTTGAGACCTTTCTTCATTAAACTTCATTCACTTCAATATATATATATATATGAGTGTGTTTGTGTGGGAGAGAGAGAAAGAGAAAGAAATACGTGCTTGGCATTAATACTTTCGATGAGTATCTACTGATCATCATTACGTGTTAGGTACACTGGTGACCAGGACTATTTCCCACCCTTAAGGTATGTCTAGTCTTAGTATACTGATGTACACATCCATAAGTGAACATCACACTGTGTATAATATACAAGAACTACAAATAAAGTGACACAGATATTCATAGAAGAATTATGTTTCTTCATAATTGTAGGAGTCCAGAAAGAATTAAAGAAAAAGGCTAACTTTTAGTTTGGTCTTCCAAGACCAATGAACAAGTTAGGAATGGGGGACAGAGAATATTTTAGTAAGGGGAAAAGACATGAAGTCATGCAGAAACAGGAGGGCAGCAGAGTACAGGAAAGAATATGAAATACATGAAAAATGTAGGAAGATTGAAATTGATTGGGGTCAAATTACAGAAGGATAAAGTCATGGTGGCTGTGAATCTTAAGAAAACAATGAAAAACATTACTAGTCAAGACCATGATAAAAGTTAAAATGGCCTTAATGAGATTTCTCTTGGATCTCCTAAGGCTAAAAAGGATAAGTGAAAATAATCATTTTAGATGTACAGTGAACCTAGAGAAAGTATTATCACAAAAGATCATTTCTGAAATTGAGACTGTTAAGTATAAGGAAGATAATCCCCACTTATGAAGAAGTGGCAGAAAAATAGGTACAATTGGACCAAGATAGGAATATTTATTTCCGTGCTTATATTTTACGTTAACAGTTCTTGAAATGGTGATGTGTAAAGAAATGAATAGGATCTGATTGAAACAGAAAATTGGCTATGGAGCAGCAATGCAAAGGGAAGAATGGGTTTTATTGTAAATAATGTAATTTCAAAATTTTAAAGAACCTATATGCATCTTACATTGCTTCCCCTACCCACCCCATCATTAGGATATCTTTTCATTAAAAAGAATAAGAAGAAATAGTTTGGGAGAGTAATTGAGTTAATATCAAAGGGAAGTAGTTTAAGCTGTTAAGAAAAGCACTCTACACCACCAACTTATTATTACTAATGATTGCAATAATAATGACGGAAAACTGCTACTGGTAGGGAGTCTGCACCTTGTTTTCGAAAGGGAGGAGAAAGGAAAGAGCCAATGTGTTAATGTTGCCTGTAGCACAAAAGGGGATGGAGCCAGATGCAGGTAGAGAAGCAATTTTTCCCAATAGCTGAAATTCACTCCTTGGATCTTTAGACATAGAAAAATCATCAGATAACATTAACAAAAAAGAAGTGGGGGGAAGCAAAGTGCCCACTGAATGTAGAAGTGTCAACACTGTGCGGGGACACAACTGGGAGCGTTAGACAGTGCTCTTATGAGAATGGGTCTTGTTTGGCACTCACCTATGGCACCCATCTGTTGGCTGTTTGCAGGATTATAGCAAGAGAATGTGGGCAGATTTCTTTCCTATTCAAAGCACGAGCAATTTGCCATTCCTCATTTAGGATTTTAATGTGCATTTTAGGGAAATTGCTCTGGTAGAAAATGATAAGGAAAGGGAGAGAGAGAGCATCTCCTGAGATCACAAATTATTTAGAGCACGCAGGGAGAAGAGCTGGTAAAGATGTTCAGTTTGAAGGCGGCCAGTTAACACCCGTTTGAAGACGTCTGTGGTGAACCTTGCTGCATATCAGGGTTAGAAAAATAGCACAGACTAAGCTTTTTCTGAGGACAAGTTAATTTTCTTAATACAGTTGAAGTTCTTGCACAAAGATGCTTGATTAGTACTGTTTCCTTTTTATCACCTCTCCTTAATTCTATTTAGATCTCGAACTAGACAAAGCTCAGACACAGGTCCTGGAGAATGTTGTTTTTCACATCTGGTCAAATGCTGATTTCCTGCTAATATTTGCTAGGTCAGCCACTTTAAGTGCTTATTTTTGAGCTTATTTTTGCTTTATTAATGAGCAGAGGCTCATTAGACTGTGTACTCACTGAAAACAGGGACGTATTCATATTCATCTCAGTATTCATGAGCAGAAGCATGGAGCATCCAACATGGAGAAGATAAAGGCAAATATTTAAAGAAAGAATAGCAAGAGAGATTAAGGGTGGTGCTTCAGCCACAATCCATATCTATGATGAGGTCCACTGTGTCCAGTCACCTGGGCTGACGACACAAGTGATGGGAATCCTTGAGAACCCAAAAGAAAACCTCACGGCTCTCAAAGAAGCCACACGGTAGCCATCAAGTGAGTGTGTGTGTGTGTGTGTGTGTGTGTGTGTGTGTGTGTGTGAGATGGGGGCCAGAGGCTTCCCATCAGTACCATAGTGTCCAGAGGATTAGAAACATCCAAATGTGACTTAATGTTACTTAAATGTTAATGTCACTGTCATGGCCAGAACCCACCAAAAATTCATAAGGACTCTTGAGTTTGTGAACTTGGAATGAGACCTAAGCCTACCTCAGGACAGGACATCCCCATCAGTCGGCCATTGGAGGCAATTAAGGATCCAGCCCACAGGTTTCTAAGAGACTTAAATATTCTTTATGCTGACTCAGCATCCACCAAAACTGAAAGCAGGATACATAGTGATGAAAAGTGGTAGGACTACAACCCAGCCTGATCGATGGCTGTTGATTGGCATTCCAGTACCAGGAATTTTTCCAGTACCTTGAAATTTTTCATCAGTCTCTATATCCAGCACCTATCAATAAGCAGAGTGATGATTGTACCTTCCCAGAGATAATTATCATGCAGTCTTTCTTCCATGGAAACTTTTTCGGCAAAAGTTTTGACTTGGCCGTGCTTGGTCCGTACAGTGTGATTTCTCCTGAATTTGCTTTGCCTGTAGGTACCTGTTCTGGAGGGCTCTTCCCTCTGTACTGGTGATGGCTGAGGTGGAAGTATCGGAAGCCCCACTGCTGCTACAAATATATATGTTTATTTCACGCAGGAGAATATCTTGCTCCTGAGCTCTGCCAAACTCTGAGATACCCCCAGGTGAGGAGGAAGACTTTTTCTCTCTGCCCTTTGGAGCCATGGATGTCCCTTCTGTCCTTCCATTTCCTTTTATATAATATTCCACTCCCTTAAATATTCAACAATTATGGTTCGGGTACCTACTAAATACAATGACCATCACCTCCCACTTCTCTTTAAGGAAGAATAACTTGTCTCCCTGTTATTCTACACATAGGAGTATGTATCTTCCTCATTCTCCTTCATCTAGTCTGAGGATTGGACTCGATTTTGTGGGAAAAGAGAAAAAACAAAAACAAAGACAAAAGAATATATGAATAAATAAATCCTCAGCTGTTTTCCACTCTATGATCTTTCATAGACTGAAATATCATTTATTTATCCATCCACCTGTATTTTTAATAAAAATTTTTATTGAGTGTGTAGTATGAACACACACTGCCCAAAGGGATGGGGTTACAGAAAAGAGCCTTACTCTCATGACCTTACATTTTAATGGGAGAAAGAGACACTAAAATGTAAACAATAAACAGGCTGGTCAGGGCTAATTTTTCCCCTCCTAGAAAAGGAATTTCCCCTTATTTTATCTCTAAAAATATAGCCCTGCTTAAACGATATGATCATTTACTTTATTCCTTCTAGAGAATACCTTTTATTCCCTAAGCAAAAGACTGAACTAAACTAAAAAATAATACACTAGCTTTAGTATCACTTGCATCTTGGTGTGGCCAAGTAACTACGTTCTGATGGTCAGGGTATCAGCCAAAATAATCAGCCATTCCTTCAGGGGAAAAGTATTTTCTTAGTGTGTTCTGAAATGTGGACATTGTGGTGCATCATTTTGGATTATGGATATGACAGTAAAACCCTAAGATAGAGTCTGGTTCCCCAACAGAGAGGCCATATCATCCTGTGATTGCTTTCTCCTGTACAATTATATGTGGGAGAAAGAGCTTTTATTTAAGCTGCTGGTATTTTGAATTTGCAATATGCAAGCAAACACACCCTAACTTATATAGTCTTGTCCTGCATGACTACTTCATGACACTGTTTTCAATGCTCATGAAATCATGAACTCTTCAAGGTGGAGAAGATCTTACAATAACTAGTTCGTGGTTTTCAGCAAGTGGACACAGAGGTACATTTGGAAGCATTGTCTCCAGAGTTGATTACGTAGAATCCATTTTCTCTCAATCTCTGTTTCCATCTACATTTTTGGTTTATTTAATTTCCTGCCACGTCTACATGCAAAAGTTATTCATCTGCTCATGCCTCTCCTTAACACCAGTAAGTTGTGTATGTCTGAAATAACTGTGATCACCAAAATCACCCCTAAACATACAGAAGAGCATCCTAGAAATGTTGACCAGGGAAAGAGTAAATTTGCAGTATTCAAGTTTGCTAAATCTAAAATTTTAGAAATCTAAAATTTATCTTGGATTCTTCTCTCTCACGCTCAACATCAAATCCATCAACAAGTCCCTTTAGATGTACACTTAAATATATTCTGAATCCTTCTTTTCTTCTACACCACCACCATTCTTCTCCAAGCCACTGTCCTCCCTACTGTGGACAACGACAATTGTGTCCTCAGTCATCTGCCGCTCTGTCCCTCTACAGTCCTTTCCCACAAAGTTGTAAGAATAATCAGATGGTAATTTAAATTTGATTGTGCAGCTTTCCCTGCATAAAATTCTTCATTGGTTTTTCATTTCCTTATACCCATGATACAACTCAAGCTTTTTTTCATGACCTGTAATGCCTGTAAGATCTAATTTCTCCCTAGCTCTCATCCTTATTCCATACCATTTTTGTTTGCTTTGTTTTTATTATAAAATAAAAAGAAAAGTTGAAGAATAATACAAAAGAATACCTCCCTACTACTTATTCTTTAGGTCATTCTGTTTCAACCATACTGGGCACTTTATTCTTCCTTGACTTATTCATGTTCCTAACCATCTTATAGACTCTGAATCTGCTACGATTTTCTCTGATTTTAAATCTTACCTTAGGTCGTTATGTGGCTATCTCCTTATCTCTCAAACCCAGCTCTTCTAAGAAACAGTATCATTGACACTCAGTCTAAAGTGCCCTCTGGGGACACCTGGGCGGCTCCGTCAGTTAAGCATCTGCCTTTGGCTCAGGTCATGATCCCAGGGTCCTGGGATTGAGCCCCGTATCGGGCTCCCTGCTCAGCGAGGAGTCTGCTTCTCCCTCTCCTTCTGCCCCTCCCCCCACTTGTTCTCTCTCTCTCTCTCTCTCTCTCTCTCTTGCTCGCTCTACTCAAATAAATAAAATCTTTAAAAAAAATAAAGTGCCCTCTCAACTCTAGTCATTATCGTTAATCCTGATTTATTCTCTTCTTAGTGATTACAATGATAACTTTCATATTGTCTGCCTTTGCTGACTAGAATGTATATCTTTTTGGAGGTGAGGTCATGCCCGTCTCATTCCTATCTATAATCTTCAGTATCTAGAAGAGAGACCTCACCACAGAGTAGGTGCTCAATAGGTATGTGTTGGATATTTAAAGTGAAATAATTAATAAAAGAACAGTAACCTGAGATAGATGGGCACTCTGAGATCCTTAACCCTGAGAGAATTTCTTCTGTATCACTGGTTGGCTAAAAAACAACAAACCATAAAACCAATCAAACAAAAGTCAAAGAAAACAAAACAAAACAACAAAAAAAAGTTGAAAGTGTTTCAGCAAACTACTGCAGATAAATACACACCTAAAAAGATCAACAAATAAACACCAAAGATCAATAGTCATTGATTTTCTCTAATTTAATTGCTGTTTGCCTTTTCTGTTGCAAGATCCAAGCATTTCCTGGACTGTGGGCCATCTTCAACTCTTTCCACCACAACTAGCTGTTCTCCGATGATCCATTTAGCAGCTTCTTCCATCCAGAGTAGCACTGTCTCCTGCATTTTACCACCACAGGCTTCCAGTAGATTTATCTGTGACACACAGAGCAAGGATTACAGCCGTTTGTCTTCCAACAGTAAGATTAACCGTGTTCTCACAAGAGACCCCAACGCTTCCAAGATGGTGTCTTTTTTTCCTTCTCAGAGACATGAATGCAATCTCAGGCACACAATGGAAGCAGTGCCAATAAAGTCTATTCTTGTCAGCCTCGCAAACAGCCTCATTACTTGGTAACTGCAAACATGGTTTGAAGTTGCTGCTCCTGCCAAGCTGAAGTCTACCGATGCCGAGGTCCAGTGATTGAAAATTCCAGATTACAGGCAGAAGGGGATGAAGAGTTGTTTATAGCCCTTGCTCATCTGCTAAAAGCCTCTGGCCAGAAACAGTTCTCTGTTTGAAGGAAAGCAAATATCTTCTGCAGCTGAAAATAAATGTGTTTTGAGGTAAATCTAGGCAGGACTTGTGGCAGGGAGCATGGCTTGCAGGCCTGGGGAAGGCATGGGGAGTGATAACTAGCACTTGTTCCCCAAACCAGGGAGGTCCTGGGCTGAAATCAGCCAAGTCTGGGAGCACTAAGATTTAGCTTTTCTCTCAGTGTGAGTGAGATAGGATTAGTTCTGTTATTGGAGAAACAAACCTCTCTTGGTTGAGTTTGGCTATAATTGGTAATTGTATCATATTTGATGTAAGGGCTCTGTTTTTCCTGACTCCTTGACAAGCTGGACCACACACCATTGGAACCGGCAGTGCCAGGATTCTGGTCCAATAGCCAGGACATAAGGACCTTAGCGGGGGGACTGTAATCTACCTTGGATTGTCTTCAACACCAAACTGTTCCTCAGTTACAGCTCCAAGTAAGAATTAAAACTAGGAATAAATTTCCTCTATTCCCTAGTTCTCTCAACATTGACATATATACACATATTCATTCAACTATTAGAAATTATGAATTGAAGTCTTTCTGTGCACCAGACACATCTAAGGTCTTGGTTAGGCCTGAGCCCTGCCATCAGCTGCCTCAAATTTCTACTGGGAAACACACCTAAGCAAATAATAATGATGTAATGTGATGAATGCAATAAAGCGGTAGATATCAAGGATTGGAAAGGTCAGATGTTGGAGGGATTTGTCGCCTCCAGTTTGGAAGAGAACTTCTTAGGTTGGAAACCACAGAAGTTCAAGAGAGTGAGATTTACAGGTCTCGGTCGGAGATGGGGGAATTAAGCAAGGAATTTGTTTTCAAAACAAACAAATACAGTTACAGATTAATAGCTCTAGGTAGAGTTGTGGGTAGGCCCTTTGAAGAATTTGATGAAATCTATAGACTTTTTCCCTCAAGAATATAACACCCATAAACAAACTCATGAATTCTTTTATGCAGATCCAAAGAGATCACAGAAGGCTCTACATCAGGGGCAGGTTAATAATCTAGGACAACTTTAGTCTAAACTCCCTTTATTTGCTTTTAACCTTTAACGCAGTGTTTCTCAAAGTAAAGGCTTGAGCCAACTGCATTTGAAACACATGAGGTGTTTCCTGAAAAATACAGATTCCTGAGGTCTCCATATCAGACCTATAAAAAAAAGGTCACTGTAGTGTGGGGCCCAAAACTCTGCTTTGTAACAACCACAAGATTTGTGTGATTCTGTGCGATGAAATCTTAATTGCTCCTGGGAGATTCTGGTATATATACCCTAAAACCCAGGGCATTTCCTATTTATTTGGACTCACTTTGACCCCTCCCTCTTAAATGAGGGGTGTTGTAGGCCTGTATCTACTGAGAGGCCTGGAAGACTTCTCTCGCAGAAAACTGCAGAGTTAGAATACTCTGGTTCACACCCCTCCTGTGAGTTCCATATAGCAAAGTCAAGCTTTAGACAGCAAGCTCTGTTCATACCTACTTTGTTCCCCTGAGTTTGTCTTCCCTGCCCAGGAAGACTGCAAATCCTTGGATTGCTGGGTCCTAGCTTCTCATCTTGTACCCCTCAGATGGCTGGGCACATAGAGTGTGCCTCAGAAGTATTTATTGGTTATGGGATCAGAGTTCTTTCTTCCTCTTCCTTTAACACAGCTGGCCAGCCTCATTGTCATTACATTGGTTTTTATCATCTTTTGCATTTTGTTTTAGGTTGTTCTTTTATACTCCTGTGACTACATCATCCAGTCTACTTTAATTGAAAAATGTGTTGTTAGATTTATCCTCAGCTTTGCCTCTTCCTCCTTCAACCCTTTCATAGAATGCCCTTTGTGTTGAGCAAACAGACTCTAATCTGCACATCTTCCTCTGAGCTCCAACAGGGCTGCCAGGTGAGCATCCTGACACCAACCTGGAACATCTGTTCAAGTGGTCCAGAGCAGCGGGCAGTGATTGTGTGTGTAGTTCCCTTGTCTAATGGGCTCTGGGTCCAGCACGCTTAGGGAGGAAGCCATGAGCACAAATGTTTGCCTTGCCTGCTGGAAGTCCTAAAAGCAGCTGCCTGCTGATTGATGATAACTTGCATAATGACACTGAGTGTTCACATGCTGCCAGGCATGAGTGAGACCCTGTGAGCTCCCCTGTGCAAGCCCTTGCCTGTTGGCCAAATCCTTATCTTCCAGCATGCAGGCAACAAAAACAGCAAGAGCCAGAGGTATCTGATCCAAAGATGCCCATTACAACCCCAATGGTTTTAACACATGGAGGGGGCAAGGCAGAGGAGCAGGGGGGACTTGATGCTTTCCACTTTAGAATTTACTAAGAACACCACACACAAGGGGCTCAAAGCAGTCATGACACTTATGTATTAGAATATTGGCGCAGCGGTTTGGCGCCTGCCTTTGGCCCAGGGCACGATCCTGGAGACCCGGGATCGAATCCCACGTCGGGCTCCCAGTGCATGGAGCCTGCTTCTCCCTCTGCCTGTGTCCCTGCCTCTCTCTCTCTCTCTATGTGACTATCATAAATAAATAAAATTTAAAAAAAATATTTAGAATATTGGGATAGGATACATTAGTGTTTTTATGTTTTATGAATAAAATGGAGTCCATTATGGAGCTTATAGAACTGGCTTCTAGAAACATTTTTTTTAAGATTTATTTATTCATGAGAGATGCAGAGACAGTGAGAGAGGGGTGGAAACACAGGCAGAGGGAGAAGCAGGCTCCATGCAGGGAGCCCGATGTGGGACTTGATCCCGGGACTCAAGGATCACGCCCTGGGCCTAAGGCAGGCGCTAAACCGCTGAGCCACCCAGGGATCCCCTAGAAACATTTCTTAAAAAAATATTCCTCTTCTAGTGAGGCCAGATCCTAAGAAAGCTACAATACTTTTGTTTCTTACCTTCCTATAGAATTTTTTTCACTGTTGTAAAAAAAAAAAAAAAAAATGTGGTCTTTGCAATTAAGATGACCTACCAAAGTGGTTAGAAATGGCATTGTAAAATGGAAGATTATCAATATGCAATCATTTGCAGTAATATTTCTCAAATCACTCTATTTCACCCATTTTCATTGCTACTGATTTAGTGGAAACCCATAGCACTCCTGCTGTGATTTATTCTAGTGGATCCTAAATGGTTGCCTCTCCTGCTATCTTACCCTACTCTTCACCCTCCACCACAGGGCAGAGAGATTTCCCAAGGTCACAGGGGGTCAGAATACTCTCATTAACTCTCTCTAGTTGCCTTCTGAGGGAAGTGCCTAAACTGTGTTAAGAGACTAGAGGCTCTTAATTCCCCATTTCTCTTCAAATGCAAATAAACCTACTCAGCAAAGGGCCCTACAAGCTTCCACATGGCCAGGTTTCAAGCAATTTCTCCATTGACAGAGAACACATGATTCTTTATCCCTAAATTTCTGTCCACCCTACTTTGGCCTGTCTTTCGTGTGGGTAGGCCATTGCACTTACTATGTTAAGATCTCCAGACTTCTAGTCTTGAAAGACGTTATCTGGGGCTGTTAAAAAAAATATTGGTCAAAGAAGTAGTTTGAGAAACTGGTAGAGATTATGAAAGTACACTATCCTACTAGAGTCTCTGAGATATCCTCTTTTATATATAAAGTTTTGCTAGTTTAACCAATCATCTTCCAAGCACAGCTGAACTCAATACATTTTTGGAGGAAGCACCCCTCAGTGAACATGTTTCATGGGTCAACTATCTGGAAAATGTACTTTTCTTTTTCTCCTCCAATCAGATTTAGTGAACATTATAAAATTCCGTGTGCAAAGTGACCTGGACCTGCTGCCTTAAAACATGAGCCTTTCTTACTAATATTTTGATAGGTCAGTCCATTGAGTGTCAAAAAAGCAGCTTACTCTATAATTAATAGAAAAGTGCCCAATGCATACTAAATACGTGGCCTAACTTCTAGAACTTTAATAGTTCTTTTTTCTTTTTTAAATATTTTATTTATTTATTTGAGAGAGAGAGAATGAGAGAACACATAAGCGGGGGTACCAGCAGAGGGAGAGGTAGAAGCAGGCTCTGCTGAGCAGGGAGCCTGATGTGGGGCTTGATCCCCTGGGATCATGACTTGAGCTGAAGGCAGATGCTTAACTAACTGAGCCACCCAGGTGCCCCTGGAACTTTAATAGTTCTACAAGATAATTAGCACAGGTAAAATCGAGTCCCTGTGATAGGCTGCTAGAGAACTGATACAAGATGTCAAGAGGCCATTTTGTGCACTGCCACTGTGATGCCATCATGCTTATAGATCATAATGTTTCTCTTATCTGATTCTAGAAACACCACTCGAAAATCAGTGGAGTCTGAGGTTAACTTAGCAGCTTGCTAGGCTAGTACAGATACCACCCCAGCAGGTTTATCTTGTGGGGTCCCATAGCAGCCCAGATTAGGGCCTTCTGAATCTGTGCACAGGACTCCAACAATGGATCGATTCTTCACTGTGTCCTCCAAGTGCTGCTCCAAGGTCACCTCTATCTCGCCCATGGTCTGCTGAACCCTGGTTCCCACAATGCATCACATCTGTCTCCACCCCAGGCCTGAAGCACATCCCACTTACATGGAAAACTTACTTTTAAAGCTCTTTGCCTCCTGGTCCCTCTTATGCACCCTCCCATGTATATAGATATACAGATATGGATAGATATAGATCTATATATGTAGATATAGATATACATCTATATCTTTCTATGTCTGTATATCCATACATTTGGGAATATGTAAATTCTTTTGTTTTCCTTAAGGCATACACTCACACCCTTAGCAAAGTGCTCTAAGACTTTCTATGACCTTTAGCAAGTTACTGATCATTTTCAAACTAATCCAGATTCTTTTGATTATAATTTACAGAAACCAAAGTTAAATTAGTTTAAGCAAATGGAGAAGATTTCATAGCTCGAATAATTGGCAAACACAGTGGTGATGATATTCTTAGTTATAGCTCAATGCCCCTCCTCCCCCCACTCCCCAGGAGAAATTTGGCAATGTCTGAAGACATTCTTGCCACAACTGCAGGAAAGTGGGTGCTTCTGGCATCTAGTGTCATGTAGAGGTCAGCACTAGAGAGTCACCTTCCCAATGAGGAAATACTTAGTCTAAAATGTCAGGGGCACCTGGGTGGCTCAGTTGGTTGTCTGCCTTCAGCTCAGGTCATGGATCCTAGGATCCTGGGATCTAGCTTTCCATCAGGTTCCCTGCTCAGTGAGGGATCTGCTTCTCCCTCTCCCTCTCCCCCTGCTTGCACTCTCTGGCACTCTCTCTCTCTCTCTTTCTCACTCTGTTAAATAAATAAATAGAAGTCTTTTTAAAAAATTGAAAATTCTGATTATAATTAGGTCTAAACACTCAAAGTCATTAGGAATTACTTGGTATTTTTCTCTCATGTCTTCTGTCAAAGTTGGGCTTTATCTTTCTCTGAATAGCAGGAAATATGGCTACTGTCTATATCAGATCCACTTATATCTAGTTTTATGACCTGATAGAAGAAAAGTCTTCTTCATCAATCAGAAAAATACCAGGAAATTCATTGGATTGGTCCAAGTTTGATCATGTGATCATTACAAAAATCACTCCCTGTACGTATTACAATGATCCTGGCATAAGCTGTGTCCTCATCTTTGGGGTGAGGGAACTATATTAGACAAAAGCAACCTTTATCATGCTTTCTTGGAATTTACTTATTTTAAAATTAGAAACAATAATTTATATCATAAAATATTGTGAAGCTTATTTTTAATGCATCTAAAAATTCTGATAGGACATTTG
This sequence comes from Canis lupus dingo, assembly GCF_003254725.2. Lineage (NCBI taxonomy): Eukaryota > Metazoa > Chordata > Mammalia > Carnivora > Canidae > Canis > Canis lupus. The sequence continues at coordinate 40,885,076 of NC_064266.1, forward strand.
AAATATGGGACATGTTTAATGGTAGATATCGTGATTGGTAGATATACCTTTAAAATATTTTTACTGTAACAAGAACACTACACATGAGATCTACCCTCTTAACACATTTTTAAGTACATGATATTGTTTACTATAGGCACGATCTTGTATAGCAGATCTTGAGAATTTACTCATTTGAGTGACTGAGATTTGATGTCCTTTGAACAATAAATTTCTGCGTCCCTCTTCCCTCAGCCCCAGTAATCACCCTTCTATTCTCTTTTCTATAAGAATGACTCTTTTAAAGACAACATATAAGTAGATGCTTATAGTATTTGTTATTCTGGGTCTGGCTTATTTTACTCAGGGTAATATCTTCCTGGTTCATCATTTTCATCAGGATATCTTTGGGTTTTAAGCCCGAATAATATTCTATGTATGTACATACCACATTTTCATCATCTATTTATCCTGCCAGTGAACATTTAGGTTGTTTCTGTATCTTGGCTATTGTGAATAATAGCTGCCATGAACATCTGAATGTGTATGTTTTTTCTAGATCCTGATTTCAGGGCTTTTTGGATATATGCCCAAGAGCAGGATTGCTGGATCATATGGTAATTCTATTTTTAATTTTTTTTTGTGGAACCTGTACACAGTTTCCCAGAGTGGCTGCACCAGTTTACATTCCCACCAAGAGTGCACAAGGGTTCCAATTTCTCCATATCCTCATCAACAGGTGTTTTATTTGGTTTTGTTTTGCTCAAAAATACCCATTCTAACATATATGAGATGATACCTCATTGTGGTTTTGATCTGCCATTTCTCCAATGATTAGTTATGTTGAGTATCTTTCCGTATACCTATTGGCCATTTGTATTTCTCCTTTGGAGAATTATCTTTTTAAATTCTTTGCCAATTTTTAATGATTATTTAATTTTTTGCTCTTGAGTTGTAGGGGTTTCCTTATATGTTTTGGATATTAATCCCTTATCAGATCTATGGTTTGCAAATATTTTCTCTCATTCTGTAGGTTACCTTTTCACTCTGTTGATTGTTTCCTTTGCTGTATAGAAGCTTTTCAGTTTAATGTAATGCCACTTGTCGAATTTTGCTTTTGTTGCTTGTGTTTTTATATCATCTTGATTGGTAGTTAATGATTATGCCAATTAAAAGACAGATAAGAAAACAATATAGATAATCAATCTCTACTGTGAAAAAAAAATCAGTATCTTATGCAGTCCAGAAATGAGAAAACCCATTATTTTGACTTCATTTTGATTTTGATTTTCAAATATCAGCAATTGGGCTTTTACATTTGCTTGCTAACAGAAACATACCACAAGCTGATAAAATATATCTGGTAGTTGTAGTATCAGGAGTCCATTTAAAGTTGTGAAATATGCATAATTTGAAATGTTTGGTGTCAAGGCAGCATTTAAATCCTCTGGCCAATTAAGTCTAATTATTGAGTGAATTGTACTACTTTTCTTCAACACCTTCAGTGTGAAGGTTAAATTAATATTCATTTTCAAATTAGAAGGTAACACTAACTGCCAGTCAAGTGTTTATTTGAGGATTTGGTTAGAAAAAACATAGAGATTAAAAATACTAACTTGAGGTGAGGCCTTTCTTTTATGAGCATTATACTTAAGTAATACAAAAAGCTTACTTCTTTAACCAGTACCATGGCAAACCTAAAACAGACATTTCTGAAACTCAGAAACACAGTCTAGTAAAAGTTTCAAGCATAGGCGAGTTGAAGGTAACTTATGGGCTTGGAAACATCCCATCAGTTGTTGGGTGACTAACATCAAATCTCACTGTTCTCTCTAGCTATATTAAAACTACATAATATTTCTCTTGTTTGACATGAGCTTTTGTGGGAGCTAGAGAACATAAGCAGATAGATAAACACCTGGCTGTAGAGATTTGCACAGGGGGAAAAAACCTTATAATGACAGTCAGCAAAGAAAACCATCTTGTTGGGTATAAAAATCACCAAGTTAAATACACAGAGGGAACAATATATGAGTAATATTCCAAGCTTCTGTCCACTGTGCTGCAGAAATACTTATACTGAACTCAAATTCTGCTCACTGGGGAATAGATGAAGTTTGAGAGGCTGTGCAGTATGGCCAGTATTAACCACATTTTCTGATCATCATGAAATAGAGAATAGGCTCAATTTTATACTCTACTATATATTTAGTGAAGGGATGCAACAAATTATAAAGAACAATGCAATAGTGCTTACGGACTCTATCATCCTACCTCATTACCCACATGGATATATAATCACTCTGGGTTGCCCTCTCCAACTGCACCCTCTCCTTGTCCTTGCCCTTGATTTAACATAGTGTTTCCAAAATTTATTAATCTTAATATATGTAGCTTTAATTCAAACAACCTGTGACTTTTTTTTAAGGAAAGAGTCATTAATATCTCTGTACCAGCTATCTATATACCAATCTGTGCTAAGCCATTTTACTTTTGTCTAGTTTGTATAAACTTACAATAAGCTTGAGAGATTGATATTATCTTTCCTATTTCCTTGCACATTTGGAAAAAATGAGTCTTATAGAATATAAACAACTTGTTAAGTTCATACACATAATACCAAACAACGTATCAAGTGCAAATATTCAAGAACATACTCAACTTTGGAAGATAAATATGTGCTGTTCTGTTAGTTATAAAATGGACCATTTAAATATTTCTATTTTTCTAGGAAACAGAAGAAATGATTTCATATAGTTGAATATTAGGAATTTCCATTTCACACACTGAAGTTTTCAGGTATAAAGAATCAGACAGACTGTATTGTTGTATGTTGCATATAAGAACCCCATCACAGCAATCTTATTCACAAAGTAAATTGGAAAATAGAGGATATTACTTGACTATTCTACCCTATGAAATATTCGAATTGGTTGTCTACATGTAAGTTAATGACCCAATGTATTCAAGCCCATAATAAGGAGCATCATTCACCATTGAAAAATCTGCTTTAGTTAACACAAAAGAACATAATATAATAACTATTCCCACCCCCAAATACTGCCCATTGATACATTTTGGTGGTGACTTCCTGCATTTATAATACTCACCTTTTAACAATTCACATGTCCAAATTGTGTATGATAAAATGTTTTAAAATCAGTAACGCCAGTTTAAGAAATGACCACTGTGACAGCAAAATAAATGATTAATTCCTCAAAGCATAAATTTAAGAGATTGTAATGAAATTTTGTTTTGGTTGTGTTGATGTTCTCTTCCTACTCTTCCCCTCTTCTTCCTTACAAAAAGGAATTTTCAGGGATTCCTGGGTGGCTCAGTGGTTGAGCATCTGCCTTTGGCTCAGGGCATGATCTTAGAGTCCTGGGATCAAGTCCCGCATTGAACTTCCTGCATGGAGCCTGCTTCTCCCTCTGCCTGTGTCTCTGCCTCTCTCTCTATGTCTCTCATGAATAAATAAATAAAATCTTAAAAAAAAAAAAAACCACAACAACACCAAAAAGGAATTTTCAGGGTGGGATTTGAATACATATGCCTATCAAGCCATGTATTAATAAATGGTCCACTTCTGACACCATATAGGCAGTTCACAGCTACCTGCTTAATTTTCACCAGGTCCTCTGTAAATTATCCATCCCCTTTCTAGGTCAAATAAAATGTATTTTTAAAGTATATATGAAATAACCTTCCTTCATAAAGAAAATTTTAAAACATTGATTTTTTTTTTTTTTTTTTTTTTTGCATTCAGGTCAATACTTGCTCTTTTTTCTGAAGGAAATTCTTTAAAAAGTCACAGCAATAAGGAGAAAGAGGCCTCCAGTTAGTTTTCCTATAATGAAACTATACTTAGCCCACTGTAATCTTCAAACAACATTCCCACTATCAGGATCATAATCCAGGGTGCTAAATGTAAATCAAATGATGAATACTAAGATAGCTGGAGTCCTTTTATATCCCTTTGTTCAGTCACCTTCCCTAATTCTTTGTGCCTGAAATTCTATCATTTAATATTCTTACTTTCATTCAAAGAATAGGTTGTAACTGGCAGCCTCTGGACCTCAAATCTTGGCAAAAAATAGAAAAGTTTTTAGCAAAGTGACTAAGCATATTAAGGCTTCTGCACAGGGGGACTAAATTATAAGTGTACTTGTTTTGACTAGAAGTATATTATATCAAAGTAGAGTCACGTTTCTAAACCTTGGCACTATATATTATGAACCAGATACTTTTTTATCTTGGGAGTCTGTTCTGTACCTCGGAGGATGTTAGGAGCATCCCTGGCCTCTACCCACTAGCTATCCTTAGCAATCCCACATACCCCTTGGTAAGCTAGAACAAAAACTCTTTCCAGACATTGCCAAATGTCTGCTGGGAGACACATCACTCCTGGAGGGCAGATCATCCTGCGAATCACTGATGCAGTCTTGAAAAGAAAGAAGGACGGACTGGAAACACTACCTCACTAGAACAATAGTGTCTGGTGGGCAAGGGATTTTTCTGTTTTGTTTAGACCATATCCCTGGCACTTAAACAGTGCCTGCTATTTAGCAAATAATCAGGAAATATATGTGACATGAATGAATAATTAAAGCATCCAACACCATTCATAAAGGAGAATACTACCCAGCTGTTTCAAAGTGAGGGTTTTAATATGCTTATTAATGTGGTTGAGTGTTCATGAAATATTAAGTGAGAAAAGCCAATTACAAGGTATATCTAATTTATTCCCATTCTATGACATGAAAAATATATATCTTGAAGTACATGCAAAAATTGTGGCCGTACTGGGTGGCAGGATTGCAGACTATTTTAATTTTCCTCTTCTGCATAATTATACTTTATTATATGCAATGTTTTTATAATACAAAGTTTGGTGGTTAGTTTACAGAAGACATAATAAAGAGCAGAGTATGCCAAACACATCACAGAAAGTCCTTTAGTAATTCTAAATTCTGCATGACAAGATTTCTGAAAACTAAGACACACTAGGTAGGTGTCTGACCTGAGGGGAATAAACTGTTCTCTGAGAAAACTGCTCTAGATATTGCTTATTTCTAAAAATCAGTATCTATATGCCCAGTATTGTCCTGGATACCATGGAGACCCAGGAAAAAGTTCAGAATGTAGTTGGGGAAATAAGACCTAGAGACAGGATGCCATCAAAACAAAATGAAACAATATATAATGAGATGTTAAATTGTGTGTTGTGAACCCTGCTTTAGGATTTCATGGAGTAGAGGTAACAAAGGGTTAGTGCTCTGGAGAAGATGGGACTTCAGTTGAATTATCAAGAATGAGTAGACTCAGATAAAAGGAGAATGGGAAAGAGTATCCCAGGGTGGGGAGAAGAGGCAAATACTTTGCATAAGGACACAAAGAGAAAAGGTGAGTACAGGTAGAAGGCATCAAAGATGCTGATCTCATTGGAACAGAGAGATAAGGACCACCTACCAACAGAGATACAACTGGCATCTTGGGAGGGACAATCCTCTGTTGAGAAATGTTCCAGACATTACCAGGACTTTGCATACCTTTGGCCCCTAGCACCAGTGGCAGAAGCATCCTTTCTGAGCAAAGGCAACTGAACACAGGCCAGAGACACCCTTTGAAACATTTGGGCCCCAGCAATTTTTACCCATTTATTCTGTTTCTCCATGAACCTGAAAAATGCTCAGCCATTATAACGAGGAACTATGTACATCTTCTCAAGTGCTCCCTAGAGGGTGATGCTGCCCCACTTGAGAACTGCCAAGGGTCCACAGTCTGTCTTCAGATGTTTGGGGCTATGTGTTTCCTCCACTTCCTACCCAATTTCACCTGCATTCTATAAAAGTTGTGAACCTTATTGTGGGAGAGCAGACTCTTGACTCAAATACACAAGATTGGAATTGAGGCTGCCCCATTTGCTGGCCCTGTGATTTCAGGCAAATTACCAATTCTCTATTTTCTCATATGTAAGGCAGGGCTAATATGAGTGACTGTGTTATGGTTGTAATGTGTTCCCCCAAAAAGGTGTGAAGTCCTAATCTTCCGAAGTGACCTCTGAGCTGAGACCCGGTGAGAAGAAATCAGCAATGCTAAGGTCAGGAAGCCATGTATAGCAGGCAGGGGGACAGTTAGTGTCAGGAGGGAAAGAGCTGGGCACTTAAGAGGACAGATAGAAGTCCCCTGTGAGTTGTGTCCAGGGAGTACCTGATGGGTAGAATGTAACTAATTCAGAGTTAGCGAGGAGTCAGATTATGGAAGACCTGGTGGGGAGCGAGGCACATTTGACATAGACTGGATTTAGTTCTTCATACAATGAAAGGCATTTGTTTTTTTGTTGTTGTTGTTGTTTGTTTTAATAATAAATTTATTTTTTATTGGTGTTCGATTTGCCAAAATACAGAATAACACCCAGTGCTCATCCCGTCAAGTGCCCCCCTCAGTGCCCGTCACCCATTCACCCCCACCCCCCCGCAATGAAAGACATTTGGATGGTTTTCAGGTGAAGGAAAGGAAAATAAGAGTGCTTAAGGAGAGGAAATCAAGATTCCAAGGAAAGGACTCCTTTCTAGGGAGATTTAACCTTATAAATTGTTATAAATAATTTGTCAAACAGTTCAGTTGCCTGCATGGGTCTAACATACATCGTTGGTGGAAGTTGTAAAGCACAGTGGCTAAGACCTAAAGATCGGAATCTGAGGACCAGGTGTTAACCTCAGCTCTGTCATGTAACAGAGCATGGCCTTGAGCAAGTTACTCATGTTTAGGCTTCAGTTTCTTAGTCTCTAAAATAAGACTTTCCTAAGATATGCCACTACCTCATAGTCTCAAACCTAACAAACACATTAAATGTTTGTGATTTTTTTAAACTCCCACCATTGTCATCAACCTATAGAATCTATCATGGCAGAGAGATCTGCACATAGTATTTGCAAATCTAGGTTCTTTGGGGGGATGATAGGGAGCATATTTAACATTCATCTCTGTCTTTTTCCAGTGCCAGACCAAATGTTTTGCACATAGTAGGCCATCAATAAATATGTGTTAAATTGATTAAAGAAGCAGTACGTAATTGATGAGTTACTCAGCTGAACCATTTACCTGCTAATTTCCAGTGATGGGTGTCCTTTCATACTTATTCTCAACTTGATGACAATATTTAAAGGTCTTTTGAATTAAACTATTATTTTTGGCATCAACTTTGGACATTCTTTGAATGAGAAGCCTTATGGTGAAAGAGAGGCTATAGTTTGTTGTGTATAGATTTCGTATCTATCTGAGTGAGATGATGTATTTTTGATAGAATGCATCTACTTCTGTAAAGCCATGGCTGAGTTGTGTAAAGCATCCATACATATTTCATGTTATCTACAAGCCAAGGCTTAGAAATGAAAAATGAAGGTTGTACTGTCAAATTCAGAATTTGGGTAGACATTTTGATACAAAATCTGTCTCCAAAGAGAATTAATGTACCCAGAGTGAGGTAGACATAGCAACAGTTCAGAGGTATCTTTGGAAAGAAAGTCCATAACTCAACAATGTCTTACACATAGTAGGTACCCATTAAAAGAACCTGGTGACACAGATAATAAACAATAGTATTATATAGTGTTAAAGCAAGTATGTTTGGGAATAAGATAATTTAAATTCAGACTATTCCTTTTCCAAGCTGTGTTTCCTTGAGCAAGTTATTTATTCTGAGTGAAATCTCAGGGTTCACATACATCTCCACAAAGACTTCTCTTGTGGGGCTGTTAGTGTTGCTTGAGAGAATGTGTGTAACACAGAGTAAGTATTTCACCATACATTACGTGTTCATTCCATCATTATTATCATTGTTATTTTTTTAAAAGATTCATTTATTTTAGAGTGGGGTGGGGAGGGACAGAGAAGAGAGAATCTTCAAGCAGACTCCCCGCCAAGTGTGGAGCCCTACCCGGCGCTTGATCACAGGACTGTAAGATCATGACCTAAGCCCAAATCAAGAGTTGACACTTGACTAAGCCACCCAGGTGCCCCAATTATTGTTATTTTATTATTAAATGTTCACCAATTCAATGATAAACATTATATTCCACACAGAAGAGTGGGTAAGAGATTCCCAATTCAACTATAACAGAATGAGTGATTTATATCCCCCTTCCCCACCAAAAAGAACCATACAATTGGATAAAATATGTGAAGGCTTTAATTCAATTCAACCATTCACAGAAAAGGAAAAATCATATAATCATCACAAGAGATGAAGAAAAGATGGAACAAAATCAGAGACTTCTTCAATCTGTAAAATTTTCTGATGCAAATCTATAAAAAACACACAGGTACCATTTTATTTGAAAGATACCTCTTGAAGATCTGTCATGAAAGACAAACAAGTTTTCCTTAAGATTGAGAATACCTAATTTTATTCAGTATGGTACCAGAGGCACCAACCAGTGTAATAACACCAAAATCAATAAACACACATGCAAATATATGAAAAAAATTAATAAAGGAAAGAAAAAACTATAAATATTAAATAAGTAAAAGTATCTTTTTTAAAAAAGGATTTTATTATTTTATTTGAGAGAGAAAGAGAGGGTGCACAAGAGTGGTGGGGAGGGAGACAAGCAGACTCCCTCCTAAGTGTGGAGCCAATGATAGGGCTTGATCCCAGGACCCTGAGATCATGACCTGAGCTGAAGTCAGGCACCCAAAAGTATTTTTATTTACAGATTAGGTGATTGTTTATGTAGATTTTTCTAAGACTACTAAATCTAATAAGGGGATTTAACAAGGTTACAAGAACCAATCTCAATATATGAAAAGAAATTGTATTTCTTGCCAAAAGTGGGAGTTTATTTTTTAAATATCAATTACAGTAGCATCAATATGCATAAAATAATTAGTAATAAGTTTTATGAAAGATGTGCAAGACCACCCTACTGAAAACAAAGTATTGCTAAGAATAGAATTAAGAGGATTAAGTAGATATAACTATATGTTTTGTAAATCTCTGTATTGTTAACTGTCGAATTTATAGAATCAATGCAACCTTAATCATAATCTCAGTGAAGTTTTTTTTTTTTGGTTATTGTTAATTTGATGGATTCTATAGATTTATATAGAAATGCAGAAGATCTAGACCTTAACTGAGGCGGAAACAATATTAAAAAAAAAATAGCAGGGGCACCTGGGTAGCTCAGTTTGGTTAAGCATCTGACTTTGTCTCAGGTTATGATCTCAGAGTCCTGGGATTGAGTCCTAGGTCCAGCCCCAGGTGGAGCCCCTGGATGGTGCTCTACATTCAGTGGGGAAGTCTACTTGTCTCCCTGCCGCTCCCCCACTCACTCTCATGCTCACTTTCAAGTAAATAAAATCTTTAAAAAAATTAGCGAAGACTTTCCTATACCTGATTTTAAGACTTGCCAAAGTTTTATAGTAATCAAGCTAGTGTGGCATTGGCACAAAAATAAATAAATGGATCTAAATACAGAATCCAGAAATAGACACATATGTGTATAAGCAATTGATTATTTTTGCAAAGTTATCAAAACATTTCAATGCGGAAAAGAAAGTTTGTTCAACAAATTATGCTGGAACAATTGGAAATAACCTACAGAATAAAATATGAATCTCGATGCCTTCACTCCCAATGAAAAATTTAAATCAAGATAGACCTAAATATGGGAACTAAAGCTATAATATTTTTTAAATATAACAAAATACCTTTATAACTTTGGGTTAGGCAAAGATTTCTTAGGACACAGAAACACTAAGCGTACAAGCAAAAGTTGGATGAATTTGACTTTCATTCATTAGAAATTCTTAAGAAAAATAAACATTCATGCCATGAATTTTTTAAAAGTGGTATATCCATTCAATGGATACTACTTAGCAATAAAAGGGGCAAAGTAATATATGTTACATGGATATATCCCCCCAAATTGAGTGTTGAATGAAAAATGCCAGATCAAGGTGCAAATATACAGATAATTCCAGTATATGAAGTACTGCAATAGTTGAAAATTAGTCTAATTTTATAAAAATTAAAACAAGGGCTACTTCTGAATTAGTGGTCAGGAATAGTAGCCTGAATTAGACTGGAAAGGCACAAAAGAATCCTTCAGGAAGTCAAAAATGTTCTGTATCTCTATAGAGATATGTACTACATAGTTTATGTATTTGTCAAATTTTTCTGAATTTGTGGTGTGTGAGTTATGGTAAGAAATATATATTTGGGCTTTGTCCTGCTTCTGGCACAGAGCTCCTAAAATACTTGGAGTGTCCAGGGTGGTGAGAGCAATAAAGATGTCTTCTGTTATGTTAATGATGGCTTTTGGACTGCACCTGAGAACAGAAGCTGGTTGCCAGGGGAACCAACTCTGTGAATAGAGGGTTGGAAACATTTTGTCCCACCTCCAGACCTCTGTGGAGGAAGGAGGGGAGAGAGGTTGAAAAGTCACCACTGACCACTGAGTTAATCAATCATGCCTATGCAATGAAGCCTTCATAAAAAATTCAAAAGGACGGGGGCCAGAGGGTTTCCATGATGGTGAACACTTGGAGATCTGGGGAGAGTGGCCAGCATGGACAGAGCCTGGAAGCTCTGTGATCTTTCCCATTACTTTGCTTTCTATATCTTTTTCATCTGGCTTTTCTGGATTATATCGTTTTATTATAAACTGGTAATATAGTGAGTAAAATGTTCCTTTGAGTTCCATGAACTGCTCTACCAAAGTAATCAAATCCCAGGTAGGGTCATTGGCACATCTGATCTATAGCTGGTTGGTCAGAAACATGAGGTGATAATCTGGATTTACAACTGGTGTCTGAAGTGGAGAAGAATGGGGAGTGTCAGTTTTACAAGACTGAGTTCTTAACCCCGGGGATCTGATGCTATCTCTAGGTAGGTAATATTAGAATTGAATTGAATTGAATTGAATTGAATTGAATTGAATTGAATTGAATTGAATGACACCCAGCTGGTGTCCAAATAATTGTTGGAGGTGGGGGAAAACTTCCTCACACCAACATGTTGGAATTGGGTTCAGAACCTCTTAGAATTATACAGTAAAATTTGTGTGTTTCACTGTGTATAAATATGCATCTAAAAAAATGGATAGAAAAGTATTATACTTAAGACATTATTATTTAGATGTTATCATTTAATTCCAAATAAGACATTTTATAGACCATCCTAAAATTTAATAGCATTATCTGTACAAAGGATGAGAGTTATGTTTACATTTTATAGTTACTCCTGGATTTCAGATGTCTTTAGAATTGACGTATTGTTAAAAGGCCAAAGTTCACACCTGAGGTCAGTTATTATTCCCTTTGTCTTTGGTATGAAAATAAAGAACAGCCTGCTGTGGATATTCATTGCTTTTATCCTGCGTTACTATGTTCTCTAGGAAAAGCTAAGTGTAAATATTGCTAGAATGATGGATTTAATAGAAACGTTAATAGACATAACAAACATTTTATATAAGTGTTTACTCAGGAGGATGTACGTGAGAAAGAGTTCTTTCACCTAAATGAATTTTCACGATAATATAAAGTTTACCCTTAAATGTGCCAGAATTTGCTTTTTTATTAACTTGTGCTTAGAACAATCACACTAAGTGCCAGGCAATAACCACCGCTTTGCCCAGGGACCCTGTGGATTTTCAACATTAGCCACACCCACAACTCTTGCCATTTGTGCAAATGAGGAAACTGGCACCATAAGCACTAGGCTGTACAGAGACTGAGTTTATGACTTAGACTATTCTCAGTACCTACTTACTATACATGTAAGTGGCTAGTTACTCCAAACTAAATAAGCTCATCAAATTTAGGAGTGTTTAAATATAGATGTAGATCATTGTTTTCCAAGGCCCGTGGGCATGGGAATGAAGAAGGGATGTGTTCTCCCCTTTTGAAAAACAGAGGGTTTAGTTTATAAAACCAGAAGAGTCTGTGTTTTTACTCTTGAAGAGACTGTTCACAACTACCATATCATTGGGGCAAAAACTTTCTTATGATGCCAGATTCCTTTGCTTCACCCTCTTGGAACTTAAATAAATGAGTACATTTAATACTCAAAATTGAAACTTCGAAAGATGGTCTAGAGAAGCCCTAGTGTTTTCTTCCAGCCCCTTATTAAAACATCTATACCTAAGTCTAAACTCAGAGAAGTTATGTTTACTGCACGAAAATCTTAGACACTGTGTGACCCTTTCCCTTAGGTTGCTTTCTTCCAAAAAGAGGAGTTCACCATTGTTTCCTCTGAATTCAACATCTAAAGTGACAAAGATGATGTTTTTCTTTATAAAGCCAACGCTTGCCAGTTTGTTGGTTTCCTGGATTCAATTTAGGACCCTAAGCAACTCTTTATGGCATTCCCAAGAGGATGGAACCCTGTTTGTTTGTTTTTTTCCCCCAAATAATGACAGGAAAATTCTCCTTTTGAAATGCCAAAAAAGGCAGAATTAATAAAATAGCACCATAGTTAACTAACTCATAAGAAAGGAAAGAAAAGAAAAGCAGCAATCATTAATCATTGAGCATTTCACAAACATTACCTCATTTATCCTGCACTGGGACCAGGAATACTCAGTTCACAGACCACTGTGGCTCAGTGGGTGATATCATCAGCACAAAGTCACTCAGATGATGCTAAGAGGCAAAATTAGGATTTGAATTGATGTCATTTTGACTCCCCATGTCCTGTGTTTGTATAATTAACCATTTAAAATATTTTATCAAACTCACCTGATTCCTTTTCTCTCATAAACTTAAGAATTATTCGCTATTAACCTGTTGACCTTTTATTCTTCCTTACAGAGTATTATTTTTAAACATGGAAAGGAGAAGAAAACACACTCAGGAGTCAAAGTTGTTAAGTCTAGTTAACCCTATGATTTGTTTTCCTCCACAGCTTTGTCTTTGTAACTTCCATTCGATGACTTGAAAAATCCTACTGATAAACTAGAAGCTGTTAAGAGTGGAATTCAATATTGAACTCTAGTTTTTTACTTCGGTTTGTTGGACATCAAGATCCTAGTGTAGTCCCTAATTTCCTTCTATCTGCTTTCTGTGGGTGACCTCATTCATGTGCATGGACTCTGTTATTAGTACACACTGCTTGCTTTCAAATCTCACCCCCAGCCCATTTGTCTTCTTGGGCTTCTTCCAACCATTTCTTCTGATTAGAAATGCTATTAGTGTCTAGAATTCAGTAAGTCCAGAAATGAACTCAGTCACCTTTCTGCAAAATTAGTGTTACAAATTTGGTAAAGAAAGAATAAAAGGACAATAGGGGAGCAGGGAGGGAGAGAAGGAAGGGAAAGGAAGGGAAGGGAAGGAAAGGGAAGAGGGAAGGAAGGACCAGTTTCACACTCCATGTTCCTCCTTTCAGCATAGGGCACCATTGGCCATCCTGTGGCCAACCAGACACCAGAGCACTACATTTGACTCCCTTTTGTTCTATGTAGCCAATTAATCACCAAGACCCACTAACTTTACATATTATAAATATTTATCTTTTTCCCCATCGTTTTTGCCACAAATGTATAGTTTCTGGCATCTATGTTCAAGATAATTATCTCTGACTATTCCTTTATATCTGGAATATTATTTCCTTACCATATACTACTACTTCTTCTCTCTCTCTCTCTCTTTTTTAAAGATTTCATTTATTTATTCATGAGAGACACACAGAGAGGCAGAGACATAGCCAGAGGGAGAAGCAGGCTCCCCGAGGGGAACCCGATGTGGGTCTCAATCCTGGGATCAGGGATCACACCCTGAGACAAAGGCAGACGCTCAACCACTGAATCACCCAGGCATCCCCTACTTCCTCTTAAAGGTCTCAGTATAGATATTCCTTCCTCCTAGAAATGGTTATGAACCCCTAATTTGGGTAAGATACCCTTCCTCAGTGATACTGTGATACTGCATGGTTTTCCATCTTCATTTATCGTATTCTACAGGACATTGCAATTGCCATTTACATGCCTGTCGTGAATACCATGAGGGTGGGCATGCCACCTTCCTTGTATTCTTCTGCATAATATCCATTACAAAGTAAGTTCATAAGTATTTATTGAATTTGCTAAATGAATGGACTTCTTCCATTTTCTCACTGCACAACAGTTCACAGCCAAATATGATCCATACCATGTCCAGTTACTAGTGGAGAATATAAAGAAAATAAATCCCTTAATCCTAAAGTTGGTAGGTTGGGAGGGGGGAGACAAAGGTGGGACATCTTCTCCCCACCCCCAACCACTTGTTTTTGTTCCAGATTTCTGGACTCGTCATGAGATACTAGCCATAGTCATAATTTTGATTAGATTTTTCTCTCATTCACACTGGTGAATCACTCTGACTGTGGATTTTCCCAAACTTAATAAAATTACTATATCTCATACCATTATGATGCAGATTATCACAGTCTCAAGGCTCAGAGATTACTAAAGAATTATAATTTGAAGAGCTATGATTTATCAGTTATATCAGTTTTACTTAAACAAACAAGAGAAACATGTACGATTCCACTTAAATTAATTTACAATTCCAAAGAAATTTCCACAGATATGTGTGAAGAACAGTCATAATCATTTAATTAGGCTTCCAGTATATTAAAACCACTGTTAATGTTTGCTTGAATCATTTTCTCTTCTTGAATTGCCAGTGGTGATACAAACACAGTACCACATTATATTTGAAAGTGCAGAGAGAATTTTCCTTCAATGGTCCCAGTAGTGAATTAAACTGCCAAAAAAGTACAATAAGTACTTCTGAGTTATAGCAACATTTTCTGAGCTAATTTTCAAGATATTAAGTTTCTACAAATCTTTTTTTTTCTGAAACAAAGGAAAATGAAAAGAATAGAATTGGCTCAGAACTGTTACAAAATATGATTTGATCAAGAATAGGAAAATTTTAAATGCAAAAAAGATTGCCCTACAGTAG